>NW_021604598.1:889879-1002869 GCF_004785775.1 Grammomys surdaster | reverse complement strand
AAGAAGAAGAAGAAGAAGAAGAAGAAGAAGAAGAAGAAGAAGAAGAAGAAGAGAAAAGAAAAAGAAAGAAAGAAAGAAGGAAAGAAAGAAAGAGAATTATTAGGAACTGATGTCAGAACTCAGGCTTCCCAAGTACATGATTTCACTTCTATAGACTAACGAAATACATTGTATATGGTGTTTTTCAACCCTTTTCCTAGAAGTAACGATAAATACCCATTTTCTTTCTTTGTTCATTCTTGAGTCTCATTAGAATAAAAACACCTTCTCAATTCTGTTGAGGTTTGGTCTTGTAATTCTAAGTGCAGGTCCCCAAGACATGAAGTCCGAAGGTAGATGCTATGTGACCTTGACCCCAAGTTATTTCTGATTGGTAAATAAAGATACTGACAGCCAATATCAGAGTAGAAGAGACATAGGTGGTATTTAAAATTCCTAGGCTTGGGGTCGAAGGAGAACCACCAGTAGTAAAAAAAGGTGAAGCAGGAGGAGAAGCCACCATAGTTTAGGTGCATTCAAGAGGACATAGCCCTGGCAGCTGACGAATTAGAGATAAGAGCAGTCCAGATGAAACATAATAACTTGGAGTTATGGATAGGAAAGTAGGTTCTAATAACATAGATATTTGCCCACCTCTTGTGATGTTTAAGGCTTATTATAATAATAAAAGTTGGTGTCTTTTATCTGGGAACAGAATAATTAAATGTGGGGTAGAAATCGTAGATTAGGATTAAAGTTATACAATACTATTCATATTCATTGTTGCTGTACTCATCCTAAATTGTTCTTAGAAGCCTTATTGGCTTTTCATTATGAATTTTGCCAGAAAACTAAAGATGAGAATGGGGAACAGTGTGAATGAGCTGGTATGTTTTAGTGTTTCTCTTGTCTAAAGATTTGAATTTTCAGATGTTCTCATTAAATAAATTGCTGTATTTAATTCTATACTCTACATAATTCATCTACCTTGAGACAAAAATACAAAAGAGTGGGATGTTTCTGTTATTTTGTGACTTTGTACATAGTGTCTAGGAGAAATAGAAATAGTTTTTCCATGCAAATACTCTATTTTATTTCTGAGTTTTAATATGTACCTTAAAGAAGGTTTAGGTTCTATAGGCAAAAATATTAGGAATAATTATATTTAGAATAACTCCACTGAGCAATCTTTGAAGATATTAACAATCTGGTTGGATTAGAAACACAACCCTTAGCATATATATACCTTTAATCCCAATGACATCTAATTGAGGGTCAGACAAAGTATACAATCAGAAAAAAATTAGATAGAATAAGATATATCCAACTCTATTAAGAACACCAGAGAAAAGAGATCACAGAGAGGAGTTCAGTTGAGTTGAAGTTAGTTTGGTCAGTTGGGAGTCAATCAGTTGAGTACAGTGAGTTCAGTGGAGGTCAGTTTGTGCAATTTGTGAAATTCATAAGATCAGTATAGATCAGGGAGGCAGCTTTACTAGGACAGTTTTACAGAGTCAGATTGCAAGTGAAGACAGAATGACTCAGAGAATGAGGAGGAGCCAGAAGTTCAGAACAGATTGCCAGAGTTAGTTTGAGGCCAAGCAGAGCAACTCAGTGGAAGCCAAGAAAAGCCAGATCGAGTCTGTCAGCTTGCAGAGGGATTTGAGCCAAAACAGCCGAGTTAAACCAGCCAGCTAGAGTTCAAGAAGAGCTAGAAAGGATGAGCTTATTTAACAGTAAGCCTCTGAGATGACAATTACATCTGGTAAATAAAAGTCACTTTTACATTAGTCCACATAAAGTTACTTGAATATGTACAATTTCAGGAATGACCACTTGGTGTTGGATAACCAATTTGGGCACTCTTTCCTAGAGAGACTATTTTTACCATGCATGCCATTCCTTATTTGGCTATAATTGTTTGTCTAGAGTTGAGGCTTCATGAGCTTCTTCTCTTTCATGTTAGTATATATATTGGTATCATCTTTGTTCATGTTTAGGCAGTCATGTTGATAAGTCTTTCTGTCATTTCTAGGCAATAATCTCTTATAAGAAATTTCATGTTCCTCTGGTTATTAGAATCTTGTTTTTTCCACAATGTTACCTGATCCTTATGTGCTGAAGCTATATTATAATTTTGTCAGTTGAGCCTGGGCACCAAAAAGTCATCTGTGATTTTCTCTAATGATATCCATGTCTTTCAAGTAGGTATATTTTTGATGAGAAAGGAAACTTACATTTACCTGTGGGTTAGATAATCAATATTTAGAATTCAATTACAGATTATGTTGCCTTAGTATCATGGTAGCTGTAGGCTTTTCATCGTGATCCATAACTTCAATGGACCTGAGTATCTGGCTAGGTTTATAGTACCAGGCATGTTTTTTTTTCTTAAAAAGAATTCCATAAATACAATAATTGGTCTTCTAGGTAGAAGAAAAAGAAAAATGAACAGAAATGGTATATCTTAAAGCTGAACTGGAATGGTGGAACATACATTTAAGAGGCGGGTGGATAAGAGTGAATTCAAGGCTGGCCTCTTCTACATTAATGTTGCACCAAAAACAACCAACCAACCAACCAACCAACCAACCAACCAACCCCCCAATAAAATGGGACCTTAAATGGAAGGAAAGACTTCCATTTAAAACCTAGACTTATATTTGCAGTACTGGAAAGAAGTTTCATATATTTTTGTTCAAAGAAATGTATATGACAAAACATGGGGGAAATCAAGAACTGCTTAATACTATACACGATGAGTTGTTTTAGGACAAAGCAGAGATAGTTTTTACTTAAAATTTACTTTTTTTTTCATCTTTCATGGAATGTATTTTGAAAATATTCTCCCCCTCACCTCCCCCCAGATCCCATAAGTCATCCTTACCCAAAGTCATGTTCATTTTCTCCAGCTTGTTTTTTTCTCTTTTCTTTTCTCTTCTTTTCCATTCCTTTCTTTCTACCTTCCTTCATCCCTCCCTCCCCCCTCTTTTTTGTTTCTTTTTTTGTTTGTTTGTTTTGGTTTTGGTTTTGGTTTTTAGGGACAGTATTGAGGTTTGGTCTGTTGTTATGTATTGTAATGCTAAGTATTGTTCCTCAAGATCTTGTTGCCCCCAGGATGAGGAAATCCTCATGTACATCAAGCAATGGTATATAAGCTTGCTTCTTATTTTAAAAGTATTTGTTGAATGAAGCTGTCTATAGCCTATAGCTGGGAAGAAGAGAGGGAGTTGGGCTTTGGTTCCTGAGGCTTGGGATCTTAGCAGAGACCATGAGGGGAGAGAAGAGAGTGAAAGGAGTAAAGGGTAAGGATTCATGAAAACTAGCCATGAGGACTGGCCCATTGTAATAAGAGCAGCCCAGGTGGAACATGGCAAGTTGTATCTTGGATTTATTGACAGGAGAGTAGACAAAATAGATGGGAGGGTTGATAACTGCCAAGATCTAGTGTTATTAAAATGCATTATAAATATAAAAATTTTGTGTCTTTTATCTGCTAACTAATGACCTAAGGTGGGGTAACAACCTCTAATTAATTTTTACAACAGGACAGAGTTTCCTTGTATAGCCTTGGCTGTCCAGAACTTGTTCTGTAGATCATGTTGGCCTTGAACTTCTGCTTTTAGAATGTTAGGATTAAAGGTGTGTGCCACCGTCATAAGACTTCTCTACAAATTCTTAACTCTCTTTTTCAGAATGGCATGGTAAAATTTCTTGGCATTTTAAGACCAATCACTACTTTAAAGGGGAAATCTCACCTCTGTATGTCTTTAAGGGATTTATTTGTTTCCTCTTTGAGGCTTTCTACTTGTTTTATTGTATTTTACTGTGTTTCTTTAAGGGATTTATTTTTTTTATCTTTGAGGCTTTCTACCTGTTTTATTGTATTTTATGGTATTTCTTTAAGTGACTTATTTATATCTTCTTTAAAGTTCCATATCACCTTCTTAAGATGAGATTTAAGGTCATAGTCTTGCTCTTCAGGTATTTTAGGACATCTAGGTCTTGTTGTAGTAGAAGTAGGTACCTTATTGCACTGGCTTGTGTTGTGTTCTTGCATTTGCCTTTAGCCATCTGATTGTCTCTGGTGTTGGCTGGTCTGATAGTACTTGGAAGTAGCAAACCTCTGGGACTGGTTGTCCCAGATGACAGCAGGACTCTCCAAAGGCAGGCAGAACTGTGGACTGAGGTAGAGAGGTCAGATCCTTGATTGCAGGTAGAGGCATAGACCACAATATTTAGTTGGTTGTCTTGGGTGTCCAGGGTAGGAGCAGACTACCTGGGAGGCAAGCAGAAGGTTTTGGAGCATGTGTATCTTATCTGGATGTCCCAGGTGGGAGTAGGCCTCCCCAGAGGCAGGCAGAGCTGTGGGATGAAGAACAGTAAATTTTTTCTCTTATATATAGAATCAATATGTTTAGTGAGGTGTAACTTGAAAGCAAAATCAGGAATAATGAAAAGGATGAGAAGAAAACAAAAGAATGTTAGGCATAAGTAGGGTGAAAGTACATGGCACACACACATGAAATCTCATCTTTCATACAATTTATAGGCACTAAGGAAAAATAGCAGGCATTTTTTTCATATCATTTCTAGCAATATCTAAAAATGACTGAGCAAAGAGAATTTTTCAGTAAAGAATGCTGTCATACTATTTGAATGTTGATTAGAACATTTTCCTGTGTAAAACAAAGGTCTACTATTTGATAATGGAAATCTTGAGTATTATTTTCAGTGACATGACACATGAAAACACCAAAAAACTATTTTGTGACATTGATTAAATTATTTATATATTCTGTACTATGATTGTCTTTATCATAAAGAAGTAACATTAAATATGGATATATAGTAAGATTGAAGACAAAATAAAAGAATATAAAATAATTTCTACAACAATACCTATTGACATGCAAGCAATACCTATTCTGGATGCTTATAATTGAAGGATAATGCCCTTGAATTGAGGCAGTTATTTTGAGTGGAAGTATAATAATCATAAGTCTAATCTATTAATTACCATTTTTGTTAAAATATAGCATTTCAAGTTAATGACTATGTCTATGATACCTTTTTATTCACAGAACAAATTTTGGGAGAATTCTTCCACAAAGATTAAAAACACATGGGATAAATAAATATAATGAATAAACAAATACCCACTATTAATATAAAACAGAATGTATATATGTTACTCTTTGACGTTTATATTTTTGAGTGAGAGTACATTACTTGAAAGTAAACAGAAAAAAAAGAAATAAAAACAGAATAAGTATTTAAATATGTACTTGAAATGAACTTGAAATTTGTATGATCTGAAGAGAAATCAGAAAATTCTCCATGAATCTGAAGATTAATATTATGAATGCTTATACATTGCCACTAATCTAAAAAAGATTTTAAAAATCTATGGAGAAAACCTCTTAAAACTAAATGAACTTCTAGGGGAATCACAAACCCTGACCTTAAGCTGCTCTACAGAGCAATAGTAATAAAAACTGCATGGTACTCATACAGAGACTGACAGGTTGATCAATGGAATAGAATTGAAGACACAGAAATAAACCCACACACTATGGACATTTGATCTTTGACAAAGAAGCAAAAACTATATAATGGAGAAAAGAAAGTATCTTTAATAAATGGTGCTGGTGTAACTGGCAATTGGTATGTAGAAAAATGAAAATAGTTCCATATTTGTCATCTTGTACAAAGCTCAAGTCCAAGTGGACCAAGGATCTCAACATAAAACTAGATATATTGAATCTAATAGAAAAGAAAAAACTGGGAAAGAGCCTCGAATGCATTGCCACAGGGGGCAATCTAAACAGAACACCAATGGCTCAGGCTCTAGCATCAAGAATTGATAAATGGGACCTCATGAAATTGAAAAACTTCTGTAAAGCAAAGGATATTTTCAATAGGACAAATAGGTAACCTACAGATTGGGAAAAATCTTCACTAACCCCACATCTGATAGAGGACTAATATCCAAATACATAAAAACTCACGAAGCTAACCTCCCAAACACCAAACAACCCAATCAAAAAATGGGGCATAGAACTAAACAGAGAATTCACAACAGAGGAATCTCGAATGGCTGAGAAGTACTTAAAGAAATGTTCAAAGTTCTTAGTCATCAGGGAAATGCAAATCACTACAACTCTGAGATTCCACCTTACACCTTACAATCAGAATAGCTAAGATCAAAATCTCAGGTGACAGCACATGTTGGAAAGGATGTGGAGAAAGAGGAACACTCCTTCATTACTGATGGGATTTCAAACTGGTATAACTACTCTGGAAATCAATCTAGCAGTTCCTCAGAAAATTAGAAATAGATCTACCTGAAGACCCAGATATATCATTCTTGGGCATATACCCCCCCTTCAAAATGTCCCACCATACCACAGGGGCATGTGCTCTACTATGTTCATAGCAGCCAACCTTATGAGTGATAGCCAGAATCTGGAAACAACCCAGATGTCCAACAATGGAGGGATGGATATCTGGTTCATTTATACAGTGGGATACTATTGAGCTATTTAGAATGAAGACATCATGAGTTTTGCAGGCAAATGGATGGAGCTAGAAAATATCATCCTGAGTGAGGTAACTTAGATCCAAAAGGACATGCATGGTATGTATTCACTAATAAGTAAATATTAGCCAAAAATGTCCAGAATACCTAGGATACAATCCACAGAACTCAAGAAGATTAACAATAGAAGAGCCCAAGTGGGGATGCTTCAATCGCACTTGGGGAGAAGAATAAAACAATCCTGAGAGGCAGAGGAGGGAAGGACCTGGGTGGGAGATGGGAGAGGAGGAGGAAAGGGAAACATGATCAGGTTTGGGGGGAGTCAGGAGAGAAGCCCTGAGGGCCAGCAGAATGAATGGAAATATGCAACCTCAGGAGGTGGGAGGTGGGGTAACTGTCTAGAAAGTACCAGAGATCTGGGAGGTGAGAAACTTTTAGGACTCAAAGGGAGGGACTTTATATGAAATGTCCAGCAGTAGGAGAGAGAACTTATAGAATCCACCTCCAGTGGAAGATAGGGATTCAAGTGGAGGGATGATGTTGCTATTCCACAGTCAAAAACTCTGACCCAGAATTTTTTCTGTCTTAAAGAACTGCAGGGACAAAAATGGAGAAGAGACCAAGGAAAAGGAGGTCCAGTGACTAGCCCAACTTGGGAGTCATCTCAAGTGGAGACTCCAAGGCCTGACACTATTACTGATGGTGTGCTTACAGATAGGAGACTAGCATGGCTGTCCTCTGAGAAGCCCAACAAGAAGCTGACTGAAATAGATGCAGATACTTAGGCCTAACCGTTGGAATGAATTCAGGGATCCCTGTGGTTGAATTAGGGAAAGACTGGAAGAAGCTGGGGAGGAGGGTGACCCCATAGGAAGATCAGCAGTCACAACTAACCTGGACTCCTGAGATGTCTGAGACACTGAGCCACCAAACAGGCAGCATACACAAGCTTGTCCGAGCCGCCCTGGTACATATATAGCAGAGGACTGCCTGGTCTGGCCTCAGTGTGAGTAGAAGTACCTAACCCTAGAGACTTGAGGTCCCAGGGAGTGGGGAGGTCTGGTGGGGGTGAGGAGGACATCACCTTGGAGACAGAGAGAGGAGGAATGGGATGAGGATCTGTGGGAGGGTGCTGGGAGGGGAGCAAAGACTCTTCTGTAAATTGAAAGTAATCAAAAGAGAAAACCTGTATCAATGGGTAAGAGTTTATTCTGAAATAGAAATATTTTAGTTGTGAGAATATGGGTCACTATTAGCTATTAAGAATGAAAAATCACTTTGCCAGAAAAATACAATATATAGTTTCCTTATGTTACAGTTATCTTGTTTAAGAGGAGAACTGAGAAGTTAGTTGGATAATAAAAAATGGAAGGCATAAGGCACAGGGTCTATAAATCAGGAGAGTTTCCTATAAGCTTTCTTTCTTGTCTGTTTTACATTGGTTAATTTGTATTTGTTTCATACTATAAGAATACAACTAAGTTCCAACATGTGTTTGTTCAGCATCTATAGCAGCTGTAACAATTTTGTCTCATCATTTGTGATTTCAGGGAACTTGAATGGTGACTGTTATATGTGTTGAACATGTAATACATTGGAAATACAACAAATGTAAGTCTCAAACCATCCATATAAGTAATGTGATCCAGATGACCATCTTGAATACATATAAGACAAATAAATATATGTTGTAAGTATAACAAATGTCAATTTCAAATTTTTGTCACAAAAGTTGTATTCCAGATTACCATCCTGAATACAAACAGAAATACTGAATTAAATATGTGATACCTAGTTTTAGATAACAGCAACTGATAGCAACTCTTGGGATATAAGCTTGTTTAAGATAATATGTTAGATGTCATAATTCCTCAAAAGACTGTGTCAATGGTGTGGACTCATAATTCATATCTCAGCACGTAAAATTAATTGAATAAATTTAAACAAGGAAATGAAGGACTGTTGGGTTATAGTGTGAGGGTGGGTTGATGTGTGGGTCCCACATCTGTACCTCTCCCCCCCATCCCCCCGGGCTAGGGCCACTCATGGAAGACAGAGGCAGGATGCAGGAAGTTGACTGTGCTCTCCCCATGATGGCAGGCAGGTGTCAGGCTGTGTGAAGCTGTGAGACCCCACTGGGGTGGGGGAGTGCAGTCTGAGGTCCCATGGAGAGCCAGAGCTTTTGGCTTGGGGGTCCCTTGGCCAAAAGGTGCCTGGGAACCAGTTGGTTCTCAGGTTCTTGGTCCCCAAGATGCTGCTGGGGGGCTGCAGAAGGGCCAAGAACAAAGTAGAGGCATATGGACTGGATTGGCCAGCAGCCAAAGGAGAGACAGGGAGAGGCTCTGGCTGCTCCCCATGGGGAGGAGAGTTCTTGGTCATAGAGGCTCACTTGACTTGGTCACAGCTGGCTCTGCTTGCTTGCTTGGGTTGGTGGTCTCCATGGCTGGGAACTCAGAGAGTTCTTCTGCAGGAGATTAGGCAGTGGCTCTGTAGATAAAGACCTGCTTCACTGTTACCCATGGTGTATTTTGAAGAAGAGAAACAGTCTATGGTCTTTAGATGTCCTGTCCAGCAGTACATTAAACAGGGGTCTGGGGAGGTCACCTGAAAGAGAGTGGGGGAAGCAGGCAAAGACGCAAGGAATGACGACCTGTCTATAATCTGATCAGATTGCTATGTTTACTTTTGCACACACAGGTTATATACACAAAAGGGCAGGATGTGGGGAAGGGGATGATGCAGGAGCGTAGGTATTTAGGGGGAGCACAGATATCTTCCAGAACAGGGTGTCAGCTGGGTGAAGGTTCAGGGGACAGATCACTATGACTCCACCTATGATTCACTTGTCCTTATCTAAGTTGGTACTATCCACCAAAGCTACCTATCTACAAGGTCTATGTATTCAGCCTGGCAATTTTCCACCAAATCTGTTTGTTTACAATAGCTTCTAGGCATCTGTTTTAGTGTTTTTCCATAGAGACTTGGTGTTAGCAGGCATGAATGCCAGGCCTATTGCTGATTTTAGGTTTTCAGTGTATAAGCAGGGCTGCCCCTGAGATTTAGATGTTTATTGTCATAGTGGAAAGTAGATGAAAACTATACCCCAGTTTCCTTAGGGCAGGCCTGAGGTTAAATACCTTTTGCAAGAAGGAGGGTCTGGGAAGGAATGTTTAATTGGCTAAGTCCCTCGGGTCTTTAGGTTCTTCATTAATATGGAGATCTGTCTTGAGGCTCTGTGGCCTGTAGTCACACCCTCTACCTGTGGAGGGGTTAGGGGCATTGTTCTACACGACTGAAAGGCAAAGATCTATGGAGGTCTGTGGCCTCATGTCAGGAGCCTGGAGTATGGGAGCATGGTGAAATGCATGCTGTCCCTTAGGGTCACCTGTGTCCCTCCTGGTGCCCCTCAGGATCACCTGGAGTTTCCAGCAGTTTCCAGCTGGTGCTTGACCAGAAACCTGGATGCCTTTCACAGTCCTACAAAGGACTGTTCTTCACCCTAACAGATCATGACTACTTTCTAAACATATACAATAGAGAATACTACATAAAATCCCCGAAATATTTATGTTAAATCTATAACTGTGTCAATGTAACTTTCTCTAAATTCATTTGATATTCCTAGACCTTTAAAAGGGCTTGCAATATGAAAAAAGAAAATTTAGTAGACTGTTTAACATCAGTAAAAATTATGTCCATGGCAGATATGTTGTAGATATTAAGTGATCTCAACATTACAATATTAATGATAGTTATTAGGGATTAAGAACAGGTTTTCCAAAATGAAATAATATCCCCAAATATATCTGAAACATATATACTATATATTATTCAGAAGTGATACTTACTGACTAATTAACTAATATATAAATGTATAACAATTGTAAAAGAGCATACCTTATATTCAAGAATGTGAGAGATAGAGATTTTCCATAAACTAATTCTTTTTGGAAGATACTCTAGACTCAAAAAGAAATTATTAGAGGGAATAATGATAGTTGGATAGACAATGATTATAGAAACTATAGTTTTTGTGATATACAGTCACTGCTATGAAAATTATAGTTCTTTCATAGTGTTAAACTATTCAGGAGTCTGCTATTCTCACTGCTGTAAAACTGAAGCTTAGTACCAACATCATCACCTCCACTTTATCTACACTCCTTGAGAAGCACTAACTTTTGTATTGTTGTCATGAATAATCCATTTCCTCATGATCTATACACAGAAACTTAAAGTATGTGTTCCACAAAAGATGAGATCAGAAAATTACAAGGGCCATTATCACTAAGTTTGAATTGTCAAATCCCCTAATTAAAATAAATGTTCTAGTTTCTTTCATTCTCTGAACAGTATCTTATGGTACAGAGGTGGTAACAGAGTAGAAATGTTCAGTCAAGTACAGAAGTCAAGTACAGAAGGAGGCAAGGGTAGATATTTTAATTTTCTTCAAGGACAGATTATATTAATTTTGTTTAATGTTAGAAGATTTTCCCTAGAGAAAGTATAGGGTGTGTCTTAAGCTCCAATTATACCAAATATCTTTTCTGATAAATCTCTTGACAAACACGTGGATCATAAAAATTTATTTGGATCCAAATTTTATGGGTAAATTAAATACTTTCAATAATACTCGTTTTTAATTTAAATTTAAATTTTACTTGAGTGTTTATTAAAATGAGAATGTAAAATTATACATATATGTTGAATACTATAGGATATCTTGAAAAATAGTCTACAGTTTTTAAACAAAACATACCATACCTGTCTCCTTGACATGATTCTTCACATTCCATCATTTTAAAATTCAGAATGTAGTAATTACTACTAATTGTTATTACCATATTAAAATAATTTTGACAAACATTTACTTCTATTTAAATGGCTTTCTATAGTCTTTTACATACATTTTTCTCAATCCAGCTTCTCAAGTGCAGTAGCCTCTGACAAATTATGTTCCATTGTCTATTTCTATAGATACTACAATATTAATTTATAAAAATTGTATCCAAATTAATGACATCTGACAGCAAATGAGAGCTGCTATATCCATATATCCAACGTAAAACTTTACGACAGAAATAACAGGAACTGATTCAAATTGTAACTCTATATTGTAACTCTATATTGTAACTCTATATTTGCCAAGGGAAAAATTCATTAAGAACATATAGTGGTTATAAATTTACACACATTAAATGACAAATAGTCCTATGTATAAAGGAAACATAAATATAGGTGAGTAAGAGACATTCCTCATGTAATAATAATGAGGGACTATCTAGAAATATTGCACCCCTTGTTTCTCTTCTAAAGTATCTTAGGTCCAGGTGACCTGAATGCTGTTTACTATATTCTACTGCCATAAGTCTCACTTTCCTCTTTAGCTAAACTATGTGTTGAAACCTCTGAAACCGAATAGAAAATAATTACTGCATTCTCTTAAGTAGCCTTTTCAAGTATTTTGTCACAGTGAGGTAAAGTATGATTAACACATCAAGTGCAACAATATGGTTTAAGTCTAATACTTCAAAGAACAAACAAGGAAAGTGGATTTGAGTTCAGTAATAAAGTGTCTGTGGAGCATACATGATCCTTGGTTCAATTTTCACAACAACAAAAGCAATATTACACAATGACAAACATATAATCAAGACTATATAATAATGTAGCCATATTTCAGTTACTTTACTGGGTCCTTTTTCCTACCACTCTTCTTTTGGGAGCCAACACCTAGCAGAAAGCAGCTATCGTTTTTGCAGCCATCTCGAGCCATATACCCTGACAAGAGACTTGTTTTCAGCAGCGTACAACAGCTAAGCACACTCTCATAAATATGTTTTTTTCCTATATCTTGTTTTGTTGTTTATTGCCCCCAGCTACCAGGTGCATGTGGTAAAGTGTCTTCAGTTGTGTTCCCCTGCTTATGCTTATATATACCCATGATTTCCTTTGAATAAAGGCGAGACTCAAGGCAAGACTTGAGGAGAGATTTGACCAGACTCTGTCTCATTTCTTTGCGTCTCTTGTCGCTCTGTCCCCATGCTCTCTCTTGCTAGACTCTGACCCACAGATTGGAGCAACAGCTCAGGGGGCTACAAAGTGGCCCCCCAAATGTGGGGCAGAAAAGGGCGTTACACTCTTCTCTACCTGTGTCCCTTCAAACCCACTAACACTAAGTAGGGGAGAAAGAAGGCTAGAGGGGAAAGGGGCTGTTGACTTCATTAGACTACTTCCTGCTGATTAATGGCACTGAGTTCCTTGGTACAAGTTCAACCTTCTTCATCAGGATATCTCCAACCAGCAATCTAGCAATCCAACACACCAGCAAACAGCAATACAGTAAACAGCAATGTAGCAACAGCAGGAAACAGTAACAGTAGCAGCAGGAGTAGCAGCTGCTCTGGCATTTTATATGCTCTCAAATGTCCCCAAAATTCCAAATGTAAACTATCTTCAGCTTGCATAACCATGTCCCTCCTAGAGTATGAGACAAATCATAGCTAGCTGCTGTGGACAATCTGAAGCAGATCCATGTACCACAGTTAGGTTTAAAATAAAAACATATTCTCACAACATAACTGGGTTTTAAAGAAACCAAAATTCTCACTACATAATAACTGACACAGGAGAGATTGCTCAGCATTTGAGCATATGTACCAACACTGCAGATGATCTCAGTCGAAAGCTCACATACTCATGGAAACTGAACAACTTTCTACTCAATGATAACATGGTCATGGATGAAATAAAGAAATTCAATGAAAATGAAGGCACAGCATATTCAATCATTGGGGCATAATGAAAGCAGCACTAAGAAGAAAATTCATAGCATCAAGTGCCTCCATAAAGAAATTATAGAGATCCTGTTCTTGAAACTTAACAGCACACTTGAAAGCTCTATAACAAAAAGAAGCAAATACACCCAAGAGGAGTAGATGGCAGGAAATAGCCAAACTCAGGGCTGAAAAGGAAGCAATTAGAAATGAAGAGAACAATACAAAAAATCAAAACCAAGAACTGGTTCTTTGTGAAACCAAACCAAACCAAACCAAACCAAACCAAACCAAACCAAACCACCTAGATAAACCCTCAGGCAAAGTAATGAAAGGGCACAGAGACAATATACAAATTAAGAAAATCGAAATTTAAAAGGGAGACATAACAGAAACTGAGAAAATTAAAAAAAAATTAGATCTTACTAAAAAAACCCATATTCTATAAAACTGGAAAATTTGGATGAAATGGATGAATTTCTACACAGACACCAAATACCAAATAAATCAAGGTCAGGTAAACTATCAAACAAGTCTGATAACCGTGAAGGTATAAGAAGCATTCTTTAAAAACCTCCCAACCAAAAAAAGCCAGAGGCTAGATAATTGAAGTGCAGAATTCTACCAGACCTTCAAAAAAGAGCTAATTTCAACACACCTCAAACTGTGCCACAAAATAGAAAAAGAAGAAACGCTCCCTAATTCATTCTATGTGGCCACAGTCACACTGATAGTGCAAGACTCTAGCAAGCAGAGCCTAAATTTACCAGAGACTCCCTGAGAGAACCATGCGGACACCAGAGATCACTGCAAAATGCAAGAGGAATTTTATTCCGATGCGTTGGGGTCACCTCACTCTCACAGGAGGAAGGACCCTGAATTTCTGAAGCACACACCTTTTATCCTTGAGAATAGGCAGACTATAGCAACAGCAAAACTTGTCTAAACCTAATTGGACACTTCGCTTAGCTTTTAAACTTATTTGCCACACTCACTCAGGCAGTTATTTCTGGTTCATCTAGGGCTGTTTATCTAGGGCTTTAAAGGACACAGCTGGTTACTAATCAGTACATTCTGTGGTTTTTCTCTGAATTAGTTTTTTTTAAACTTTCTCCCTGTTATTAGGAATAGCCTGACCAGCAGGGTGGTAGTGTCTTTAATTTATCCTTGGTCTCACAATAGCTAAACCACACAGAGACTCAACAAGGAAAGAAGACGTCAGACCAGTTTGACTTGTGAACATTGATGCAAAAATACTAACCCTTTTTCTAAGGCTCCTAATTATTTATCTAAGGCCCTGTCTCTTGAGAAGACAGAGTAAATCAAACTACTGAATACTGTAATAACTATAATTGACAACATGTTGATTTCACATAAATCCATGTCAAACCATTCAAAATGTCATCCCATAAAATCCAAAGGGTATTTATTGTGTTTCTCATCATTTTAAAAATATTTTTAATGTTATGCTCTGTTTACTTTAATTATACAATGCAGTCAGTTTATGTTGTTGAGAATACCATTTGGTAACCCAAACATCTAGTCTTCATGACTAGATAAACAGTGATTTAACTTTTTAAAAATTGTATATTTTCTTTATATACATTTCAAATGCTATCTCATTTCCTAGTTTCCCTCTCAGAAATCCCCTATTCCATAATCCCTCTACTGCTTCTATGAGGGTGCTCCCCCAACAATCCACCCACTCCCACTTCCTTGCCCTGGCATTCCCCTATATTGAGGCATCAAGCCTTCACAGGACCAAGGGCCTGTCTTCTCATTGATGCCTGACAAGACCATCCTGTGCTACATAAGTGACTAGAGTCATGAGGCTCTCCATGTGTACTCTTTGCTTGGTGGTTTAGTCCCTGGGAGCTTGGGGTATCTGGTTGGTTGATACTGTTGTTCTTTCTCTGGGGTTACAAACCCCTTCAGATCCTCCAGTCCTTTCTCTAACTGCTCCATTTTGAACCCTTTGCTTATTCCAATGGTTGGCTGTGAGCATCTGCCTCTGTATTTGTCAGGCTCTGGCAGAGCCTCTCAGGAGAAAGCCATATCAGGTTTCTGACAGCAAGCACTTTTTGGCATCCACAATAGTCTCCTGGTTTGGTGACTGTATATGAGATGGATTCCCAGGTGGGGCAGTCTCTGGATGGCCATTCCTTCAGTCTCTGCTCCACACTTTGTCTCTGTGTTTCTTCCTGTGAGTATTTTGTTCCCCCTTCTAAGAAGCAATGAAGCATCCACACTTTGGTCTTCTCTCTTCTTGGGCTTCATGTGGTCTATGGATTGAATCTTCAGTGTCCTGAACTTTTGAGGTAATATAAACATATCAGTGAGTGCATACCATGTGTGTTCTTTTGTGACTGAGTTTTTACTAACTCAGGATGATATTTTAAAGTTCCATCAATTTGCCTAAGAATTTCAAGAAGTCATTGTTTTTAAGAGCTGAGTAGTATTCCATTGTGTAAATGTATCACATTTTCTGTATCCATTCCTCTGTTGAAGGACATCTGGGTTCTTTCCAGCTTCTGGCTATTATAAATATGGCTGCTATAAACATAGTGGATCATGTGTTCATATTACATGTTGGAGCATCTTCTGGGTATATGCCCAGGAATGACATATCTGGGTCCTCAGGTAATACTATGTCCAATTTTCTGAGGAACCACCAGACTGATTTCCAGAGTGGTTGTGTAAGCTTGCAATCCCACCAACAATGGAGGAATGTTCCTCTTTCTCTACATCCTCACCAGCATCTGCTGTCACCTGAGTTTTTGATCGTAGCCATTCTGACTGGTGTGATGTGGAATCTTAGGGTTGTTTTGATTTTTATTTCACAGGTTAATTACTAAGGACATTGAACATTTCTATAGGTGCTTCTTGCACATTCAAGTTTCCTCAGTTGAGAATTACCTGTTTAACTCTGTTCCCCATTTTTGATAAGGTTATTTGGTTCTCTGGAGTCTAACTCCTTGAGTTCTTTGTATATATTGGATATTAGCCCTGTATCAGATGTAGGATTGGTAAAGACATTTCCCAATCTGTTGGTTGCTGTTTTGTCCAATTGACAGTGTCCTTTGCCTTACAGAAGCTTTGTAATTTTATGAGGTACCATTTGTTGATTCTCGATCTTAGAGCATAAACCATTGGTGTTCTGTTCAAGAACTTTTTCACTGTGCTCATGAGTTCAAGGATTTTCCCCACTTTCTCTTCTATTTGATTTGGTGTATCTAGTTTTATATAGAGGTCCTTGATCCACTTGGAATTGAATTTTGTACAGGAAGTTAAGAATAGATCAGTTTACATTCATCCACATGTTGACACCAGCTGAACCAGCACCATTTGTTGAAAATGCTGTCTTTTTTCCACTGGACGGTTTTAGCTCCTTTGTCAAAGATCAAGTGACCATAGGCGTGTAGGTTCATTTCTGGATCTTCAATTCTATTCCATTGATCTACCTGCCTGTCACTGTACCAATACCGTGCAATTTTTCTTTCTTTTTTTTTTTATCACTTTTTCTCCATAGTACAGCTTAAGGTCATTCATGGTGATTCCCCAGAAGTTCTTTTATTGTTGAGAATAGTTTTCACTATTTTGGTTTTTTTGCTATTCCAAATGAATTTGAAAATTGTTCTTTCTAACTCTATGAAGAATTGAGTTGGAATTTTGATGGGAATTGCATTGAATCTATAGATTGCTTTTGGCAAGATGGCCAGTTTTACTATATTAATCCTGCCAATCCATGAGCATGGGAGATCTTTACATCTTTTGAAGTGTACTTCAATTTCTGTCTTCAGAGACTTGAAGTTCTCGTTTTACAGATCTTTCACTTGTTTGGATAGAGTCACAAGATATTTTATATTGTTTGTAATTATTGGGAAGGGTGTTGTTTTTCTAATTTATTTCTGAGCTCAGTTATTCTTTCAGTAGAGGAAGGCTATAGATTCGTTTGAGTTAAATTTATATTTTGTCAGTTTGCTGTTGTTGTTTATCAGGATTATTAGTTCTCTGGTGAAATTTTTGGGGTCACTTAAGTATACTATCATTATATGCAAATAGTGATATTTTCACTTCCTCCTTTCTAGTTTGTATCCCTTTCACCTCCTTTTGTTGTCTAATTTCTCTAGCTAGAAATTCTAGTACTATATTGAATAGATAGGGAGATAGTGGGCAGCCTTGTCTAGTCCCTGATTTTAGTGGGATTGCTCCTAGTTTCTCTCCATTACTTTGAAGTTAGCTCCTGGTTGTATATTGCTTTTATTATGTTTAGGAACGAGCCTTAAATTTCTGATCATTCCAAGACTTTTAACATGAAGGGATGCTGAATTTTGTTAAATGCTTTTTCAGCATCTAATGAAAGGTTCATGTGGTTTTTCTTTGAATTTGCATATGTAGTGGATTACATTAATGGATTTCTGTATATTGAACCATCCCTGCATGCCTGGGATGAAGACTACTTGATCTTGGTGAATGATCTTTTTGATGTGTTCTTGGATTTGGAGAATTTTATTTAGTACTTTTGCATTGATATTCATAAGGGAAATTGGCCTGAAATTCTATTTCTTTGTTGGGTCTTTGTGTAGTTTTGGTATTAGTGTAACTGTGGCTTCATAAAGCAAATTGGGTAGTGTTCCTGATGTTGTATTTTGTGGGATATTTTGAAGAGTATTGGTATTACATCTTCTTTGGAGGTCTGATAGAATTCTGCACTAAATCCATCTAGTTCTGGGCTTTTTTTTTGGTGGAGGAGACTTTTAATGACTGCTTCTTTATGGGTTATGGGACAGTTTAGATGGTCTATTTGATGCTGATTTAAGTTTGTTAGCTGGTATCTGTCTAGAAAATTGTTGATTTCATCCAGATTTTCCAGTTATGTTGAGTATAATTTTTGTAATAGAATATAATTTTTTTTTTAATTTCCTCAGTTTCTGTTGTTATTTCTCCCTTTTCATTTTTTGACTCTGTTAATTTGGATACTGTTTTTGTGCCCTCTGGCTAGTCTTTTAAGGGTTTATCTATCTTGTTAATTTTCTCAAAGAACCAGCTCCTGGTTTTGTTGATTCTTTTTGTTTCTACTTTTTGATTTCGGCCACAAGTTTGATAATTTTCTACTTTCTACTCCTCTTGGGTGTATTTGCTTCTTATTGTTCTGGAGCTTTCAGGTGTGCTGTTAAGCTGCTAGTGTATAGTTTCTCCACTTTATTTTTGGAGACACTCAGAGCTATGAGTTTTCCTCTTAGCACTGCTTTCATTGTGTCACATAAGTTTGGGTATGCTGTGCCTTAATTTTTATTAAATGCTAAAAAGGCTTAATTTCATTCTTTATTTATTCCTTAACCAAGAGTCAGCATTGTTCACTTTCCATGTATATGTGGGCTTTGTTTTGTTTTTGTTGCTATTGAAGACAAGATTTAGTCCCTGGTGATCTGATAGGATGCTTGGGATTATTTCAATTTTCTTGTATCTGTTGAGTCCTATTTTGTGGCTGATTATATGGTCAGTTTTGGGGAAGGTACCATGAGGTGCTGAGAAGAAGGTATATTCTTTTGTTTTAGGATGAAATGTTCTATAGATATCTGTTAAATCCATTTAATCCATAACTTCTTTTAGTTTCACTGTGCCTCTGTTTAGTTGGTGTTTCCATGATCTGTCTTTTGATTAGAGTAGGTTATTGAAGTCTCCCACTATTATTGTGTGAGGTGCAATGTGTGCTTTGAGCTTTAGCAAAGTTTTTTTTTTTAATTTTTAATTTTTTTTATGAATGTGGATGCCCTTGCATTTAGAGCATAGATGTTCAGAATTGAGAGTTCTTCTTGGAAGATTTTTCTTTTGATGACTATAAAGTATCCTTCCTTTATCTTTTTGATAAGTTTTGGTTCAAAGTTGATTTTATTTGATATTAGAATGGTTACTCTAGCTTGTTTCTTGGGACCATTTGGTTGGAAAATTGTTTTACAGCCCTTTATTCTGAGGTAAAGTCTGTCTTTGACACAGGGTGAGTTTCCTGTATGAAGCAAAATGTTGGGTCTTGTTTGTGAATCCAGTCTGCTAGTCTATGTCTTCTTATTGGGGAATTGAGTCCATTGATGCTAAGAGATGTTAAGGAGTAGTGATTGTTGCTTCTTGTTATTTTTGATGTTAATTTTATGTTTGTGTGGCTATCGTCTTTGAAAAGATGATTACTTTCTTCCTTTTTCTATGGTGTAGTTTCCTTTTTTGTGTTGGAGTTTTCAATCTATTATCCTTTGTAGGGCTGAATTTGTGGAAAGATATTGTGCAAATTTGTTTTTTTCATGGAATATCTTGTTTTCTCTATCTATGATAATTAAGAATTTTGCTGGCATAGTAGCCTGAGCTGGCTTTTGTGTTCTGTTAGGGTCTGTATTACATCTGTCCAGGTTGTTCTGGGTTTTATAGTCTCTGGTAAGAAGTCTTGTGTAATTCTCATAGATCTGCCTTTATATGCTACTTGACTTTTTTCCTTTAGTGCTCTTAATATTTTTCTTTGTTTTGTGCATTTTGTGTTTTAACTATTATGTGATGGGAGGAATTTCTTTTGTGGTCCAATTTATTTGAAGTTCTATAGGCTTCTTTTATGTTCATGGGCATCTCTTTCTTTAGGTCAGGGAAGTTTTCTTCTACAATTTTGTTGAAGATATTTACTGGCCCTTTAAGTTGTGAATCTTACTTCTATTCTATACCTATTATTCTTATGTTTGGTCTTCTCATTGTGTCCTGGATTTCCTGGATGTTTTGAGTTAGGAGCTTTTTGTATTTTGTATTTTCTTTGACTGTTTTGTCAATGTTTTCTATGGTATCTTCTGCACCTGAGATTTTCTCTTCTATCTCATGTATTCTACTGGTCATGCTCGCATCTATGACTCCTGATCTTTTTCCTAGATTTTCTATCTTTAGGTTGTCTCCCATTGTGATTTCTATTTTCATTTTTGAATCTTGGATGATTTTGTTCAATTCCTTTACCTGTTTGTTTGTGTTTTCCTATAATTCTTTAAGGCATTTTTGTGTTTCCTCTTTGAGGTCTTCTACCTATTTACCTGTGGTCTCCTGTATTTCTTTAAGGGAATTACTTATGTCCTTAAAGTCCTCTATCATCATCATCATGAGATGTGATTTTAAATCAGCATCTTGCTTTTCTGTGTGTTGGGGTATCCAGGGCTTGCTGTTGTGGAGAAACTGGGTTCTAATGATGCCAAGTAACTTTGGTTTCTGTTGCTTGTTTTTGCCCTTGTCTCTTGACATCTGGTTATCGCTGGTTTTAGCTTGTTTTGCTGCCCCTGACTGTAGCTTCTTCCTCCTGAAACCCTGTGTGTCAGCACTTCTGGGAGACCAGAAAATTTTCAATAAACATGTGTTTAAAGCAATAAAGCATATTTGATGTATTGTTGTTTTATTAATGTGTAGGGTTTTTTGATCTTTAATGATGTTTTGGTATAAAGTTCTGTCAGATATATATTTGCTATTTGGTTTTGTTACAATATGTATTTTATATCCATCTATTTTTATTCTCTGCATGTCTTCCTCAGTATGATACCTATTTTTCAGGTAGTAAATAAGTTGATATTGTTTTATTCTATTCAGTTAGTCTTGTAATTTTGACTATAGAGTTAATTTCATTACAGACTCTAGGTCATTTGTAGGCTCTACAGTTCATGAATGCATGATATTCTGATAGTATGTGTGTATATGTGTGTGTGTGTGTGTGTGTGTGTGTGTGTGTGTGTGCGTGCATTGAACATTTACATATGTGTTGGTACATGTACTCAAAGAAGGTCAGAAAATTTGTAACTTGTGGAGAAATGTATTAGTACTGAAAACATTTCTGTCCTCAATGACTCTGAACCCTGCCCTGGGAAGTTGATGAACAGATTGATAAACTAATGCTCTCATAATTCCTCTCTTACACTTTTAAAAACAGATTTTAAATGGAAGCTAATTTCATTTCTAGCCACATGAATTGTGTTCATGAGCTGCTTACTAAGTCATAATTAAGTTTATTGACTCACACTGGCTTTTGTTGGTAGAAAAGGGGATTAGTTAGACAGTAAGGATAAATGACTGAAACTTGAGTTTATATAAATTCAGAGGTTTTAGTTTTTTGCTAAAATAAAAATAGAGAGTGAGACTCACTTTAAATGCTTTTTATTAGAGAATATAAGACAATCTAAGATCTGAAGCACCTTTCTACCTCTTATACCACCGTACTGTTGTATATATGCTTGCACTGATTTTTTACAAAGTAGAAAATTATGCATATGTATAAGTCATTAAGAATTTCATTCCCATTCTTTTGTTGAAGGGCATCTTGGTTGTTTCTAGCTTATGGCTATTACAAATAAGGCTTCTATGAACATGGTAGAACACATGTCCCTGTAGTATGGTGAAAGATCTTCTGGGTATATACCCAGGAGGAGGTAATAAGACAGGGAGATTAGGGAGATAATATGTTCAAACTGCATTATATATATGTAATCATGTGTACAATTTAACAAGTAATAAATATCAATTATAAAACTACACTAAAGTCTCATCTTCATTCTTAGTATTTCTACTATAGATTACACATACATTTAAAAATATTTGAAAAAATACCCATTATAAAAAAGCTTATACACTGAAGACAAGAATTTAAATAAATATAGTTCACTAGGAAAAATATTCTCTTATCTCTCTCTGTCTCTGTCTCTATCTCTCTCTTTCTCATGCACAAACATAAACATACATGCTTGCACATACAAAGTCAAAATAAAACTATTGTAGCAACAATCTGTAGCATGGTTATGTATTTGAAGAAAGTAAATTCAACATACAAAGAGATAAGTGTAGAACTATATTTATTCTGACACTCTTCAAAGTAAAAAAGTTATAAAATCAGTTTCAATTCCTATGAGCATACTAGCAGAAAAAGAAATTATGGACTATATTTACAAAATGGGGTCAAATCAGACATGTAAAGAATGCAATGTCAGTAATAAAATATAAGAGAATATCATGATTTTAAGCAAAATAAGGTAGACACATGGACAGGCATAGGATCTGTTCTATAAACAGAATATAATAAGATAAGATAATGGCAATGCAGGATTATGAGATGACTATTATAATTATGAGGAAAGAGGTAAAATGACAATCAAGAGAATATAGAAAGAAAATATCCTGCAATATTTCTCCAATTTGTCTAAATAAAAAATAGGTTTTAACTCTAACAGAATAAAACTATTTACAACAAAGCTATTTCTGCTAAGCTTTCCACAGTGTTCAGCTTTGTTATATTTGGCAGTTATAGAATTGAGTGTCTTTGAGTTCAAAGTTTTGTAAGTCAGTCTCTTATGAACTCAACAGTTTGAGTGTCCTGAGGAATTTGTCATCCAATGATGATCTTTGAGTGGTGTTTGTCAGATGAATGATAGTCCTGGCTAGGTAGAGGACAACAATCAACCCAAAGGTGTCCTCTGCTTGCATAGAACTCAGTGGCAGAGAATGCATTTGGTAGTTTTGCCCAGTGATTAGAGTTAACACAATCCAAGTGGATTCATCATTGCAGGGCCCCATCATCTTTTTGGAACCTCACAGGTTACTCTTGGAAATGGTCACGCTTTTCTTGTACAAAATTTAAACATTTTAAATGGCATATTCAGCAGATCTGAGAAAGTTTTGAGGACTACAATCTATTAAGTACATCTGAGGTACACAAACATTGTTCCTACTTACCTGCTTCAGACTCAAACCTAAAAACACATACAGGAAGCTAGATGAACCTTATTTCTAGCATTAATTAGTACTCTGTATGGCTATTTATACCTTTAGAAAAGTTTTTAAAGTCAAGTGAAAATGAAAAAAAAAATATGAGATTAGTGGCAATAGAATAGTCTCTTATTTTTTTTGTTTCTTCTGTCCCATACCATGTTGCTCTTCTGATATCAGACAGAGATTTTTTTCCTTTTCCTTTAATGAGTATGTGCACATTTAGAGAAGGAGAGAGCCATGCTCTTACCCCAAAGACAAATTTAATCTTTAGTTGAATTGGGCCCACAAAAAGACCTTTTGCCAAGGGTAATTATATTAGCAGTATCTACCACATCAACATTCAGCAGAGTAGCATTCTTTAAATTCATAAATTCACTATGCAAAGTTAAAACATCCAGAGAAATGTTAGAATCATTCCAAATACACTACAAGTGCCTTTAAACTTTTTCCTAATAATAATGACTATCACTGTAAATTTTGGAACTAACATTAATCCAATGGTATTTGGCATGACACTTGAGATGGCTCCTTACTCTTAAACTCTGAATCTCCTTCGAATAATTTGAATAGGATAAAGAACATCAATTTGTTCTTCCAAATGCCTATCTAAATCCTCTTGCATATTCAGTACATTAGTGACATTCTTTTTTTTTGGGGGGGGGTTGCTAAATGATTAACAAAAGTAGCTGTCTTAACTTCTTATGTCAAAGCAATTGCAGAAGCAGTGGTGCTAGCAATTAATGTAACTAAAGCTGTTATACCAGCAATAATCAAGCCCACTACCCTCTTGCTTCTGTTTAAAGCCTGAGTCACTTCTTCCAGTACTTGCAAGCTTGTTTCAGAAGGCAAAGGTTCTTTGATACTCAAGGCAATAAAACAAAAGCTGGTTGATAGACCTCCATAACTGACATGCCAGATTTCAACAAACTAACACAATTAGAAAGTGTACAATCAATGCAACTTACATTAAATACTGTAGAAGAAACAAAAGTAATTTTTACTTGATAATTAAAAGAGCCTTAACACATGTGCTAACACCTGTTTGAAATCCAGATCCTGCCTCAACTTTATCTCTTGCTAACATAACATCATAGAGAACTATAGCTAACTTCCAAATATGTCTCTGAAAAAGTCCAGAACCAGCTTTCCAAATGAAGCCTGTTATTTCCAATATTGGATTGATTTCTAGACCAGTACATGATTAAGTCTGAATAACTAGTCATCTTTAAGAAAAATACAAGAGTCATAACTTCTGTTTTTGATTCTCTGTTCCACAATTCTAAAATCTTGATGCAAGGCAGCTTATCCCATTAGGAGTATAGGTAAACAATGGTGAGTTGGGAACATATGTTCAATACAGCTTCCCAGTCACAATTGTCAGGGCACTCAGCAATCTCGCGGGTCAGTATCATTCTTTGTCCTGGCATCAGCATGTCTCACCCACTGCTCTGGCAGCCACCATGCTCCTTTAAGACTCTTCAGAGAAAACACAAATATGCCCTCTAGTATTTCTATTTTGATCAAGCTTCAAGAATGACATATATAGCTTGATCATACTAGCTCTTTTTGTCCTGGGAATACTTTTATTCCTGCCCACCATGTTAAAGCTTGTCTTTAACAACATCAACATGTTGGCAACCAAAGTACATGGTTTAAACCTGAAAATGGACTCCAAGACAGAGTCATTAAATTAACAGGCTGAAAGAGCCAAGGACAGGTAAGATTCTACACAGAGCATTAACAACCTAAGACAGAAATGCATTGCTTTTGATAATGCATATTCCATGATGGGTAAGGAAGGTATTCTTATCAGAATGACCTAACACAGGCTCAGTTTTGTTTATGAAAAAAAAGGTGGGGGCTAGAGGTGGAGAGCCTTTGGGGCTGCTTGTCAAGAAGCTAATATGGGCCAAGGACAAGTAAATGGGCTGCTTGGCAGGAATATGACATTGGTCAAGGACAAGGAAGTGGGCTTCAGGCAGGAATCTGACATGAGTCTAGAACAAATAAGTAATTTCAAGCAGGAATGTAAATATTTGGTTAGAACAAAGAAGTGATTTCAAGCATGAATCTAAATTTTAGGCTAGAACAAGGAAGTAGGTTTCAGACATGAAAATGACTTCAGGCTAGGACTGGGAAGTTGTCTCAGATATTTGGTCATCCTGATAAGCCCTTAGAAACAGTGATCATGGGAGTGTTTACAGAATTTTGTTTATTTCCTTGCTTGTTCTTTGACTATTTGTGTCTATTGTATTGCTAGTCCCTCAACATAGAAGTGACCTTAGTACTTGCATGTAACTAAAATGGTATAAAAGCATAAAGGAGGAAGGAGAATAGGATAGGGACATTCTAGGGAGGGGAAATGGGGAAAGGGGATGACATCTGAAATGTAAATAAATAAAGTATCCAATAAAAAATAAAAAATATAAAAAGAAAGCAGTTATAATCTTATCAGATTCAAATATCTCTATAAAGCAATATATTTGTGTTATTGTGGAAAAAGATAATAAAGAGAATTAAATTAAAAAAAGACCTTTTGCCACTTATGTCTGTCTGGAGAGGGCAGGGGAGACAGGCATTTGGGAATCAATCATGAGCAGGGCAGCAACATGGCAGGAAGGACTAAGAGAATGCCTGCCTGGGTTGTCCATGCCCTGGCCCACATTAGGTCTAGCATGAACTGGCTGAGGCTCAGTCAAGATGGAGGCGTGGGTTCTAGTGCTCTGGGACAGAATTTCAGACCTGTCAGCTTGAGGTTGGTGATAACACTTGGGTGATAGCTCTTTTCCTTAAGACTTTTTTTTTTTTTTTTTTTTTTGGCTTTTCAAGACAGGTTTCTCTGTGTAGCTCTGGCTGTCCTGAAACTCACTCGGTAGACCAGGCTGGCCTTGAACTCAGAAATCCACCTGTCTCTGCCTCCCAAGTGCTGGGATTAAAGGCATGTGCCACCACTGCCCGGCTAAGACATTTTTTCTTGATGATCCATTCTTTTTCTCCAGATGTTTCACTTGTCCAGTGCTCTCTGAATTCCTTAATTGGATGTTTTTATTCTCCTGGAAAGAAAAAAACAAAATCCTGATCTAACCCTAATTCTGGGGGTTCATTTTTTGGCTGGTTATATCTTATATCTATACATGGGTTTTTGGGCAACAGAAAAAGTATTGCCTTTCAACTGAAATGAAAAACAATTGTTTTGAAAAATTGAAACCAAATATATCTTAGTATGTGTGGGTAAATATACCTATTCCCATATACATATTTAAATACTCTGTATTTAAATATACATATATTTAAAGGTTTAAGTGTATTTATTTTTAGATCATAAAGGTTATTAACTTTGAATTTCAGCATGCCTTTTGCGAAGAGGATTTTAATTTTAAATCACTATAATTCTTATGTGACTACCTCTGCTTCTCAAGTGTTGGGATTAAAAGCATGTGCTTCCCAAGTACTGGGATTAATGGTGTGAACCACCACTTGGGTATGGATTCCTTATAATTACTGTTCTCATAAGCTTGTTTTCGTTTAATTTGGTTCTCCATTTCCCCTTATTTTTTAGTACTAAGGTTGAACTTTGAAGCTTTTAGAGTGTGTGATTTATTATTCTTACTGATTTATTCTGAATTTGATTTCTGAAAAATTTTAATATTATGGACTCAGTTGAACATGATGCTAATTTGTCCATGATTCCATTATTTTTAGACTTATTTTGTCTATCTTGCTTACATAAAATTTGATGTCTTTGCTAAATTTTGCCATTTCCATTCATGCCTCAAATCTTTGTCATTTGCCTGCCAGTTAGTGGTTTTCCATTTTGATGACCTTATAGCTATACCATTGAGCATGCACTATGAATTGGGAAGACAGAGATGCCCTTTTTTCTTTCCTAGATGTTTGTCTTATAGCACCGATTTTGTAATTCCTTTCTTAGTATTGACCATTACATCTCCCATTCTATAGGCTTCTGCTTTACATTAGCTTTGGTTCCATCACTGGTTGATGAACCATCAGTAAACAATGCATTAACAAAATGTTATGACCATTGCATTTGTCTCCACAGTCCAATAGTTGTCTTTTTTTAGGGGAGAGTGAGCACTTTAGGCAACTGAGCTATTTCCTCAGTATGGGAAGACACAAAAACCTTTTGCTACCACATTCTGATTATGAAAGAATTCAGATAAGTACCAACTTTGTTGTAATACCTTTCCTTACATAGATAAGACTACAAAGGACTATGTTCTTATGACTATAGGGTAGTTTGCAATAACTGGGTATAATGTTTTCCATGTTTCTTAAAAATCTAAATTTGTTTCTCAAAGACAGAATACTATTTCTCCATATATTGAAAGTGTTTTCAATAGAAGCCAACAGATAAATGTTGGTAGATTCCTCTTTACTTTATAAAGAGTCCCTAGTTGCCAATTCACTGATAAATACAATGTTTATAATTAAGGTATCATCTGGTGCATTATTGGTCAGGGTTGCATATATGTGGATGAACTAACTGCCAGTCACAAAAGCTGCTCTTTGTTCCTGTCCCCATTGGAAATTAGCTGCTTTTCTAATAACCCTGTAGAGGGTTTTTATAATAATCTGTAAATATGATGTGTGATTTCTCTAGTGTGCAAACATACCAATTAGAAGCTATAACTCAATTTTACCCCTGAGAGGTCTGATTAAAGCTTGGGCAACAACTACCTTGTTTACCATAACTCAGTAATTTAGAAAACAAGTGACTTGTGGAGATATGCCTGTGTTTGCTAGGATTCAAGGTATGGGCTTTCACTGCCTGGTTCAAATATTTTATCTTAGGTTTAAATCACTCCAATTCTTAGAGATTTAGAAAACGAGTTTGAACTCTAGGAACCCTTTGAATTTATTTAAAATATTTAAAATCTTTGACTGTGTTTTTAATATCAAACAAAAAAGTATCCTTTTTATGTAAGAAGAACATTCAGAAGTTGATATCCAAGATGGTGCAGACCACATGGCAATCTACAGTCTAAAATTCTAACATAGGATGAAGATGCATGGTTAAACAAAACCCATGTTTTTTCATTTCATGCCATTAAGACAAGTGGTAACTTATCATTTCAAATTGTTTTTTAATATATTTTTATTTTTCATGCCTGTTCAAATGAAATGCATTTGTTAGTCTTTATAAATTAGTTTAGGCTGAATGACTAAGCTGTATGATGAACTATTTTATTCTTATTCAGGAGGACTCTCCTGTTTGAATGTCATCTATATCAATCTTGATGCTATCCACAGCTTTTATTCTCCTGGGGAAACAAAGACAAAACCTCTCTCCAAACATAGCAGGTATCCCGGTTTTCATAGTCAAGTCAATTTAACTTACAAATTTAGAGGCTGGTTTAAGTCAGCAGGGTTTTTTTCTGCTATCTAATTTCTCTCAGAATATATTGTTTCTTACTCATTAGCATTTTAAAATTTAATATTAATAAAGAATAGTGTAATCTATCTCTGGTGGTCTTGACTATCATTTTCTATTTATTAAGCATATCTTTTAAATTGCAATTAGACATTTCTATAGCTGCTTGTCCAGTAGAATTGTGTGGTATACCTGTAATATGCTTTATGTTGTAATATGCAAAAAACCATTTCATTTTACTAGGAACATATGCTGGAGCATCGTCAGTCCTAATTGGTATAGATATCCATATTCGCCATAACTTCCAGTAAATTTGCTATTCTAGGATCAGCCTTCTCAGAACTTAAAGCAGTTGCCTGTAGAAATCCTGAATAAGTATTTGTGTGCTACACATTCTTTAATTTTCCAAGCTCTGCAAAATGAAACTCATTTATTTGCCAAATTTCATTTCTTTGAGTACCTTTTAGGTTGCTTCCTGCAGGTAATGGAGCTTGGTTATACATTGAAAAAGTAGGACATTTCCTTATAATTTTTTTGACTTGTTGTCAAGTGATACATTTGGATTTCTTCAAATCTTTGCAGTTAACACAGTGCTTCTTATGAAATATTCAGGCTTCTAGCACATTTTCTATTAGTAGCTGATTAATTTATTCATTGTCATGTACTAAATTGTTTAGTAGACCAGTGTGGGATTTGAAATGTGTTATATACAATGGATAATTTTTACTTCTGATTACTTGTTGTAGTTGAATGAATAGCAAAGTTAATTTAGAATCATCCAGAATGAGTCCAATGATTTCAATGTATAAAACTACTCTTTCTGCATATTGAGAGTCAGTAACTACATTAAGAGATTCAGGAAAACCTAATAATACCATAAGAGTGGGAAAAATTCTATTTTCTAAACAATCATAGGGGCTTTGATCCACTTTATTTTTTTCTTGACTTATAAATAGTCTTTCCTGATTAGATTTGCATCAGTATGATTTTCAAGAATGGCTGGGAAATATTAACTAGTCATGGATAGGCTCTAAAAGTTGCTGTCCCTTTTATCATATTATAGCTACATAGATTCATGACTATATTAGCCACATGGAGTTTAATTTTCTTCTTTGTCCTTCTTTTCCTATAAGTTCAACCCATTCTGCACTTTGTTTTACCTGAGATAAAGTTCCAATTCCAAGAAGCTGAGTATTTACCTCCTGAAGAGTCCAATCTGGATGCCAGAATTTTGGTGAAATTTTTGTTGTATCTGCTCCTGTGTCTACTAAATCTCCAATTTCAATAGCATGTATTTGTATTTTTAGCTTTGTTCTCTGATAATTTATTGTGGTTTTCAAAAATACTTTTCTGGTGTTTTTTGTTTTTTTTTGTTTTATCTATTGAAGCTATTCTCTCCTCAATTGCATCCAGAGCAGCATTATTTTTAACAACATACATTAAATCCTTAAAGAGCTCTGTGGATGAGTTTCTTTCTCTTTTTTTTATTATTAGTATTCTTTAATCTTTTTTGCAGTCCAGTTGTTATCCCCTTCCCAGTTCATCCTCCAATTGTTCCTCATCCCATTTCTCCTCCCCCTTCTCCAAGAGGATGTCCCCACTCCCTCACCCCCCACCTCACCAGATCTCCCCTCTCCCTGGGGCCTCAAATCTCAATGAGGAAACTCATCCAACTTTAGCTTGAATGAGTTTGTTCCATGCTTACAGCACACCAATGAATTGAATTTGATATGAGGGCATGTGGAAGGCACCTAGTCACTTCCCAATGGCAAAGGGTTGACATGCCTTCCCCTAGTTTACCTGCATTCATTAGTTCATGTGAAGAGAAACCATAACCAAAGCAAGTCTTAAAAGGCAAATATTTAATTGGGCAGGTTACAATTTCAGAGTTTTAGTCCACTATCATCATAGCAGAAAGCATGACAATATGCAGGCAGCATGGTGTTGGAGAAGTAGCTGAGAGTTCTACATCTTGATTTAAAAACAGTCAGGAGAGAGTATTTTCTAGGCAAGTAGGAGGAGGGTCACAAAACCTACCCCCACAGTGATACATTTTCTCCAACAAAGCCATACCTATTCTAACTAGATCACACCCTCCTAATGAGCCATTCCATAGGCCAAACATATTTAAACCTCCACACTGGCCTTTGCCATACCTTCTCAATTCCAGAAGACTGAGACATTCTTTTTGTATTATCTCTAAACAAAACAAAACAAACAAACAAACAAAAACATTGTTTCTAGGAATGCCTTGCCTAGTATCTACTTTCAAATGACCTTGTTTACCACAATTAATACAACCGACATTTTAATTGTTTTAAAACTTTTAGAAACTACTTCAGAGTAGCATCATAAATGTGAGATCCAATATTATCCGTATTTCTATTCCATTCATTTATTGGTACTTATCTTGACTTAAAAGGCCAAATCACTCTTTTGCATTTTTAATTAGCATTTTCAAAAGCCAGTTTTGATTAATATTTGTCTGACTTATGAATCTGATACTATTCTATTTACTGCTAAAGTCAATGTTTGCAAAAAGTCAGTGAATGCTTCTTTTTGGCCTTCTATAATTCTAGTAAATGACTCTGGCCTTTTCTTATTCTGACCTTGTCCCAAGAACTTAAAACTGCTAAAAAACATAGTGCCAAGGTATGAACATCAAATTCAAGCTGCCTTTTTAACTCAGCATACTAACACACACCTATCAACCAATCCGGTGAAATGTTAATACCGCTGGTCCTCTTTCATTGTTCTAAGACCCTAGCTTCCTCTTTCCATCATGTTCACCATTGTAACTGAGGACTAGCTTCCAGTGTTGCTTTTGCCAAATCTTTCCAGGCTTGAGGTATAATTCTGTGGTAAGTCCCCTAAGAATTTAATATCTGTTTCACATATGGTGACTATATACTATATTAAATGATTGCTGCCTTGAATCTCCTCAAATCTAATATATCTATAGGATTCCATTTAACTTCTTTGCAACCTTGGGTATGCCCGTAATCTGATGGTAATTCTTATATAGTAACTGGAAAAACTAAGCTTGGTTTTCTAAGATCCTTGAGCTGCCTTTCTTCCATTTCATCCTGTGGTGACATGGTAGGTCCTTATCTAAATTCCTTTGTCCATATCTGAATATTTTTCTTATTTTTATCTACTAGACTTTATAATGCTTGTATAATATCAATACACTTTTTATATTTGGCACAAAAATTCCTATGGCTATTAAGGATAAAATATAAATTACTAGACTGATTGTAAGTGTAATCAGTATTATGTCAATCTTAGTTAAGTCAGTTATCTTTTTATTTTCTACTTCTATTTTTAAGCCACCAAGGTAGCACTAAAAAGAGTCCTAATGTCTTGTATTATGATATTTCCTATCCTTAACATGGGAAAGCTGTTTCCTTTTAATACTCTGTAACTCTTTCTTTGAGATCTTCCCAGGTGTCTGACCAAATCTGATGGTTTTTGTTTTTCTGTAGCTGGTATGATTTCTCTGTCCTTATGATTTTGTCATGCATTAGAGCACTGGGTGTTTTTATTTTTATTTTTTTATTTTTATTTTACTTATTCACTTTACATATTGCTTACTGCACCTGATCACTCCCTCCCACAATCCTTCCTCTACTCCCTTTCATTCTTTGAGCTGGTAGGGGCACCCGGGATAGCCCACTACCCTGGAACTTCATGTCTTTGTGAGGCTAGGTACATCGTTTCACCCTGAAGACAAACAACACTGCCCAGATAAAAGAACATATTCCAAATATAGGCAACAGCTTTTGGGATAACTCCAATTCAGTTGTTTGGGACCCACATAAAGACTAAGATGAACATCTGAAAAAAAAATATATACACACACACACACACACACACACATATATGAGCCTAGGTCCAGATTGTGTATGTTCTTTGGCTGGTGGTGGTTCAGTCTATGAGATCTCCAAGGGCTCAGAGAAGCTAAATCTGTTAGTCTTCCTGTAGAATTCCTATCCCATATCCCATTCAGGGCCTATAATTCTTCCTCCTATTCTTCCAAAAGAGTCCCCAAGCTTCATCCACTTTTTGGTTGTTGGTGTCTGTATCTGTCAGAGTCAGCTGCTAGATAGAGCATCTCAGAGGACATTAATAGTGTCATGGATTGGTGTTTGGCCATTGAATGGGTCTCAAAGTGGGCCAGTTATTTTTTTGGCCATTCCCTCAGTCTCAGCTCTATCTCCTGTCCCTGTATATCTTGAAGACAGGATCAATTTTGGGTCAAAAAAAATTGTGGGTGGTTGGTGTCCCTCTTACTCTTTTGGGATTCCTGCCTGACCTCAAGCTATACTACAGAGCAATAGTGATAAAAGCTGTCTGGTATTAGTATAGAATAAGTGACTTTATTTAATTCTATTTACAATACTCAAGCAGAAAGCTCTTAGAATAAAGGTATATGCTAAGTCTGAGTCGCAACACAACTAAAAACAGGTTTTTCCAGTAAATAACATCATCTTAGGGTTTACAGTTTGATAAAATATCCTGCAACAGACAAAATACAAACTCTACCATGCTTCTGCAAGGTGTGAGTCTCTGCATCTGACCACTTCCAAACAGAAGTTTCTCTAATAATAGAAGATAGCTGGTTTTTTCTATTTGAATAAAATCAGCCAATTATAAGATAGTTTGATAGGTACAGAACATTTATTTAGAAAGAAATTAACAGCAGTAGCTTTCCAACTAGATACTCTGACTTCTTCAGCCAATGATTCCCCCTCCCCTGACTCCTTTCTGATTCTTTCAGGTTTATACCATATCAGGTATAACCATCCAGTCATAAACGAAATAACCCTTAATATCTTCCACAAACCATAACTCAGAAATATTCTGGAAGAAGGTGTAGAAAGAATGAAAAAGACAGAAAAAACTGAGGAGGGCGATGTGGGGTGCTGGCTTACAGACATGACATACCCATTGTACACTTGAATTCACATTATGTATGATTAATGCTATAAGACTTCCACAATATTGACCTTGTCAAACCTTGTCATGTCAAGCAGGATAGACTCATAGCTCCCTGTCTTAGTTAGGGTTTCCATTGTTGTGAAGAGACACCATGACTAAGGCAACTTTTATAAATGACAACATTTAACTAGGGCTAGCTTATAGTTTCAGAGGTTCAGTTCATTATCATCATGGAGGGAAGCATGTCAGTGTCCAGGCAGACATAGTGCTAGAGAAGGAGCTGGGAGTTCTGCATGTTTATTTAACTGCAGTTAGGAAGACTTCTTCTTCTGTACTGGGTCAAGCTTAAGCATAGGGCCAAATCCACCAGTGACTCACTTCTTCCAACAAGGTCACATGTACTACAACAAGGCCATGCCTTTTAAGAGTGTCACTTCTAATGGACCAAGCATATTCAAACCACCACATTCTACTATATTGCCTCCATAGGCTTTTTGAAACACATGAGTCTATAGGGACCAAACCTAGTAATAGCATAATGCAAAATACAATTAGTCCAACTTCAGAAGTCCCCTAGTCTATAACAGTTTCAACTATGTTAAAAGTCCAAATATCTAAGTCTCTTCTGAGAATAATCTAATCTCAAACTGTAAGCCCTATAATAATCAAAATAAAAATGCAGATTAAATGCATCTAACGTCACAGAATATATATTACCATTCCAAAACATCATAGTAATATGCTAGTAATATGCTAGTAATATGCTAGTAATATGCTAGTAATATGCTAGTAATATGATAGTAATATGATACTGGACTGTAGCAAGACCAAAGACCAGCTGAGCAAACTCCAAACTCTGCATCTCCATGCATTATGTAAAAGTGTTCTTCGTATCTTCAACTCCTTGAGGGGATGTAGAATCCTGGGTATTTGGCCACGCCCCCAGAGCCCGGAGACCTGCCATGAGGTCTCCATGTCCCAAGTAGAGTGTGTGTGGGGGGACAAGTCTCTGCTTCAAGATTTCCCTGGCCCCGCCCCTCTCCCACTTCTAATATAAGCAAATCCCTTCTGATATTTTTTGGGAGAGCGCGACACCACCCAAACCCGCCATGTCAATAAATCAACACGTCTTAAATCTCCACGTGTTTTTTGAATCCTGGACTCTTTGTGTAAGTCAAGACTTGCGCCCGCCCCCGTCCGTGCGACGGGACAGGGGAGGGAGAGAGGCTTTTTTCATCCGCCCCATGCTCTCTGCACTCTAGCAGGCTGTGGGACACTTTCTCTTGACAACAGCGGTCCGTGCCCTGCCTCAGTGGGACGACTGGCCTGTGCCATGTCCCGCGTGCCCGGTGTCTAGGTCCCGGAGACCCTGTGGTCCCCGCCGCCAGTGTGTGAGCTGTTCACTGTGCGGGCAAGACAGCTACCAGGAAGTGTCGTCCCTGCCTGCGCTGCTGCCCTTGAACCCCGAGCTCGAGGCACAACAACTCCTTTAATTTTTTTTATTGACCATAACACAATTCTTTCTCTTAGATGAGTTCTACTCCCTCTTAGAAGCTGTTTTCAGAAGGTATAGCATGACTCTGGCCTCTAACATTTTGGGGTCTACAAGGCAATTTTAACTTTATAGTGTCTGCTTGCAATGTCTGGGATACACACATGATGTTCTGGGCTCCTCAAAAGGGTTTGGGGTTATTTTTCCAGCTCCGCCCTCTGTAGCACTCAAGGCACTAGTTGAGTCCACTCCACTAATGCTGATCTTCTTGGTAGTCATATCATACATGGTACTGGCATCTCCAATATGCTAGACTCTTCTGCTGAAACTAGGCTTAGCCAATATATTCTTATAGGTTCTCTTCATGGTGCCAAGGCTCAAATTCTATGCATGTCCCCTTTCAGTCCTGGGCTGCCAATTACAACTGGGGATTCACTTTCAACAATGGCCTTACCTGGCCTTTGATGGTGCCATCAACATAATCCACTATATAAATAAACTCAATGAAAAAAATCACACTACTGCCTCATTAGATGCTGAAAAAGCATTTGACAAAATATAACACCCCTTCATGTTAAAAGTATTGGAGAGATCAGGAATTCAAAGCCCATATCTAAACATAATAAAGGCAATATAGAGCAAACTAACAACCAACATCAAATTAAATGGAGAGATACTTGAAGCAATCTCACTAAAATCAGGGCTGGCCACTGTCTCTGTATCTATTAAGTATAGTACTAGAAGTTCTAGCTAGAGAAATAAGACAAGAAAACAAGATCAAAGGATTACAGATTGGAAAAGAAGAAGCCAAGGCAGCACTATTTGTGGATGATATGATAATATACATAAGGGACCCCAAAAGTTCTACCAGAGAACTTCTACAGCTGATTAACAACTCCAGCCAAGTGACTGGATATAAAACTAATTCAAAGAAATCAGTAGCCTTCTTTTATAGAAATGATAAATGGGCTGAGAAAAAAATAGGGAAACAACACATTCACAATAGGCACAAATAATATAAAATATCTTGGTGTAACTCTAACCAAACAAGTGAAAGATCTGTATAACAAGAACTTCAAGGATCTCAAGAAAGAAATAATAAAAAGACCTTAGAAGATCGAAAGATCTCGTATGCTCACAGATTGGTAGAATTAACATAGTGAAAATGGCCATCCTACCAAAAGCAATTTACAGATTCAATGATATTCCCATTAAAATTCCATACAGTTCTTTACAGACATGGAAAGAACTATTCCATGGATATCCAGAATAGTGACAATAATTCTTAACAGTAATAGAACTTCCAGGAGAATCACCATCCCTGACCTCAAGTGGTATTACAGACCAATAGTTATAAAAACTGCATGGTACTGGTACATGTCAGGAGCCATAATGGGACAAGCTAATAATTAGCAGGTGTTCATCCTGAAATGGCTTGCCTTGGATTATTATATAATCTGTGACAAGTGAGATCTTATGCAGCAAGTCTGTAAGGAACTTACTTTAGGAAAGATTCCTGCTAATAATATGCTTTTCCTATTATTATTATTACTATTATTATTATTAAACATATGTAACAATCACTAAGCAATAGCACACCCCTTTGGAGCAGATCTCTGCAGATCCACAAAGATGTGCTGTTTTATAGTGATGCTATATAGCCAAATAGATGGCTTCTTAAGTCTTAATGATGATCCTATAAGAATTCCTAAAATTATATCAATGATTATTAAGCTTTTTTATAGTGGGACTGCTATTAGGTCCCTTTCTGGTAGTCAAAACTGCTATGAGAACTCTGCCAGTCTTCCAAGTGTCATCTCCTAATTGCTCTTAGATAGTAACCAGACTTTCTCCTACTCAGAGCACATTCCAAGAGGTTGTAAAACAATTAACCAAAGGTCACTAAAAGGGAACTCACAATTTATTATAGGTGCTGGGAAAGAAAATAAAATATTTCCTGGGTTTATCTATACAAAACTTCACTAATTTCTTAGTTATAGTTTTAAACCTTCAGTGAACCTGTGGAGCTAGACAGGTGATGGATGTTTAGCCAGATAATTACTCCTAATGGATATGCATGTAAACATTCTGTGTTGTAAACTTCTATTTCAATTTATGATTTGATTTTTGGTGTGAACTTGTGATGAACTTTGTAACATATGACCATGTATTCTGAAAGATGTATAAGTACTGAAGACAAAGACAAAGAAAGGTTCATTAGGAGCCGTTCATCTCTTCCTTTTATTTTCCCCTGCCTAGAATTCTTTCCCTTAGAACTTTTCCCTTATTAGAATTTTTTCCTTTTCCCCACTTAGGATCTTTCCACTTTCCCCTTAGATAGCTTTTACAGGAAACTTTTGACACTTAGTAATAAACTCTATAACTTTTCTAAGTGTTTTTTCTTCCTTTAATCTTGGACTAGCAGGCATAAGTTAGAGTTCAGCAGTTCCTGCTGAGATAGTACAAAGGCTATTTTTCTAATATTTTGCTGTTTTGGGGCTGAGGTGATAAGTACAAGAAACTGCAGTTTCTGGCTAGAGGATACCAGAGGTCAGGTCAGCTACAGTAGCATAGTAAATAAAAATTTCTAGGATAGATAAGTAAAATTTTATTATACAGCAACCCCAAATATCTTGTAAGACCAAAGTCTTACCCCAAATCTTCTAAGACCCAACTCTTAACCCCTGCTGATGCTCTTCTCTTCCCCCTCAAGAAGAACCAACAAGGAGAAGAAAGAAGACTTCTCCCCCACCAAGCCAGCGCTGGCCCCTGGCAGGTACAGAATAGACAGATCAATCAATGAATGGAATAGGACTGAAGACCCAGAAATAAACCCACACAGTTAGGGACACTTGATTTTTGACAAAGAAGCCAAAAACATGCAGTGAAAAATGAACACATCTTCAATAAATAGTGATGGTCTAACTGGCAGTCTGTATGTACAACAAAAAGGAAAATAGATCCATATCAGAATGGCTAAGATCAAAATCTCAGGTGACATCACATGCTGGTAAGGATGTGGAGAAAAAAGAACACTCCTCCATTGCTGGTGGGATTGCAAACTGGTATAACCACTCTGGAACTCAATCTTGTGGTTCCTCAGAAAATTCGAAATAGATATATCTGTAGACCCAGGTATATTATGTTTGGGCATATACCCATAGATGTCCCACCATACCACAGGGACACATGTTCCACCATGTTCATAGTACCCTTATTTGTAGTAGCTAGAAGTTGGAAATAACCCAGATATTCCTCAAATGAAGAATGGATACAGAAAATGTGGTTCATTTACGCAATAGAATACTATTCAGCTATTAAGAATGAGGCTATCATGAGATTTGCAGGGAAATGAATGGAGCTAGAAAATATTATCTTGAGTGAGGTAACTGAGATCCAAAAGGATATACATGGTATGTACTCATTATAAGTGCATATTAGCCAAAAAGTACAGAAAACCTAGGATACAACCATCAGAACTTAAAAAGTTTAACAAGGGGAAAGCCCCAAGTGAGAATGCTTCAATCTACTTAGAACAGGGAAGAAAATAGTCATGGGAGGAAGAGTAATGGAGGAGGGGAACAAGAGTACAGGATCAGGTGTGGAGGTGGGAACAGGAGAGAATCCCAGGACACCCGCGGAATGAATGAAAATATGCAGCCTTGGTGAAGGGAGGTGGGGAGGACCATCTAGAAAGTACCAGAGACCTGAAAGGTGAGAGAATCTCAGGGCTCAATGGGAGTGACCCTAGATGAAATGACCAACACTGTAGAGAGAGAACTGGAAGAGTCTACCTCCAGTAGATAGACAGGGCCTCAAGTGGAGGGATGGTTGGAGTTACCAACCCACAGTCAAAATTTCTGACCAAGAATTGTGCCTGTCTAAAAGAACCACAGGGACAAAAATGGAGAAGAGACTGAGGGAAAGGAGGTCCAGTGTCCAGCCCAAATTTGGATCTATCTCATGGGTTGCACCAAGGTCTGACACTATTACTGATTTCATTGTGTGCTTACAGGCAGGAACCTAGCATGGCTGTCTTTTGGGATGGTCAAAGAGCAACGAACTGAGACAGTTGCAGATAATTATACCCAACCATTGGATTGAAGTCTGAGACCTCTATAGTAAATTATGAGAAGGATGGAAGAAGATGAAGAGGAGGGCAACCACATAGGAAGACCAGCAGTCTCAACTAACCAAGAATCCTGGGAGTTCCCATGTACTGAGCCACTAACTAGCCAACATATATGAACTGGTCTGAGCCCCTCGACCCCCTGACAGATACATAGCAGAGTACTGCTTGGTCTGATCTCAGTGGTAGGAGACACAACTAATCCCCAACAGACATGAGGCCCCAGGGAAAGGGGAGGTCTGGTGGTCGGGGAACATCCCCTTGGAGAAAAAGGGGAGGAAGAATGGGATGAAGAAAGTAGAAGGGAGGACCAGGAATAGAGCAACAGCTGGACTGTAAAATAAATAAATAAATAAATAAAACCATAAGGACAACTGCAAATTTTAAACAACACCCATAAGGAATTAAAATACTTTCTGTAAAAAGTACACAAATGCAAAGTTATATATACTTTTAGAATAGTGTAGTTTAGAGATATATTTACAAAATGACCCAAGAGACATGTTCATAAATTTTGCCTTTCAGGTCTCAGTATGAATTTAGTTCTGAAGTCTTTGATCCACAATGGGCAAGAGGCAACTCTGATGAAAAATTCTCCAAGGGCACCCTTCACATCCTTGTTTCTCAGGCTATAGATGAAAGGGTTCAGCATGGGGCTGACCACAGTGTACATCAATGAAGCAACCATTTTTTTGTGGTTAGAATGGAGCACAGAAGAGCTGAAGTAAACTACAATTGCTGACCCATAGAACAAACATACCACACAAAGGTGAGATCCACAGGTGGAAAAGGCTTTGTACTTACTCACAGTAGAGGACATCTTTAGTAATGATGAAGCAATCTGTGAGTAAGACATAAGTATTCCTGTCATTGGAATCACACCTAGTAGGGAAGTCACCACATACATGAAGACATTATTGATGTAAGTGTCAGAGTTGGCTACTTTGAGAACTTGAGCCAGTTCGCAAAAGAAGTGTGGAATTTCTGTACCTCTGGAGAAGTTCAGTTCATTCATCAATAGAACATGAACTAGGGAGACCCAGAACATGATAATCCAACACAACAAAACCAGAAGGGCACACAGCCGAGGGTTCATAATAACAGTGTAGTTGAGGGGGTGACAGATGGCTACATAGCAATCATAGGCCATTAACGTGAGTAAAAAGTTATCCATTCCACCAAAAGTATTAAAAAAATACACCTGTGTAAGGCATTCTATGTAGGATATGTCTTTTTTCTGTGACTTCATGTTCACTAGCATCTTTGGTACTGTGGTTGAGATGAAACAAATGTCAATAAATGACAGATTAGAGAGGAAGAAATACATGGGGTTGTGAAGATGTGAGTCAGAGCTGACAGTCAGGATGATGAGCAAGTTTCCCAGCACCGTGACCAGATACATGGACAGGAACAGTCCAAAAAGAATGGGTTGCAATTCGGGATCATCTGAGAGACCCAGGATGAGAAATTCTGCTATCTTTGTGTGATTCTCTGTTTCCATATAACTTTTATATCTACTAGAGAAAAGGTAAGTTTAGTTTTCAAATAATAGCTACTGACACATCACAAAATAACCTTTAGAATATCTTTCATTCTGATAAAGACTGTCATTTACTTAATGAAGTGAATTTTCTTGATAATTCTTAAATATCTGTACTTTAATCTTTTTTATAGTATACCTAAATATCTTTCTCCTTTATCATATATAACTGCTATTAATTGAATTTTCTATATGAACTTTATAGGCAATAATTATTCTTTATTAAACCTTCTAAATTTTTTTAAGTTAATTAACTCCTTTTTCTTTATAACTGTTGTTTCAATAGCTCAATAACACTCTCTAAATGAGATTTTTCCACTATAATCTTTATGAGTCTTTTCTCTGAGTCCTTAATTATTTTCTAACTACATGGTTATTGTTATTATTGTATTTGATGTTTAAAAATACCTTATAATGAATATATTTCAATGGATGTTGGTTTTCATTTTATTATTATTATTATTTTATTATTATTATTGGTATACAAATTTCCACAAGTAAATATTAAACTGTGATTTAGAAATTAAACTTTTTGTCAGGTTTCTTTAGGCTAATTCTGATTCATTTACTGACATCTGTGTATATTTGAGAAAATTATTAGAATTATCAAGTTTGTCAGGAATAATTATCATTAAGAATACACAGGGGGACACCCACCTTCTCAGAGGAGAGGGCAATAGGAAATGAAGGAAGGATTGTAGGAGGGAGTGACCAGAATGTAGACAATGGGTAGGCTGTGAAGTGAATAAGTAAAATAATAATAATAATAATAATAATAATAATAATAATAATAAAAATACCCTGTTAACTGGAGAAGCAGCAATTGATGATGCATTAATTAATATAAATATAATAGATGTTCTTTCTTTTTGAAAACCATGAACTGCTTATAATTAATGGGATTTCCTGAAGCTCCTTCTTTTGATCAAATGCTTGTAAGTGAAAGTCTCTGGGAAGAGAAAGGAGTATGTGGACTATAGGGAAGAGAATAGGAAAAAAATAAGCACACTTTCAGTATAATAAAGCAGGGAGAATGATTTTTCATATATGCCTATGTGTCCATAATTAGGAGTAGTAATAGATCTTTGTGAAATCAGGAGTACTAATATTAAAAATATATAATCAATGAATCTGATTACAAATATTGAAAGGGAATGGAAGCCAAATCATCATAGAAAAAATAAAATAGATTTATGACATATAAATTACCAAATTGTCAATGATAAAAAGTGCTTTTATTATGAGTATGTGAGAATATTATTCAATTTAGGAGAAAATGCTTTCAAAATAATAAAGTAATTGATTTTGTGAGAGTGAGACAATGAAAAGTAGCATCTTCTCTGAAGTAGGACTGTTTAAATAGAGACAAAAAAGCAATAGAAAAAAATCATGAGAGAGAGAGAGAGAGAGAGAGAGAGAGAGAGAGAGAGAGAGAGAAATTGATTCAAGACTAAGTAAAGAGTATGCCATTACTCTATGATGTTTTGATCTGGAATTGGTGAAAATTTAAAGGTCAGTGAAATAAGCAGATTATAACGGCATCAGGGACATGGACTGTCTTCTGTGTGTCACTCTAACATTTAATTCACATTCTTTACAAGTCCGAGATCTTGATTTTTTGTCTCATTATTTGTGTTTTGGGAGGATTATATTTTGCATATTACATTTTAGACCTAAATAAATACAAATGTTAGAAGTGTAATAATTATCGAGGAGAAATTACCTACAAAAGAGAAATCTTATAATATTCTTTATACATAAATGTGAGTACAAGGAAGAATAGTCAATCTAAATAAAAATGCAGTAACATTTATTTAAAGGGAGTGACATATGATGAAGAGAAAATTGTAATTCTAGATCTTGAATAGTTATGAAATATGAAATGAGTCAAATGTATTTACAGGATTCTACGAAAAAATGGAGAATAGATTTTTTTTGGAAAATGAGATTTGAAAAATAACTAATATACCAAAGATCTAGAGATGAAAATATAATAAGATCTGAACAATAGATTTAGTGTAAACTAAAGTATCTTTGAAGTACAAGGTCTTTACAGTAATAAACAGGTACTTTCCAGTTTACACTCTTCTAAGGGTCTAGCTCATTCCATGCGTCCTCTCTGCTTTCCATATCTACCCCACCAGCTCTGACCTGAGCACACCAGCTCTTCCAATATTCATTACTGAAGCTGTTTCCTCTCAATTATCTGTTCACAGAACCATCAGATGAATTTCCACAGCACAAATATCATAGATAGAGAGATAAGGAGAAGAAGAAGCATTATTAAATTGTCATGTGTCTCATGGCTTGAATTCTCAAAGTGTCTCATTAGTTTAATTGCTGTTTTCTTTGCACTATCCAGACTAGTTTCCCTGAGGTGCAATGACAACAACAACAACCAGAAAACAGTATTTAAGGGATCTTTTTTTTTCTCAGAGTTCTAAATGTTTTTTAAAATATTATTACTTTTATTGATGTGTTTCAATGCTACAACCTGGTAATCTTCATTTTTATATTTCTCTGCTTGCACCTTAACTCAAGTTCTCAGGAAGAGTTGCAATAACATTATACATTCTAAAAGACTGATTAGCACATAAATAATTGTGGAAAGGTAGACTTTTGTAGGTCCACAGTCAAATTGTCTTGGCTGTTTTAGCTTCCTAAGTGGTCATTTACTGTCCAACTCTGAATGTGATCTAATATTGTTCTGTTTATTAGATAAATCTTTTTGAATGTATAAAGAATTCCTTAGCATTTACAAAAGTCTAACAATATTATTAGGCAATATCTGAGACCTAAGAGTTCCCATTTTTCTGTTACCATATACTGTATGTTTTCAACAGTGTATTTGAAAGCATCTTGATTTATGATTTATGACTGGATATGCTCTTATGCTATAAAACATTGTGAAACTGTTACCTCATTAAACATGGTATTGCAGCTAATGTGAACCTATGCTAATTATCCATGATTATTTATAAGTGGCCCCAGAATAAACTATTTCTTATTCCTTACGCAGTGAGAGCTGTGTTTTCTGTTTTGACACATAAATCTTGTTTTTCTCATTTACACATTGTGTCCTATTCTCTCCACTCTGTACAACTCCAGTATCCCCCTATGCTGGGGTATCAAACCTCCACAGGACCAAGGGCCTTTCCTCCCAATGATGTCAGACAAGGCCATCCTCTGCTACATATGTATCTAGAGCCATGGATCCCTACCTGTCCCTGTACACTCCTAGTCCCTGGAAGCACTGGGTTGTTTGGCCAGCCGACATTGTTCTTCCTATGGGATTGCAATCCTCCTCTGATCCTCCAGTCCTTCCACCAGTTCCCCTACCGCTCCTGTCCCCCAGCTCAGTCTGATGGTTGGCTCCAAGCATCACATCTGCAATGGTCAGTTGCTGTCAGAACCTCCCAAGGAATAGCTACACCAGGTTCCTTTCTGTGGAGAGCCGCATAGTGCCGTGCCCTTAAGATGGCGCCGGTCTGTGTCTTCTGCCACCTGTTGGTGAGTGCTCTCAGGAGTAAACAAGTCCTTATTTGGCTGTGGCTGGTGATCTGGCTTGCTTCTGTATTTGTGGACCTATCTGCTATTGCCACGTGGCTCACTGGGGTAGGCTAGCCCTTGACTACTTAAGCCTGGGAGACGCTTCCCCCGGGGTAAGTCAGAAGATTATTCTAGGTTCCTGAATAAACTGCTTGGAGAAGTGGTATGAAGAACCACTTGATTTTAAAGTAGTGAAATCTCTTGCATATGGGATTACTGCATCTTTCACCCTGGCCCAAGTAGAAGCTCTTAGCAGACACTGTATGACACCTAGCGATTGGAGTAGACTAGCCCATGCCTGTTTGAGTCCAGGGCAATATTTAGACTGGAAGGCATTCTTGATTAAGAATGTGACTGAACAAGCAGCCGCTAACCAGAGAAATGGCAATCCTGCCTGGGACAGAGATATGTTACTTGGGTAGGGGAGATTTGTAAATCAACACACAGGCTACCCTGTACAGGTTTATGAGCAGGTTAATCAGATAACTACAAGAGCATGGAAATCGTTGCCGAACAAAGGGGAAGTAAGTGGCAATCTGACCAAGATCTTGCAGGGCCCCATGGAACCCTTCTCAGACTTTGTGGCCCGCTTGGTGGAAGCCGCAGGGAGGATTTTTGGTGATCTCCATACAGCCATGCCACTCATTAAACAGCTAGTCCATTAACAATGTACTAAGGAATGTAGAGCCGCAATTACACCTTATAAGAGCAAAGGCCTTGAAGCATGGATGAAGGTGTGTAGAAAGCTTGGGGGACCCCTGACCAATGCAGGGTTAGCAGCTGCCGTGATGCAGCTGACACAGAAGAAAGGGAATAATTCAGGGGCATGCTTCAAGTGTGGAAATTTAGGCCACCTGAAAAGACAGTGTCCGGAAAAACGAACTAGAGATTATGGCGGAGGAGGAAGTGGCCAACGCCCTAGGCAACCAGGCCTCTGCCCAAAGTGTAAAAAGGGAAATCATTGGGCGAATGAATGTTGCTCAGTCAAAGATATTAATGGCTAGCCCATTACTCAGGAAAACGGTGGTGCCTGTCCAAAAAATGGACAGAGGGGCCCACGACCCCAGGGCCAGCAAATATATGGGGCAGTGGAGAGTCAGGATGAGGAGAGTCCACAGAGATGGCCGTCCCTTCGCCATCTGAGGGACCGCAGAGAGCCTCTAAGGGCTCGGCGGGATTGGACCTCCGCTCACCACCCGACTCGTATTAACACCCCAAATGGGGGTCCAGTTAATTGAAACAGACTTTAAAGGAAGCCTTGAGCCTGACACAGTTGGGTTATTGTTAGGAAGATCCTCCTCAGCTCTGAGAGGACTTATTGTGCACCCTGGAGTCATAGATCCAGATTATAGTGGAGTTGTAAAAATTATGGTTGCCTCTCCATGAGGAATAACTCATTTCTCCTGGAGATAGAATTGTTCAATTAGTCATGTTACCGAGTCTGCATGACCGCTGTGCTGCAAAGGATCAAAGAAGAGGAAAAGGAGGTTTTGGATCCATGGGAGTAGATTTGACATTTCTGTCCCTGGATCTTGACCAACGTCCTGTGCTAGAGTTGAACATAGAAGGGAAAAGGATCCTGGGTCTTTTGGATACAGGAGCAGACAGAAGTATATTAGCTAAGAAAGATTGGCCTTCAGGTTGGCCTGTGCAATCTTCCTTTCAAACCTTGCAAGGACTTGGCTATGCAAAAACTCCGGACATGAGTGCAAGGCAGCTAAAGTGGCAGGATCAGGAAGGGCATTCCGGAGTTGTGCAACCATATGTACTTGAGTTGCTGATCTCCCTATGGGGAAGAGACTTATTAAAAGACATGGGCTTTAAACTGAGCAATGAATATTCTGTCACTGCCCAGCACATAATGCAGGATATGGGCTATACCCCAGGATATGGCATAGGGAAATATTTGCAGGGACGAACAGATCCTATCCCTGTGAGACAGAGACAGGAAAGACAGGGACTGGGTTTTTCCTAGGGGCCACTGAGGAAGGCATTCCCATAACTTGGAAAACGGAGGAGCCTGTGTGGGTTCCTCAGTGGCAACTTTCCTCTGAAAAGCTAAGCGCTGCCAAAGAGTTGGTGGCTGAGCAGATATCCTTGAGGCATGTAAGACCATCTGTTTCTCCCTGGAATACACCTATTTTTGTTATCAGAAAGAAATCAGGGAAATGGAGGTTGCTGCATGATCTGCGTGCTATTAATCAACAAATGCAGATCATGGGCCCAGTACAGCAAGGGTTGCCACTTTTATCATCTTTGCCAGCCTCCTGGCCTATAATAGTAATAGATATAAAGGATTGTTTTTTTCTCCATCCCCTTGTGTGCCAAGGATAGTGAAAGGTTTGCATTCACCATTCCATCATGTAATCATGAAGAACCTAATCAGAGATTTGAATGGGTAGTTTTACCTCAGGGCATGGCAAATAGCCCTACTATGTGTCAACTCTATGTGGGAGAGGCCATTGCCCCTCTGAGAAGAAAGTTTCCAGCTTTGAGATGTGTTCACTATATAGATGATATCTTACTAGCAGCTAAAAGTGAACAGGTTTTAGATCTAGCCTATGGAGAACTGATTAAGTTACTGGAGAGGAGAGGATTGTTTATCGCCCCTGAAAAGGTTCAAAAGGAGAGCATAATCAATTACCTAGGAGCACGTGTTGGGCCTGTAAGTATATCTCCCCAAAAGACTGAGTTGAGGAAAGATAATTTAAAGACCTTAAATAATTTTCAAAAGTTATTAGGGGATATTAATTGGGTAAGAAGCTATTTAAAGTTGCCAAATTATGAATTAAAGCCCCTATATAATATTTTGATAGGTGATTCAGCACTTGATTCCCCTAGGCAATTGACAGTAGAGGCTAGAGTAGCTTTACAAAAAGTTGAGGAGAGACTTCAGAGTGCCTTCCTGCAATGATGGCAAGACCATCAGCCTATTCTTTTATGCATCTTTGCCACGGCCTATCAACCTACAGGATTATTGTGGCAGGAAGGGCCATTGTTATGGATGTATCCTAAAATTTCGCCTGCTAAATCAGTGGAGCATTATCCAACGGCCATTGCAGCACTTGCTCTGAATGGCATACAACACTGTGTGCAATTTTTGGGGGTCTCCCCTGCTTCTATCATAGTACCCTATTCTAGTCATCAGGTTAAGATCTTATGTGGTACCATTGATGATTGGGCTATTTTGCAATGCAGTTTTTCAGGGCAATTTGATAATCACTATCCCCAGCACCCGTTGTTGTCCTTTTTTAAGGAGCATCCCGTGATTTTTCCAAAAGTAACTTCAATGCGCCCCATAAAGGGTGCTCCCAATGTTTTCACAGATGGTTCGAAAACAGGCTGTGGAGCCTATGTGGTGGAAAAACAAGAACCAGTGCTGTGTCAGTTTTCACCAGGATCCCCTCAGATTGTAGAATTGAAAATAGTTGTGGAAGTATTTAAGAATTGCACATTTGCATTTAATTTGATTTCAGATTCTGCCTGTGTAGTAAATGCTGTTAAGAGCCTGGAAACTGCGGGCGCTATAAAATCAAGCAGTAAGGTTTTTCATTTACTGCATGACCTTCAGCAGTTGATTTGGCAAAGGAGACAGCCCTTTCACACTCAACACATCAGAGCACACACAGGTCTGCCTGGCCCATTGAGTAAGGGTAATGATATTGTGGACCGATAGACCAGAGTGGAATGTATTTTCCTAAGTACAGCTCTGGAGCAGGCTCGACAGTTTCACCAAACCTTTCATGTCAATTCAAAAACCCTACAACAAAAATTCCACTTGTCTAGAGCAGACGCTCAACAAGTGGTTTTGGACTGCCCTCAATGTATTATCCATCATCCTCCTCCTAGCTTTGGAATCAACCCTAGAGGGTTGTTGCCTCTTAAACTTTGGCAGATGGATGTTACGCATATCTCTGATTTTGGAACTTTAAAATATGTACATGTGTCAGTTGACACCTGTTCAGGTGTCATACATGCTACACCTCTGAGTGGAGAAAAGGCTCGCAATGTTGTCACACATTGCTTGGAAGCCTGGGCTGCGTGGGGAAAACCATGCCAGCTAAAACCCGACAATGCACCAGCCTATACGACCCAAACTTGCATTAGTTTCTGCAAACAAATGGAGGTGCAGATCTCCCATGGACTACCTTATAATCCTCAAGGAAAAGGCGTCGTGGAGCGTGCCCACCGCACCTTAAAAGAATGTCTACAAAAACAAAAAGGGGGAATAGGCCAAGGCCGGACCCCTAAAGAAAGAATATCATTAGCTCTATTTACCCTTAATTTTTAAAATTTGGATGTTCATGGTCGCTCAGCAGCGGACAGACATCAGGACTTACATGGTCCATCTAAGGGCATGGTGAAATGGAGGGATATCCTGACAGGCTCCTTGAGAGGGCCTGATCCCGTGCTGACATGGGCATGAGGTTCTGTTTGTGTTTTTCCTCATGACCAACAGGGTCCAGTGTGGGTTCCTGAGCGCCTGGTGCAGAAGGTTTGCCACGAAGACCCTCCTGAGGCTCAAGATGGTGATGGTGACAGTGACATCAGGGATAGCAGAGCCGAGATGGGGGATCCTATTGGTATTCCCAAAACCGATGCCAGTGATGTACAATGCACAAGTGTTCCCTCGCTTGTTTAACACTAATAGAAGCTTGGGAATGGCTTACTTACCCTATGATAGCCAATTTAGTAGCATAGAAAGTAATAGAAGCCTTAAACTACAGGGCACCCTGTGCTTCTACATGGTTAGAAATTTATCAGATACAACTGACTGCATTAAAATTTATAATCAATCTGCTGCATGGCTGGAAGAAGCATATTGGGGCATTAGCCATAATATGTTGGCCAATGAATCTGTTCTATCAGGCTGGTGGCCCAGCATGGAGGGTCATATTTTCCCTTCTGCTCAACCACGTTGGACCCCTTTTTGCCAGGGAGTTATGGAAGAAAGTGGCCTGCTTCCATGGACAGGCTGTCAGAGCAGAAAAGCCACATGGGGTGTACATAATTATTTTTCCTTTTCCCCATATATTAGCGTAGAATTTAATGCAACCCATCCTGGCCCCAATTTTACTGATATGGATCTAGATAAGAGTAGTGTTAATCCTTTTGATTTGTGGCTTCTGTGTGGTGTTAATGGAAGCTGTACAGATTTGTCCCCCCTGGCCATGTTGGGCGGAGGTAGCTTTGGTAAAGGAGTTTTAAGCTTTGACTGGAAAAGAAGTCTATCTGATATGTTAAGAGAGTATCTATCCCATGTGCAATCACCAAAGGTAGATGCTGATGTGGAAGACAGGAAGTGCATGCTGATAAGAGCCTGATATGGATATCTCCTCAGAGGCCTTCAAGAGTCAGACATATTCAGAGGCAGATGCTCACAACTAGCCATTGAACTGATCGTGGGGTTCTCAATAGAGGAGTTAGAGTGAAGACTGAAGGAGCTGAAAGGGTTTGTGGCACCATGAGGAGAGCAACAATACCAACCAACCACAGCTCCCAGGGTCTAAACCACCAGCCTGGGAGCACTTAGGGGGGGATCCAGGGCTTCAGCTGAATATGTAAAAGTGGAGGGCCCTGCTGGGCATAGGTGGAAGAAGAGAACCTTGACCTCATGAAGGCTGGATGCCCCAGGGGGTGGGAATTTTGAGGGTGGGGAGGTGGGAGTGGGGGGGTAGATAGAGGTTACATCCACAGAGAAGAAGGAGGAGGGGCGAGGGGATTGGGGGTTCCGAGGGGGTGGTGGGGGATGGGGTAAGGGGACAACATAGGAAATGTAAATAAATCATCCAATAAAAAAAAAAAAGAACAGGAAGTTCATCTGGTAGTTTTTCTTGGCAGACGGACCGGGTTACTTATAAGGAAATGAGCAGGACTGCTTTCACACCTACCCTGGTGTGTGTCTGGCCCCCATTCTTGTGGTTAGTCAGTAATAGTAGCGTTTCTGCTAAGGAAAAGATACAATGCACTCCTCAAACATGTTTTTATACCTTATGCTGGAATGTCACTCTTTATCCGTTTGCCATTATTACTCACATGCCTCGTTATGTGCCAGTGCCAGTTGAGGCTCCTAGCAGCCTACAACTATTTAGACAAAAAAGGGATTTTGGCATTATGGCAGCCATTGTTGCCGCTAAACCATAGCGGCCATTGGTGCTACCACCACTGCCTTGGCTCTTGCCTTGTCCGGTTCCATACAAACTGCAGAGACCTTGAATAACCTGTCCTCCAAGGTGGCTACTGCCCTGGATGTGCAAGCTTCCATCAGGTCTCAAATAAAGGGAGGATTGATGCTGGTCAATCAGAGAATTGACCTAGTACAGGAACAAGTGGATACCCTTTGGCAACTGGCACAAGTAGGATGTGAATGGAAAATAACCGGCCTGTGCATTACCTCTATACAGTATCATAATTTCACCCATGCAGCAAATATCTCTAAAACACTGTCACAGTTCTTATTACAGAATTGGAGCTTGGAATTCGAAGAAACCCTGAGGGAGTTGAGATTCACAATAGTCCATGTTAATTCACAAGAGTGGACCTATCTCTGGCTAAAGGACTGATTACGTGGATTGCATCAGCTGTGGATCACTTGAAGGAGTGAGCGGGAGTACTTGGTGGTACTCATGGGATTTGCCTCCATAGTGGGCCTCTGGTGCATTTGCAGGTTAAGGGTTTCACCACAGCGGCAAGCAGCCACGATTGTTCAAGCCTTTACAGCCTTTGAGGCCGGACAGTCCCCCCAAGTTTGGCTGGCAGCCATCAAGCCTTGAGTCGTCACGTTCAGGTTTTGAGGCTAAGAACTGCACTTGAGGTATGCTGTCGGCTACTTGCAGCCTCAAGGAGAGGAAGTCTGATAGATGTGGGTTAGTAAGGTCCTTTTCCCCAATTTATCTAATTTCTCCCACCTCAGAAAAAATCGGTACTGGATGAGTCTGGCACTGCCTGGGTAGAGATACCTTGGAAGGGCTAGTACAATGTCCTTTTCTCTCCTTCTGAGATCAGACCTCTACTCTCACCTGTTTCATACAAAAACAAAAAGGGGGAACTGTGGAGAGCCGCATAGTGCTGCGCCCTTAAGATGGCGCTGGTTGCCTTCCGCCACCTGTTGGTGAGTGCTCTCAGGAGTAAACAAGTCCTTATTTGGCTGTGGCTGGTGATCTGGCTTGCTTCTGTGTTTGTGGACCTATCTGCTGTTGCCACGTGGCTCGCTGGGGTAGGCTAGCCCTTGACTACTTAACCCTGGGAGACGCTTCCCCCGGGGTCAGTCAGAAGATTATTCTAGGTTCCTGAATAAATTGCTTGGAGAAAAGCCCAAGCGTCGCGTCTTCCTTGCTAGTCGAGGGTGGGCGCGACACCTTTCAGCAATCGCCTCTTGGTAATAACAACAGTGTCAGGGTTTGGTATCTGCAGACAGAATGGATCCCCAGGTGGTGTAGTATCTAATGGTCCTTTCTTAAGTCTCTGCTCCAATTTTTGTCCCTATCTTTCCTTTGGACAGGATCATTTCTGGATTAAAAACTATGAGATAGGTGGTGGTTCCATCCCTCGACCAGGGGGCCATGCCTATCTATTGGAGGTGGTCTTTTTCATCTACTTTTTGTCTGCAACTGATGTGCTGTTACAATTTCCATGGCTCAATGCAGGTCCCACAGTGGAAACACAGGGAAGCTTTGCATCGTGGCAGGCCCCAATAACTCTTGAAAGTCCGTGGGTTTCCCAAGCTTCATTGTTCATGGTGTGTGATAGATGGTCTAGATGTACACCCTCTCCCCCCCCCTTTAAACCAGGGTGGGCCTGACTTAAGTAGGGAGGGGAAAAAGAGGAGGGACTGGGAAAAAGAATAACTTAATTAGCTACGCCCTGCCCTCTGGCCTTTAGGTAACTCATGAATATGGAAATCTCTCAAGGCTGAAGCTTGTAGTCATGCCCTCTACCTGTAGCCCTATGTAACTACAAGGTGCAGATCAAATGGAGATCATAGACCATGTGCCAGGAACCTGGAATCTGGGGGCATGGTGAGATATGTGCCATCCCTACACAGGCAATGGACACCTGTTGGGTCTCTGGCTATCTCAAAGCCAGTGTCCTGCCAGAGACCAAATCATCCTATAGTCCTACAGCTATTCCACTGGTCTGCAGTAAGATTTTTCTGACTACACCAATCTCATTAGATGTTACTAAAATTTATACATTTTAAATTTTGTTTCAAATTTAGTATGTCATATGTTTCCATAAACAGTTCTGTAGGAAGAGATAATGTAGGAGGAGTTAGGAGGGGAAGAGGAGGAGTAAGGAAGAGAGGAGGAAAAGAAAGAGGAGGAACTAGGAGGTGAGAGAGAGAGGGGAGTTGGAGGTGGATGTTCGGATATTCATGTGTCTCTAGCAGTGAAAGGTAGTTGGTATATCTAGGTTTGGTATTGGGTTACACTTCTGATTGTATGGGTATCTTGTTACTGATCATTACCAAATATATAAGCCTTTGATTAATCTTTAAGCATTAGAGTCTCATATTTCTACTGGGCCCATGTGGATGGTAGGATGGTTTGGACAATGCCCAGCCTTGCAGAGACAGCGTGGAAGATTGGCAGAGCCATGTCCCACGCTGGCATCTCATGGGTGGCAGGGCTGGTGTTTCTTTCTGGCCATTTCTAGCTGTGGCACGCACGTGGCCTCCGGCCAAGAAACATGGCGGCTGAGCTAGGCAGAGCCACCGAAGCTTAGATAGTTGGCTGAACCAGCAGCCGATTCAAATAATTAACACAACACAGTTCAATTTCTTCCAATATAATATAATATAATATAATATAATATAATATAATATAATATAAAATATAATATAATATATAATGAATTATAATAAAATGTAACTTTATTTTATAAGTTTGTCTAATGTTCCTATTGAAAAGATGGATGGGACCAATGATGAAAGGGGATGTCTCAGCGGGCCCATGCTGAGGCATCTCCCTGAGGGACCAGCCACACAATGGTATAGCATAGAATAGAGTTTATTCAGGGCATGGGGAGGGGAGCCAGGAGGGTAGTAGAGGCATGAGATAGATAGAGAGAGAGAGCAGAGAGATAGAGGCCAGCCATGACCATGTGGAGAGAGGGGGAAGGAAAGGGGGTAGGGGGCAGAGAGAGCCTGCAGGTGTGGGGTCAAGGGACCAAGAGAGAGAGGAGGGGTCAAGCAGCCCCTTTTATAGTGGGCAGGCCTACCTGGCTGTTGCCAGGTGACTGTGGGGAGGAGCATACCTGGCTGCTGCCAAGTAACTGTGGAGGTGGAGTTTAGACAGAATACTAACACCTATTGAATTTAATGGAGCTTTTTTTTATAGCCTCCTGTTAACTTAAGTTTCATTAAAATGCTTCTTTTCTCTATTCATTTTGGTTGGTTTTGCTAAGATTAAACAACATGTCTTTTGCTTTTGTTTGTTTGTTTTTTTACAGTGTTGATAATGAAACCCAGGATGTTACACATGTTACATAAATGTTTTACAAATCTACATCCTAAGTCATGATGTTTTTCTCTTATGAGAATCAATTCTCTGCTCTTGAAACCTTGAAGTGTTTTTCTAGGTTTAATTTTATTCTTTTCAACTCTTACTATTTTTCCTTATTTTGGCAGATTTCTTTTCTCACAACCATAGGACACACCATCTGTTTTCTTACTATGTATGTATTAGCGTATGTAGCCATAGTTACACATCATCTTATGAAAACAAACTGTCTTTTCTGCATTTCACATTTTTTTTCTTTAATTAAATCTATTCTTTGACAATTTCACACATACACATAGTGGATACATAATTGTCACTTCCTATCCTCTTAGTACTCACTACTACCTTCTCACTCTAGTCTGTAGGAATTCCTTTCTCACATTCCTGTGTATTTGTTTTGTTTTCTGACTCTCTGTTATTAACCAGGGCCATCTGTGCAACATAAGTTAGAAGTTACCTGTTGGAACTTTGTGACTCAGAAGTGGGTATATAAGTACCTATTTGCTGGCCCAGTTCTGCTTCTTCCCTGGTAATATTCAAGCATTGTTGTGCACCAGGGTAGAATGAAAGAAAAGGAGTTTGCTCTGGGAGGATGTGTTCATAGGAACTTGACTGGCTTGAGTGAAGGGGAGAAATAAACCTTCTCCTAGATGGTTTTCATACTTACAGCTCTTTTTATTCTGGGGTGATAACAGCTATATAAGCCTTGGGGAGCAGATAGGAGTTTTCAAGGTTAATATGCATTATTGGTTGTTACCTAGGTGCTGGGAATTCTTCGTTTGCATAAGGAGGAATTCCAGGTGCTTGCTGGACATGTCCTTATAGGGAGAAAGGAAATTAAGCCTGTAATTTGGCCAGCAGGCTACATCAGTGGTGGTGGAGGTGGGGGTTGCAAGGAGACATACAGCAGAGCTTGCAGACCCAGAATAGGAAGGGAGGAAAACTTACTCTTGCCAGTCTCAATATGAGATTTTCAGGATGTGGAAACAACTTGATTGTACTCTTGCTCCAGGCCCATTTTCCTGGTTGGACTTGCCCACAATATATACCATGATCTATCAGTAATGAGTAATTCAGTAGTAAGGGATAAGACACCAAGAGCCCCTCCCAATTCTCTCACTTATTCTTGTATGATGTGTTTTGATTTTTCACTGTATTATACGAATTTTAATTATTGTTTTGTTTTTAATAACTTACTATAATCCAACATTTACTGTTATTATTATTATGTTTGTAAATTTTCTGAAGTTTGTTTTGGTGATTTATAGTCTCATTATACTCCGATATGTAACAAATTACCTCAATGATATTTTTATTTAATGGTTGAGGGTTGATGGGGCACAAACTGTGATCCGTTTTTGAGAAAATCCCATAAGCTTCTGAAAAGAATGAGAATTGTAGAATTGTGACATAATATATAAATATTGGCTATTTAATTGATAGTCAATCATCCAGTTTGTATGTATTATTGTGATATTAAGACAATGTATATCTATCTATCAATAGTTGTTTTGAAGCAAACTGTAACACAGGAATGGCAAGATGGATGTCACACACACACACACACACACACACACACACATATATATATATGAAATATATAATGTTTTTAATTTATAGAAATAAATGAAGTTATATAATTTGTAAGAAAGTTGAAGTACCTATAAATAGTAATATTAAAATTATCTAGTCTTAAATTATTGACATTGTGTGTTCATTTTTATTTATGGTTACAGTAATTTCCATAGCCCCATAAAATTCAATATATGTGAAAATAAAATTGGATGTTCTCATACCCATGAGGCAGCAAAAAATGGACTCAGAATAACTCAACAACAACAACAACAACAACAACAACAGCGAGGACATAAAGTTTGTAGTGGCATGTGAGGAGGGTATGGGAATAGTTGGGGAGAAGTGAGGTGATTATGATCAAAATACACGATAAGTAGGTATAAAATTAATAAAAATATTGCATTTTAAAGCAGGATTAAATGGAAGCTGCGGGACTATAAAATCCTGGGTGTTCGGCCATGCCCCCAGAGCCCTGCCACGAGGTCTCCATGTCCCAAGTAGAAGGCGGGAGAACAAGTCTCTCCCTCAAGATTTCCCTGGCCCCGCCCTTCTCCCCCACTTCTGATATATAAACAAACACCTTCCAACATGTTTCGGGAAAGCCCTACACCATCTAAACCCACTGCCGTGACAATAAATCCGGACATGTTTAACTCCACATGTTTCTTGAAATCTTGGACTCATTGCGTAAGCCAAAACCCACGCAGAAGGCCGTGAGTGGGAGAGATAAGTCTTTTGTTCTAGCGGGCCATGGGACACTTCCTCTTGAGAGCCGCCAGGCTGCTTCACTCCAGTTGGCGCCCACAAATCACATCACACTGCCTCAAATCACATCCTCGCTTCGCCGGCCCGGAAGTGCCACACTCTTTCCCGCCTGCGACCTGCCAACTTTCCTGCCCGCTTTCACTGAGCCTTGGTGCTCGAGATCGCCGCTCCGCTGCCCTGACATCTGCGTGCCTGCCCGGGCTGCCCCCACGAGACACGGGAGCGAGTTTTGTCCAACAGGAAGCTATGGGGGAATGAAGTGAGGAGAATATGTTCTATATACAATAAATGGTGTAAAAACGTTTGCCAAACTGGAAAATATAGATAGTATTATATACATCAAGAATTGTATTATAAAAGTGTGTATTCTTCTATTATAAGGTATCCTATTCTTGTTTTCTTTTATTGTTTTCTTGTATTATATAGTGTCTTCTCATTTGCTTATCTATTACTCAAATATATTTTCCTACTTCTCATTTGCTTATCTATTCTTTGTTAAGCCTCAGATCCCGGGACAAGTGGCTGAGGTGCCTATTTAACATATCAAAGTAAACCTGTATGCTAAATTCTCTCAGCATTCCTCTGGCCTTATTTGTTTGTTCAAGGTCCTTCCTTGCATACTCTACCACCTACTGTGAACTCTCCAACCCAAGGGGATGGGCTGCTTTTCAATATATTATCCAACTATTTTGATAACCTGCCCCTTTTGTACCTTTGTCTTCTTGGCTACTGAATCTCAGTGGTCCCCCTCTCTCCCTTCTCCCTTCCCCTTCCTCTCTCCACGGTATCACTACAGAGTTCCTTGATTTGTCTACTTTACAGTCATGAGATGTAGGGTTATTGTGTCCAAGTCTACTCCACTACAGGGCTCGGCAACTCTGGGAGGAAGAACTTGGGAAGTTGACCATGCTTACCCCACACAGTCACAACTAAGGTCACCCCCATTGTTTGTTCTGTGTTTTACGTATCCCAGGTCTGTGTCTTGTCCTGGAGATGCCTCCCAACTTCCTCATCCCTGTCAGTTGTAAATTTTCATTCATTTTCATGGCCCTCTAGCCTTCTGTCCTTCTCCACAGCTGATCCTGAACCTACTATTCCCTTCCAAACACCACCTCTCCCCCTGCCCCCTTTCTCCATCTGGCTCTTATGACTACTATATTCCCCCTTCAAAGTGAGACTAAAGCTTCCTTGTTTGAGCCTTTCTTCTTGTGTAGCTTCTTTGTACTAAAGCATACTACCTGTATTTTATGGCTAATATAAATTTATAAGTGAATTCATAGCAAACATGTCCTTTGGGACTGGGTTACCTCACTCAGGATGATATTCTTAAGTTTCCTCCATTTGCCTGCAAAATTTAGTTTTTATTTTTAATAGCTAAATAGTATTAAATCATGTAGATATATGACATTTTCTTTATCCATTTTCAGTTGAGGGACACGTAGGTTGTTTCAAGTTTCTGGTTATTACGATGAAACTTCTGTGAACATATTTGAACAAGTCTCTTTGTGGGATGGTAGATCAATTTTTGAGTATATGCCCTGGAGTGGTATAGCTGGTTCTTGAGATAGAACTATTCCCAGTTTTCTGAAAATTTGAAAAATTATTTCCACATTTGCACTCCGACCTGCAATGATGAAATATTCCCCTTGTTCTACATCCTTGACATCACGTGCTATCTCTTTAGTTTTTGATCTTTGCTTTTCTGATGGGTATAAGATGAAACTTCAGAGTTGTTTTGACTTGCATTTACATAATTACTAAGTCTTTGAACATTTCTTTAAGTGTTTCTCAGACTTTTGACATTCCTCTGTTGAGAATTCTCCATTTAGCTCTGCATTCCATTTTTTTGGGGGGGAAGTTGGGTTTTTTGGGTGGTTGGTGTTCAACCTCTTGAGTTCTTTGTAAGCTTTGGATATTAGCCCTCTGTCAGATGTAGGGTGGATGAAGATCCTTTCCTAATCTGTAGGGTGCTGATTTGCCCTATTGACAGTGTTCTTTGCCTTACAGAAGCTTTTTAGTTTCATGAGATCCTATTTATCAATTGATGCTTTTAGAGTCTGAGCCATTGCTGCTTTGTGCAGGAAATTTTCTCCTATACCAGTGTATTCCAAGCTATTTCCCACTTTGTCTTCTATGAGATTTATTGTATTTGGTTTTATGCTGAGGTCCATGATTCACTTGGACTTGAGTTTTGTGCAGCATAATAAATATGGATCTATTTTCATTCCTCTACATAGAGATATCCAGTTAGAACAGCACCATGTGTTCAAGAAACTTTCTTATTTCCATTGTATCGTTTTGGCTTCTTAATGAAAAACCAAGTATCCATAGTTCTGTAGGTTTATTTCTGGGTCTTAAATTTGTTTCTATTGATCAATGTGCCTGTTTCTGTACCAATACCATGCAGTTTTTATTACTATTGCTCTGTAGTACAGCTTGAATTCGGAGATGTTGACTCCTCCTGAAGTCCTTTTATTGTTCAGGATTGTTTATGGTATCTGATAACTTTTTTTTCCGAAAAGAAGGTGAGAATTGATCTTTCAAGGCCTATAAAAATTGAATTAAAATGTTGATGGGGATTGCAGTGAATCTGTAGATTGCTTTTCTTAAATTGGCTGTTTTCACTATGTTAATTTTACCTATCCACGAGCATGAGAGATCTCTCCATCTTCTGTTATCTTCTTTGGTTTCTTTTTTTTTTTGGGGGGGGGTGTTGGCTTTTTGAGACAGGGTTTCTCTGTGTAGCCTTGTCTGTCCTGGACTCACTCTGTAGACCAGGCTAGCCTCAAACTCTCGAACTCAGAAATCCACCTGCCTCTGCCTCCCAAGTGCTGGGATTAAAGGCGTGCGCCAACACCGCTTGGCCTTTGGTTTCTTTCTTTTGTGATTTGAAGTTCTTTTCATATACATCTTTCATTTGCTTGGTAAAAGTTATACCAAGATATTTTATATTTTTCATGGCTATTGTAAAGGATGTTGTTTCCCTAATTTCCTTCTTGTCCCATTTATCATTTGCATAAAAGAAGACTACTGATTTCTTTTAGTTAATTTTATATCAAGTCAGTTTGCTGAAGTTGTTTATCTGTTGTAGGAGCTCTATTGTAGAATTTTTGGCTTTGCTTATGTGCAGTATAATATCATCTGTAAATAGCTATACTTTGACTTTCATTTTCAATTTGTATCTTCTTCATCACCTTTAGTTCTCTGATTGCTTTAGAGTTAACTTCAAGTACTATATTGAATATATCAGGAGAGAATGGCCAGCCTTGTCTTGTCCCTGATTTTAGTGGAAATGTTTTAAGTTTTTCTCTGTTTTGTTTAATGTTGGTGAGAGTAGGATGTTGATATCACCCACTATTAAAGTGGGGATTCTATGTATGATTTAAACGTTAGCAATGTTTCTTTTACAAATGTTGGTGTCCTTGTATTGGGACATAAAAGTTAAGAATTGAGATATTATGTTGGTAGATTTGTCCTTTGAGGAATATGAAGTGTCTGTCCCTGTCTTTTTTGATTAATTTTGGTTGAATGTCTATTTGGCTAGATATTAGAATGGCTACTCAAGCTTGCTCTTGGGGCTATTTGCTTGGGAAACTTTTTTCCAGTCCTTTATTATGAGATATTGTCTATCTTTATAGCTGAGGTATGTTTCTTTTATGCAGCAGAATTATGGTTCCTGTTTTTGTACCCATTCTGTTAACCTGTGTCTTTTAATTTGGGAACTGAGTTCATTGTTCCAAGATATAAATGACTAGTGGTTGTTACTTCCTGTTATTTTGATACTGGTGGTAATAAATGTGTGTGTGTATGTTTGTGTGTGTGTGTGTGTGTGCTTCCCTTGTTTTTGCTGGTATGGAATTACTTATTTCTTGTGTTTCTTGCGTGTTGTTTTCTGTTTTGCATTGGAGTTTTACTTTTAGTATTTTCTGTAGGGCTGGATTTGTGGATTGTTATTGCTTGAGTTTATATTTTTCTTGAAACATTTTTTTTCTCCATCTATGGTGATTAAGAGTTTTGCTGGCTATAGTAGTCTAGTTTGGCACCTATTGTGTTTTTAGAGGTTTCAGAATATTTGTCCAGGCCATTCTAGCTTTTAGAGTCTCCATTGAGAAGTCGTGTGTAATTCTGATAGGTCAGCATTTGTATGTTACCTGGTCTTTAATTCCCTTGCAGGTTTTAACATTCTTTCTTTGTCCTACAGGTTTTATGTTTTGATTATTATGTGACATGAGGATTTTCTTTTCTGGTTCAGTTTAGTTGGTATTCCATAAGCTTCTTGTATAAGATGCCTATAAACATAGGCATCTCTTTCTTTTTCGGAAAATATTTTTTTCTTTGGTTTTGTTGAATATATTCTATGTGCCTTGGAGCTTAGACTCTACCTTCTTCTTTCCCTATTATTCTTAGGTTAGGTTTTTCTCTTGGTATGCCAGATTTCCTGGATGTTTTGTGTCAGAAATTTTTTAGATATAACATTTTCTTTGATTGATGCATCAATTTCTTCTATTGCATTTTTTGCACCAAATATTCTCTCTTTCATCTCCTATTTTCTTTTGGTGATTCTTCTGTTGTTCTTGTTCTCTTCCCTAGGTTTTCCATCTCCAGAACTTCCTCAGTTTGTGTTTTCTTTATTGCTTCTACTTCCATTTTCAGGTTTTGTACAGTTTTATTTGTTTTGTCCACCTCTTCAATTGTATTTTCCTGTATGTCTTTAAGGGATTTATTTATTTTCCTGTTAAGGGCTTCTGCCTGTCTGATTGTATTTTCCATATTTTTAAAGGGATTTACTCCTTTCCTCTTTACAGACCTCTATCATCTATAAGATTGGATTTGAGGTCATTTTCTTGTGCTTCAGTAGTGTTAGGATATCCAAGGACTACTGTTTTAGAGTAGCTGTGATTTTTTAGGTATCATCTTGCCCTGGCTTTTAGCTATATGAATGTCTTTGCTACTCAAATGTTCCTGTTGTAATAGATATTGGGAGGAAGTTAACTTCAATGGTCCTGTTATGGAGAGCCCCTGATGAGTAACCATGGGCTGTATTGTTCTGGATCAGCAAGTCTGCATGGTTCAGGATCCCCAGGTCTGATGAAGGTGGGAAAAGAGTTGATGGGATACTGGAGGTCCCCTTGGGATACTAGTCTGCCCAGGGCAGCTTGGGATATCCCAGAGGACTCAGTAAGCAGAGAAGATGGGTGAAAGAAGGGAAGATAACTTGTATGGTTCAGGCTTAGTAGGTCTATTGAAGGTGGGTGGAGAGGTGGCAGGAGAATGGAAGATTCCTGAGATAGCAGGCTGGGCAGGGCATCTTGGCTTGTCTCAGAGGAGTAAGGCAGAAGGTAAGATAGGATGGGGAAAGGAAAGCTTACCTTTATGGCTCAGGGCCCACAGGTCGGATGAAGATGGGCAGAGAAGTGTTGGAAGAACGGAGGTACCCATTCTATAACAGGGTACTCAGGGCAGCTTTGCTTGCCCTAGAGGACTCAGGGAGCAGGGAAGATCTAAATCTTCAATTTCGATGGCATTTTCTGTACTTTTATCTTTGATTTCTGATAGCAATTGGCCAAAATACATTTTTTCTGATCTTCCCTGAACTTTTTTGTTTTATCTACTGAAGCTACTCTGTCCTAAGTTACATCCAGAGTAGTGTTTTCAACAACAGGCATTAATCTTTTGATTATTCTGTGAGTCAGTTTCTCTAATGCTGAAAGGGAATGATGATTAAATCAAATTTGATAACAGGAACTGTGGGAGGAAGCTAGGATGTTTCTCAATAGCAAAGGGTTACCTTGTTTGCCCCTACTTGATCTGCACTCATTAGTACATTCTGGACTTTGCCATACTGTTTGCATACTCTAAAAAGGCTTGTGTCTTCTTTTTATATTATCTGCAGAAGAAGCACTGTTCCTATGAACAACTTGCCTACAATTCCTTTTAAAATGACCTTGCTTGTCACAATTAAAGCATGGCATTTTGATCTTAAAACTTTTTGAAATCACTTTATTACCAGGAGATAAAATATCAGCCATATTTCTAAGGCTTTCATCTATTAGTGCTGATCTTGTCTTTAAAGGACTTATTATCATTTTAAATTTGGAATGAGCATTTCAAAAAGCCAGACTCATTGATATTTGTCTGATTTCTGAATCTGATACTCTTCTATTTACAGCTGAAGTCAATTTTTGGAAAAAATCAGTGAAGGCTTCTTTTTGGACTTGTATAATTTTAGTAAATTACTCAGACATCTTTTCTGAGTCTTTAAACTTGTCCCAAATATTTAAAGGTGGTAAAGAGCACACTAAGGTATGATCATCAAATTCAAGTTGCCTTTGTAACTAAGCATAATGACCTTCACCTAAGCAATTGGTTTTGGGAAATATTAATACTTCTAGCCCTATTTTGTTGTTCTAAGGCCCCAGTTTCCTCTTTCCATCAATAAGCCATTGTAATTGAAGAAAAGCTTCCAATATTGCTGTTGCCAAATCTTTCTAGTCTTGGAGCATAATTCTGTTCTATGTTGCCAATGAATTTATTATTGGTTTCATAAATGGTAAATGCATATTATATTAAGTGATCATGACCTTGAATCATTTCAAATCTAATATGTCTACAGGATTCTATTTAACTTCTTATTAACCTTGGGGGTACCTGCCATCTGCTAGTAATTCTTGTATAGAAACTGCATAAACAAAGGTTGGTTTTCTTACACTCTTGGAGAGCTCCTCTTCAGTTTCATCCTGTGTTGGCATGGTAGGTTCTTGACTAAATTCTTCTGCTTATGTCTGAATATTTTTCTTATTTTCATTTATAGATCTTATAAAGCCCCCTTGTATTTTATCAATCCTCTTTTCATATTAGGCATAAAAGTATCTATGGCTATTAGGAATGAATATGAAATACTAGACTAATGGTAATTATAATTAGTATTATGTCAATCTCCATTAAGTTGTCCATCTTTTAGTTTTCTACTTATATTTTCAAGTCATCAAAAGCAGCACTGTACATAATTCTAATGTCCTATAATATAATATTGCCCATGTTTAAGATGGGAAACATTTTTCATTTTAAAACCAAATAACTCTCTCCTTGAGAACTTCACATGTGTCTTTCCATATGTGATGTTTTCTGGCTTTTTCGGAAGTTGGTTTTATTTTTCTGTCCTTATGGTTTTGCCATGTGTTGGAACACCTAATATTTTATTTTTATTTTATTTATTTATTTTAAAATGGAATCCAAATAGTTTGATTTTAGCAATGAAGATTTGGGAGCCAGATGCTAGGAAGAAAGCTTGTTAGTTCAATTGACCTTCTTCTTCATCCAATGTCCCAGAGCGAATTCCCTCTCTCATGCCACTCCAAACAACCTGCATCAAACTGAATGTCCCTCCCTTCTATTTCATTGTGTCTCTTTAGATGTTCCTCTGACTCCCTCTTACTCTCTATGATTTTTTTCTTAGTAATCCTATGATCACTTCCTGTGAGCTTGTTGCTTGTTCCTCCTCTTGACCTATGGTTAACTCTATTTAATCCTGCTTACAATATCCAAGCCAAAAGGACTTGGAATAAAGGTATGTGTTAAGAGTGAGTCATGACACAACTAAAAGTTTTTCCAGTAAATAACACAACCTTGGGCTTCACAGTTTTATCAAATATCATGCAACAGAGAGAAGACAAACTATACCATGCTTCTGAAAGCTGTGATTCTTTTCAGTCACTCACTACTTCCAAAAGAAGAGTTGCTTACCATAGATGACATCTACATTGTTCTGGGAATATCAACAAACATGTAGAAGGTAGTTTGTTAGGCACAGAACATTTATTTAGAAAAAAAATGACAGGAGTGCTTTCCTCACTAGGTACTTATGACTTCTTTTGCCATGGGATTCTCTCTCTCTCTCTCTCTCTCTCTCTCTCTTTCCCTCCCATCCTGCCTCCCCCTCCCTCCCTCCCTCCTACTCTCCTCCCCCCCACTCTCTGTCTTTTACACACAAATATACACCACACATACACACATACACCTTTTTCTTTTTCCCTCAGGTTTATACCATATAAGGTAAATCCTATAAGCATTTATATATATCCAGACATGAATGGAAGAATCACAGTATTCCACCCCCACCAACTCAGAAATATTCTGGATAAAGGTGTAGAAAGAATGAAAAAAGCCAGAGAAAACTGAAGAGTGTGATGCGGTATTCTTGTTTCCAGACATGACATAAGCTACTGTATTCTTGAACACAGAGCAGATGTGATTAGCTAAACAAGACCTCTACAAAATTTGGCCTGTCAAACCTTGCCTTGGAAACAGGAGAGGCTCATAACACCCTGCCTTAGTTAGGGTTGCCATTGCTGAGAAAAGATACCATAAACAAGACAACTTTTATAAAGGATGAGATTTAATTGGGGTAGCTTAGCTTCAGAAGTTCAGTCCATTATTATCATGACAGGAAGCAAGGCAGTGTCCAGGCAGACATGGAGCTAGGAAGAAGCTGAATGTTCTGTATCTTAATCTAACTGTAACCAGAAGAGACTGACACTTCTGCACTGGGTAAAGGTTAAGCTTTGGACCTCAGAGTTCACCATCACAGTGATTTACTTCCTTCAACAAGGCCACACCTACTTGAACACAGCCATACCTCCTAATAATATCAGTTCCCATTTGCCAAGCATATTCAAACTACCACAGTTCCCACCTATCTATGAAGTTACAGTTGAGGGGGAGACAAATACACTGCAGTGTGGTGTCCTGATATTAGTATTTTCATCACATTTCCCATAGGAAAAACAATGATACTATTAAATTAAGGTGAAGAACATTAACATCCCAAAAATGATTTTGATGAACTACTTTTGACTTCATAAGCCATATTTCACATCAAATCTAAAATATAAAAAAAGATCCATAAGAATGATTGGAAACTTTAAATGCCATCCATATGGAATTAAAATATTTTCTGTAAAAAAGTACACAAACGCAAAGTTACATAAATTTACATAATAGTGTAGACTAGGCATTTGATTTTTTTGATAGAAAAAGACCCAGGAGAGGCATATTCATAAATTTTGCCTTATATTTCTTAGTATGAATTTAGTTCTAATATCATTTATCCAGGATGGACAAGAGGCAACTCTGATAAAAGTTCACCAAGGGCACCCTTCACATCTGTGTTTCGCAGGCTATAGATAAAAGGATTCAGCATAGGGCTGATCACAGTGTACATCAGTGAAGCAATCATTCTTCTTTGGGTAGAATGGACCACAGAAGAGCTGAAGTAAACTCCAATTCCTGACCCATAGAACAAACATACCACACAGAGGTGAGATCCACAGGTGGAAAAGGCTTTGTACTTACTCACAGTAGAGGACATCTTTAGTAATGATGAAGCAATCTGTGAGTAAGACATAAGTATTCCTGTCATTGGAATCACACCTAGTAGGGAAGTCACCACATACATGAAGACATTATTGATGTAAGTGTCAGAGTTGGCTACTTTGAGAACTTGAGCCAGTTCACAAAAGAAGTGTGGAATTTCTGTGCCTCTGGAGAAGTTCAGTTCATTCATCAATAGAACATGAATTAGGGAGACCCAGAACATGATAATCCAACACAACAAAACCAGAAGGGCACACATCCGAGAGTTCATAATAACAGTGTAGTTGAGGGGGTGACAGATGGCTACAAAGCGATCGTAAGCCATTAAAGTAAGTAAAAAATCATCCATTCCAACAAAAGTATTAAAAAAATATACCTGTGTAAGGCATTCTATGTAGGATATGTCTTTTTTCTGTGACTTCATGTTCACTAGCATTTTTGGTATTGTGGTTGAGATGAAACAGATGTCAATAAATGACAGATTGGAGAGGAAGAAGTACATGGGGTTGTGGAGATGTGAGTCAGTGCTGACAGCCAAGATGATAAGTAGGTTCCCAAGCACAGTAACCAGATACATGGACAGGAACAGTCCAAAGAGAAGGGGTTGCAGGTTAGGATCACCTGAGAATCCCAGGATGAGAAATTCTGCTATCATTGTGCAGTTCTCTGTTTCCATATAACTTTTCTATCTGTTAGAGATAAGGTAAGTATGGTTTTCAAATAACAGATTCTGACTCTTCACAAAATAATTCTTGAAAGCCTATCTTTCATTCTGACAATGACTGTCACTTACTTAACCAACTTAATTTCTCTGACCATTTAAAAATATGTGTAGTTATTGCTGTTTTTAATTTAGCTAAATCTCTCATTTATCACCTACAACTGCTGTTAATGGAATTTTTCATGTGAACTTATGTGGGCAATTTATTCTTTCATAAGCCCTCAAAAACATTTGAAGTAAATTAATTTCTTTTTTATAATTGGAATAATTTATTTCTTTTAATAGTTCAATAATCTCCACTAAATGATGTTTATCTGTTATTATCTTCATAGGTTTTTTGAATCCTTAAATATTTTCTAACTACATGATTGTTGTTATTATATTTGATATTTAAAACTGTCTTATGAATACTTTATTACATGCTGTTTTTCATTTTCATACTATTCCTATTAATATTAACTGACTACTTTATACTAATTATTTTGGTACATGAAACTCCACAATAACTAACTGTGATTTAGAAATTAAACTTTTTATCAGGTTTCTTAAACATAATTTTGATTTAGTGACATCAGTGTAACTGAGAAAATCATGAGAACTTATAATTTGTCAGAAATAATTATCATTGAGCATACCCTATTAAGTGGAGTAACAGCAATTCATGATATATTTATTAATATAAATATAATAGATTTTTTTCTATTTGAAAACTATGAACCACTTACGATTAATGAGGTTTCCTGAAGCTCCTTCTTTTAAAAAACTGCTTCTAAGTGAATGTCTCTGAGAAGAGAAAGGAGTATGTGGACTATAGAGATGAGAGTAGAAAACAAGATAGCGTACCGTCAGTGTAATAAGGCAGGGGGTACTGTATTTTTATATGTGCCTATATGTCCATACATAGGAGTATGAATACATTGCTGTGAAATCCAGAGCACTAATGGTTATAATATATAATCGATTAATTTGATTATAAATATTGAAAGGTAATGTAAACAAAATCATCACAGAAAAATAAAAGTGAATTATGACATACATATTGCCAATTTTCAATGGTAGAATGTGTTGGTATTATGAATGCCTCAAAATTTTATTTAATTTAGGACAAAACACCTGCAAAGTAGTGACAGTTAAGGAATGAAAAGTAATACCTTCTCTGAAGTAGTAATGTTTAAGCAGGGAACATACAGCAATAGAGACAATTGAGAAAGTGAAAGGGGGGGAAGCATTCAAGGCTGAGAAAAGAGAATGTGGTTACTCTATGATGTAGTTACCTGGACTTGGTGAGGATTTCAGTATCCAGTGAAATAAGAAGCAAAGGATGAGGGCATTAGGGATAAGATATAAGGTTCATGTACTATCTTTTGTATTTTCTTTATGTCATTCTAACATTTGTTAATCCACATTCTTTATTAGTCTGAGATCCTGAATTTTTGTCTCATTATTTGCATTTTTGGTGAATTGTATTTTACCTATTATATTTTAGGGCCTAAATGTTAGAAAAGAAATAAATATTGTGGAGAAATCACCAACAAAACAGAAATTTTACAAAAATTTTTATATGAATGTTAGTAAAGGGAAAATAATAAATATAAATAAAAATTCATTTATGTTTATATAAAGGGAGTAACACATGACAAACAGGAAATTATAATTCTAGAAGTAAATCTTGAATAGATATGAAATATTAAACTGGGCAATGGAAATCTTACATGACTGTATAAGTCACAGCATTGAGCAGAGAATAAATAGAGTCTCTTCAGAAAATGGAATTGGGATATAACTAATATTTCAAAGATGAACTGATGGAAATGGAATAATATCTGGAAAAGAGCCTCAGTGAGATGTTTGTAATAATAGAACAAACAGGCACTTCCCACTTACACTCTTCTAAGGGTCTAGCCTCTCTGCTTTTCTCATGTACCTCACCAGCCCTCACTGGAGCTTTGTTACTGAAGCAGTTTTCTCTCAATTATTCATTCAGGAAAGGCAGATCAGGTGGATTTTCACAGCACAGATATTGGTGGTGGGAGATAAGGATTGAAGGAGCATTATTAAATTGTCATGTGTCCCAGGGCTTAAATTCTCAAAGCGCCTCATTAGTTTAATTATTCTATTGTCTTTACACTCTCTAAAAGTTTCCCTGGTGTACAAAAGAAGCAAACTTGAAAACTGTTAGTCAATTTGGTGTTTATGTAGTTAATAACAAATGGAGATTGATTTATTTTCTCCTAGGAAGAACTCTTTATTAGGTTTTATTAAAAGTCATGCTGTGTTTCTCACCCCACAAATGTTACTTATATAATGAATAATTCAAGGAAATCTGTAACATGTCTCCTCTTACATTACTGGGGTTGAGAAGTGCTATATACACAATACTACAAAAGAAAGTAGTACCTTTTGTATTATAATCATTCATGTTTATTTTTCAATCTTGTTAATTAATTCTTACTTGGCAGATAAAATCTTGCATAGCTTTCTAAATGCTGATTTTGATATTATTATTGATGCATCTCAATAAAAGTGAAGTAATCTTTACTTTTATGTTTCTATGCTTGCACATTAACTCAAGTTCTCAGGAAGAGATGCAACATTAAACTCTCTACATGACTGGTTTTCACATAAATAATTGTGGCAAGTTAGACTTGGGTCTTTTAGCTTCCCAAGTAGCCAGTTACTGTTCAACCATGTCTGTACTCTAATATCTTTTCATTTATCAGATAAATCTTTTTGAAAATACAAAGAGGTCCTTAGCAGTCATGAAAATCTAACAATATTATTAGGCAATATCAGAAGCCTAAGAGTTCCCATTTTGCTGTTACCGTTTACTATATATTTTCACCAGCCTATTTCAAAGCATCTTTATTTATGGTTTATGTTTGAATGTGCTCTCATACTATAAAACTTTATAAACTTTTACCATATTAAACATGATATTTCTGGTATTGTGAACCTGTTTTACTAGGTCATGGTCATTCATAAGTTACCCCAGAATAGATGATTTTTTCTTACCTAAAGGTGAGAGCTGCATATTCTATGTTGACACACAAATCTAGTTTTGCACATTTACACACCCTGTCCTATTCTCCACTCTCTAACTCTGACCCATTAATGTGTCTTTCATAGTTCTCACTAGTCTGTACTCATATTATCATTTTATCATCTTCTACTTGTAAAAGCAACACATAATACCTGTTTAACTCATTTGGTTTGACATGATGTCTTTCTCTTTAATCTACCTTTTTTTTTTCTCTGCAACTGTGATGGATGTTACAATGTTCATGGTTCAACAATATTCCACTGGTTTGCAGTAAGATTTTTCTGACTACAACAATCTCATTAGATGCTATTAAAATTTATACTTTCTAATTTTGTTTCAACTTCAATAGGTCACATGTTCCCATCAACAAATCAATTTCTTCTAGATTCCTCAATATAATTGATTACAACTTTGAAATGATGTCTAAAATTCCTATATAATTTAAAGTAGTCTGTGATAATAACCTCATTTCAATTTAAATTGCATTCATATGCTTCTTTTTCTATTAATATTGTTTAGCTTTGCTAAGATTTCTCAGTACAGCTTCTGTTTCATTTCTGTTTGTATGTATGGTTTTTTTTTACAATGTTGATAATCAAATCTAGGACTTTACTCCTTATAGTCTACAAATCTACATCCTAAGTCATGACTTTTTTTTATTATGAAAACTAATGCTATTATTGTTCTTCCTATGGAGTTGCAAACTCCTTCGGATCCTCCAGTCCTTTCTCTAACTCTTCCATTGGGGACCCTGTTCTCAGTACAATGGTTAGCTGAGAGCATCTGCCTCTGTATTTGCCAGGCTCTGGCAAAGCCTCTCAGGAGATAGCTATATCAGGCTCCTGTCAGCATGAACTTCTTGACATCCACAATAGTGTTTGGGTTTGATGACTGTATATGGGATGGATCCCCAGGTGAGTCAGTCTCTGGATGGCCTTTACTTCAGTCTCTGCTCCACAATTTGTCTCTGCATTTGTTCCCATGAGTATTTTTTTCCTTTTTCAAAGAAGGACCAAAGCACCCACACTTTGTTTGTCCTTTCTCTTGAGAAAACTGGCTGGGCAAGGAGATGTGAAGAAGAATGGTGGGTTTCAGGATTAGGTGTAAGAAGGGACAAGAGGGATGGCCAAATGACCATGAGAAAAAGTAGAAATCTGCAATTGATGGAGGTAGTGAGGTAGGGGGCATCTCCAGGAAGAGACAGAGACATGGGATAAGGGATGTACCCAAAAATCAACGGGAATGTATTCTTAGCTGTGTCTAACAGCATTGGTTATCTGGAACCTGAAGAGGCCACATCTTGTAGCCATGCAGGAACCCCAGTGGAGCAAGAGATACATCAACCCATCCACAAAACTTTCAACCCTAAATTTATCTTGTCGCAAGAAATGTGGGGTTTGGAGATGGAGCAGATTCTGAGGTAATAGCCAATCAATAACTGGCCCAACTTGAGATCCCATCACATGGACATGTACCAGTTCTTAATACTATTAATGATGCTATGTTATGCTTGCAGACAGGAGCATGTTGTCCCTTGGGAGGCTCCATTGAACAGCTGACTCAGACAGATACATACACCCACAGTCCAACTGTGGATGGAGCTTGGGGACTGTTACAGAAGAATAGGAAGGATTGTGGGCCCAGAAGGGGATAGGAACCCCACAGGAAGACCAACAGAGACAATTAACCTGGACCCTTGAAGCTCTCTGAGTCTGAACCTCCAATCAAAGAACATACATGAACTGGACCTAGGCCTCTCCATACATACATAATGAATGTGCAGCTTAGTCTTCATATGGTTTCTGAACAACTGAAATGAGGGCTGCTATCCTAAAGCAGTGTGTTGTGGTCAATAAAGCTGAAATGAGTTGAAGATCTGAAGAGTATTTTGACATCAGACATAGAGATGAGGAGTCTGGAGGTTGGCTAGCTGGTTTTTGGTCTTAGTTTTGTCCAGCATTTCCTCACTATGCCTCCTTCCCAACCTTTTGGAATGGTAATGACTATCCTGTACTATTATATATTGGAAGTATATGACCTGCTTTGGTTTTGATTTGATAGGGGATTATAGTTAAGAGATTGCATTAATGTCAAGAGACTTTGAACTTCGGACTGTTCCAGAATATGGGGAATACTGAAATTGGAATGAAGGCCTTTCTGCAGTAGGGTATGGATACAAGGCTATGGAGGTCAGTGAGTAGAATGTGATGGTTTTAATAGGAATGACCCCCATAGACTTATGTGTTTGAATACTTTCAATTAAATAGTTTCCTTTATAAGAGTTGGCATGGTCATAGTGTCTCAGTATAGCAATAAAATACTAAGACAACTAAGGCCACATAGCTGTGCCAGGAAACATTTGTGAACCCCAAAGAACACCAAGGAGAAGTCTCCGATGTAACCACACTAAGGTCGTTTTTATTTAACCTTGACTTCAGGCCATACCACCATCTCTAAGATAGTAGAATGGGAGGGTGTGGTCCTGAGCCCAGTTTCAGGCAAGCATTTATAGAGGCAAGAAGGGGTATCTAGTGTGGAACTCATTTGATTGAGAGGCCATTATGGCCTTTAACATAATTGGCTGGTATAGGGAACTAAACCATAAACATAACTTCTGTTTTCTTCCTGATTGGTGGTTGTTAGGAAATGAAGTGTCAGGGACAGGTTTGTAACCTGGAGGTGCAAATTTGTTGGAAAATAACCTGGAAACTAGTGCTAGACTCAGGTTTTGTTGGGGAGTAACCTGGAAGCTGGTACTCGATGCCAGTTTGTTAGTTAACTTGAGTTCAACCTTAGGTAAGGTTCTTTAAGATGGAGTATGAACCTCAAAGATGTAGTCTCTCAACACATTCCATAACATTGTGTGTGTGTGTGTGTGTGTGTGTGAGTGTGTGTGTGTGTGTGTGTGATGTTTTTAACAAAATGAGAAATACTTTAAAATGTATACTTAGAAAAATACCAGAAGAGGGGCTCTAACTCCAGCAGTATCTTTGGTAAGGAGACAACACTTGCCCCAAACAAGGAGTAACTGAGACCCAGGAATTCACTCCTGGACAGAGGCACTGCTTCTTCTGGTCTACACCCCAGCACCAAACATATCTTGGGTTTCAGTTTTTCATTCTATCCCACAAAACCCAGAGAAGGCAGGGCTCTCAGGAGCTCTAATCCCAGCAGTATCCTATGAAAGGAGACAGCAACACCCTCCCCAAACAGAGAGTAACTGGGACTCACTGGGACCCAGGAATTCACTCCTGGCCAGGGGCATTGGTACCTTCAGGTCTGCACCTGAGCACGGAGCAGATCTTGGGCTTCGGCTCTAACCCCAGCAGCAACATCCACACCAAACAGTTCTGACACAACCAAGATAATAGGAAAGACAGGCTCCAGTCAGAGACAGAGCAGGTGGAACTAAGGAGATTCAGATGGTGAAAGGCAATCCCAAGAACATAAACATCAGTAACTCAGGGTACTTGGCATCATGTACTTGGTACCTAGTTCTCTCACAGTACAAAGTCCTGAATTCCTCATGTCACCACGAAAGCAAGATTCAGATTTAAAATCAATTCTAATGATGATGATAGAGAACTTAAAGTAGGACATAAATAACACTCTCAAAAATTTGAGGAGAACATAGGTAAACAGGTAGAAGTCCTTAAAGAGGAAACACAAAAACCCCTTAAACAATTACAAGAAAACATAACCAAACAGGTGAAGGAATTGAACAAAACCATCCAGGACATAATAATGGAAGTAGAACTTTGGGCTGGGACAGACATTTAGTAGGTCTGCTCCAGTGAAGGTACCATATCCTGAACATTCCTAGAGCAGCAGAGCAGTGGTGGAACCACTACACTTAGAGCAGCTGAGGAACCACTGTACTCAGAGCAGCTGAGGAACCACTGCACTCAGGATTTCAGGATCCCAGAGGAAGCCTGAGTCCCAGGAGTTCTTGCCACCCAGGAGCTCAGGTTCACAGGATCACAGAGATGTTTGTACTCTGAGGAGTTCTGACACAAGCAAGTTAACTGGAAAGACAGTCTCCAGTCAGAGACAGTCGGTGCAGGTAGCACTAGAAGTAACCAGATGGTGAAAGGCAAGCACAAGAATATAAGCAACAGAAACAAAAGTTATCTGGCATCATCACAACCCACTATAGAAAGTCCTGAATACACAAAGACACCAGAAAAGCAAGATTCAGATTTAAAATCATTTCTCATGATGATGATAGAAGACTTTAAGGACATAAGTAACTCCCTCAAAGAAATATAGAAGAATACATGTAAACAAGTAGAATCCCTTAAAGAGGAAACACAAAAATCTCTTAAAGAATTACAAGAAAGCACAACCAAAAAGGTGAAGGAATTAAACAAAACCATACAGGATCTAAAAATAGAAGTATAAACAATAAAGAAATCTCAAAGGGAGACTCCCTATAGTTAGAAAACATAGGAAAGAAATCAGGAGTTATAGATGCAAGCATCACCAACAGAATATAAGAGATAGAAGAGAGAAACTCATGTGTAGAAGATACCATGGAAAACATTGACACAACTGTCAAAGAAAATGCAAAATTCAAAAAAGCTCCTAACCCAAAATATACAGGAAACCCAGGACACAATGTGAAGTTCAAACCTAAGGATAATAGGTATAGAAGAGAGTGAAGATTCTCAAATTAAAGGGCCAGTAAATATCTTCAACAAAATTATAGAGGAAAATTTCCCTAACCTAAAGAAAGAGATGCTGATGAACATACAAGAATCCTACAGTACTCCAAATAGACTGGACCAGAAAAGAAATTCCTCTCATCAGATAATAATCAAAACATCAAATGCACAAAAAAAGAAAAAAATACTAAAAGCAGTAATGGAAACAGGTCAAGTAACATATAAAGGCAGAATTACACCAGACTTCTCACCAGAGACTATAAAAGCTAGAAGATCCTGGAGTGATATCATACAGACCCTAAGAGAACACAAATGCCAGCCAAGACTACTATACCCAGCAAAACTCTCAATCACTATAGATGGAGAAACCAAGATATTCCATGACAAAACTAAATTTACACAACATATTTACACAAATCCAGCCCTACGAAGGATAATAGATGGAAAACTCCAATGCAAGGAGAGAAACTACAACATAGAAAAAGTAAGAAAGTAATATTCCAACAAACCCACAAGAAGATAGCTACACAAACATAATTATACCTCTAATAACTAAAATTACAGAAAGAAACAATCACTTTTCTTTAATATCTCTTAACATCAATGGATGTTAAAATTCCCTAATAAAAATAGACCAACAGACTGGATATGTAAACAGGACCCAGAATTTTGCTGCATAGAGGAAACGCACCTCAGTCGCAAAGACAGACACTACCTCTGAGTTAAGGGCTGGAAAAATTTTTCCAAGCAAATGGTCCTAAGAAACAAGCTGGAGTAGCCATTCTAATTTCTAATAAAATTGACTTTCAACCAAAAGTTATCAAAAAAGATACGGAAGGATACTTCATTGTGAGTCCCTGCAACAATGGAGGGAGTCCCACAACAATCTCTGGCCCAACTGGGGACAGGGTGAGAGCAGGGAGGGTCTGTCGCTGCCCCTTCCTGTTTCTTCACTGTTCATCAGTCTCACACCTGACCTGGTGTGGAAGGTACAGGCCAAGGGGAGAGAGTGCTTCCTCCTTGGCTACTTCTGATTGTGTTTCTGCTGTTGCTGCCGGTTGCTCCCAGATGCTGCACTTGTCTCTCTGTGTCAAGCTGGTCCGGACAATGGGGAGGGGAGAATCCCGAAGGCATTTTGGGAGAGCAGACCTCTTACGAAGTGTTACAGCTCTAGTGTTACAGCTCTTACTGAGCCAGTGAGGTGCCAGCTAGCTAGCAGGGAAAAGAGCAGATCTCGTCCCCAGTGTTACAACTCTTGTTGAGCTGGTGAGGTGCCAGCTAGCTGGCAAAGAAGGGAGGGTCCACTATAGAAACTCTCAGACAATTAGATGATTCTCTCACACCTTTACTTCTCTTGTGTTAGCTCAATATATACAGTTTTGGGGTGGGTTAAGGTCTGGTAGCAGATAACCCCTATTGGCTTGGTCTGAGAGCTTGAGGTGCCTCCTCTACATGAGAGAGAGCCTGATGCACCATTCCTACAGGACTGGTGGCCATAGTCCTCTCTGTGGGAGGGCCTGTGGGGGGCTGAGACTGAGTGAAAAGAGCCAGGTTCTTTAGGAACAACACTGAACACTTTCCATCCCATAAGGGTCTGGTGTTTGAAGCTTATGCTCAATCAGGTGCCCAGCTGCCTCTCACAGCCCACTGCCCCACACTTAATATTCATCAAAAGAAAAATCTGCCAAGATGAAATCTCAATTCTGAACATCTATGCTCCAAATGCAAGGGCACCCAAATTTATAAAAGAAACTTTACTAATGATCAAAGCACACATTGCACGTCACACAATTATAGTGGGGGATTTCAACATCCCACTCTCAGCAATGGACAGATCATGGAAACAGAAACTAAACAGAGACACAGTGGAATTAACAGAAGTTATGAATAAAATGGATTTAACAGGTATCTATAGAACATTTCATCCTAAAACAAAAGAATATACCTTTTTCTCAGCACCTCATGGTATCTTCTCCAAAATAGACCATGTAATTAGTCACAAAACAGGCCTCCACAGATACAAAAAGATTGAAATAATCCTTTGCATCCTATCAGATCACCATGGACAAAGGCTGGTTTTCAATAATAACAAAAATAATGGAAAGCCCACATACATGTGGATACTGAACAATGCTCTATTCAATGATGACTTGGTCAAGGAAGGAAGAAAGAAAGAAATTAAAGACTTTTTAGAATTTAATGAAAATGAAGGCTCATCATACCAAAACTTATGGGAAAAAATGAAAGCAATGTTAAGAGGAAAACTCATAGCTCTAAGTGTCTACAAAAAGAAACTGGAGAGAGCAGACACTAGCAACTTGACAATACACCTGAAAGCTCTAGAACAAAAAGAAGCAAATACACCCAAGAGGAGTAGATGGCAGGAAATGATCAAACTCAGGGCTGAAATCAACCAAGTAGAAACAAAAAACAGTATACAAAGTTTCAACAGAACCAGGATCTGGATCTTTGAGAGAATCAACAAGATAGATAAACCCTTAGCCAGACTAACCAGTGGGCACAGAGACAGTATCCAAATTAATAAAATTAGAACTGAGAAGGGTGACATAACAACATAAACTGAGAAAATTCAAAAAAAATCATCAGATCCTACTATAAAAGCCTATACTGAACAAAACTGGAAAATCTGGATGAAATGGCCAATTTTCTAGACAGATACCAGATACAAAAGTTAAATCAGGAGCAGATAAACCATCCAAACAGTCCCACAACCCATAAATAGCAGCATTCATTAAAAGTCTCCCCACCAAAAAAAGCCCAGGACCAGATAGTTTTAGTGCAGAATTCTATCAGACCTTCAAGGAAGAACTAATATCAATTCTACTCAAACTATTCCACAAAATAAAAACAGAAAGAACACTACCCAATTCATACTATGAAGCAACAATCATGCTCATACCTAAACCTCACAAAGACCCAACAAATAAAGAGAACTTCATATCATTCTCCCTTATGAATATTGATGCAAAAATACTCAATAAAATACTTGCGAACTGAATCCAAGAACACATCAAAACAATCATCCATCATGAACAAGTAGGCTTTATCCCAGGAATGCAGGCATGGTTCAATATTCAGAAATCCATCAATGTAATCCACTATATATAAACAAACTCAAAGAAAAAAACCACATGATCATCTCACTAGGTGCTTAGAAAGCATTTGACAAAATTCAACACCCCTTCACAACAAAAGTCTTGGAAAGATCAGGAATCCAAGGCTCATACATAAACATAGTGAAAGCAATATACAGCAAACCAGTAACCAACATCAAACTAAATAAAGAGAAACTTGAATCAATCCCACTAAAATCAAGGACTAGACAAGGCTGCCCACTCTCCCCCTACCTATTCAATATAGTACTGGAAGTCCTAGCTAGAGCAATTAGACAATAATATGAAGTCAGAGGGATACAAATAAGAAAGGATGAAGTCAAAAAGATCACTATTTGCAGATGATATGATAATATACATAAATGACCCCAAAACTTCCACGAGAGAACTCCTAAACCTGATAAACAACTTAAGCCAATTGGCTGGTTATAAAATTAACTCAAACAAATTAGTAGCCTTCCTCTACTAGAAAGATAAACAAGCTGAGAAATAAATAAGGGAAATGATACCCTTCACAATAATCACAAATAATATAAAATACCTTGGTGTGAATCTAACCAAGCAAGTAAAGACCTGTATGAGAAGAACCTCAAGTCTCTGAGAAAGAAATCGAAGAAGATCTCAGAAGATGGAAAGTTCTTCCATGCTCATGAGTTGGAAGGATTGATATAGTAAACATGGCTATCTTGCTGAGAGCAATCTACTGATTTAATACAATCCCCATCAAATTTCCCACTCAGTTCTTCACAGAGGTAGAAAGAGCAATTATCAAATCCATTTGGAATAACAAAAAAAATCCAGGATAGCAAAAACTATCTTCAACAATAAAAGAACTTCTGGAGGAATCACCATCCCTGACTTCAAGATGTACTAGAGAGCAAGCGTGATAACAACTGCATGTAACTGGTATAGAAACAGGCAGGAAGATCAATGGAATAAAATAGAAGACCCAGAAATGAATCCCCATACCTATGGTCACTTGATCTTTGACAAAGGAGCTAAAACCATCCAGTGGATAAAAGACAGTATTTTCAACAAATGATTCTGGTTCAACTGGAGGTCAACATGTAGAAGAATGCAAATTGATCCATACTTATCTCCTTGTACAAAACTCAATTTCAAGTGGATCAAGGACCTCCACATAAAACCAGCTACACTGAATCTAATAGAAGAGAAAATGGGGAAAACTCTTGAACACATGGGCACAGGAAAAATGTTCTTGAACAGAACACCAATGGCTTATGCTCTAAGATCAAGAATTGACAAATGGGACCTCATAAAACTGCAAAGCTTCTGTAAATCTACAGACACCACCAATTGGACAAAATGACAACCAATAGGCTGGGAAAAGATCTTTACCAATCCTACATTTGATAGAGGCCTAATATGCAAAGTATACAAAGAACTGAAGAAATTAGACTCTAGACAATCAAATAGCCCTTTCAAAAAATGGGGTACAGAGCTAAACAAAAAATTCTCAACTGGGGAAACTCGAATGGCCTAGAAGCATCTAAAGAAGTGTTCAACATCCTTAGTCATCGGGAAGTTGCAAAGTGAAACAACCCTGAGATTCCACCTCACACCAGTCAGAATGGCTAAGACCAAAAACTCAGGTGAGAGCAGATGCTAGAGAGGATGTGGAGAAAGAAGAACATTCCTCCATTGTTGGTGGGATTGTAAGCTGGTACAACCACTATGGAAATCCGTTTGGCAGTTCCTCAGAAAATTGAACATAGTATTACCCGAGGACCCAGCTATAGCACTCCTGAGTATATACCCAAAAAGATGCTCCAATATACAACAGGGACACATGCTCCACCATGTTCATAGCAGCCTTATTTATAATAGCCAGAAGCTGGAAAGAACCCAGATGCCCTTCAACAGAAGAATGGATACAGAAAATGTGGTACATTTACACAATGGAGTACTACTCAGCTATTAAAAACAATGAGTTCATGAAATTATTAGGCAAATGGATGGACCTGGAAATTATCAACCTGAGTGAGGTAACCCAATAACAAATGAACACACATGGTATGCAATCACTCATAAGTGGATATTAGTCCAAAGCTCACAATACCTATGATACAAGGCATAGACCACATGAGGCTGAAGAAGAAGAAGGAAGTACAAAGTGTGGGTGCTTTGGTTCTTCTTAGAAGGAGCATCAAAATACTCAACCAGACCTCCCAGAGCCTTTACCTCCATCCTTGGAACACAAATGGAGGGACTCATGGCTCCACCTCTATAGATATTTGAGGATGGCCTTGTCAGGCATCAGTGGAAGAAGAGGGCCTTGGTCCCTGAAAATTTGGATGCCCTAGTGTTGGGGCATTCGAGAGCAGCAAGGTGGTAATGGGTGGATGGGTGGAGGCACACCCTCATGGAAGTAGGAGAAGGGGGGATGGGATACGGGGTTTGTGGGGGATGGGATAGGGGATAATATTGAAAGGTAAATAAATAAAATATCCAATAAAAACAGATAACCGATCTGGCAATTTTAGTCTAGCAGTCGAGACTTTTTGTCAACAATTTGTTAAGGGGATTCCAAGAACATAATAATCCTCAAGGACAAAGTATTGTGGAAGAGGCCCATGGAACTTTAAAAAGATTGGTGAGACATGCTGTTGCTGAGACAAAGAATGATGCTGACCTGTGAGCTTGGCAAGTTCCCTGACAAGGGTGGCTGTGGAGCTGTATTGGACATATGTTCCTGACCTGCCTTTGCTTGTTTATATCCCAGATGGGACAAGCTGCCTTGCCTCAAGTTTTTAGACCTTGTGAGACAGAGAATCAAAATGAGAAATTATAATTTCTCTTGTATTTTTCTTAAAGGTGACCAGCTATTAGGACTCAATCATGTACTGGTCTAGAAATCAATCCAATATTGGAAACAACAGTCTACATTTGGAAGGCTGGATCTGGACATTTTCAGAGACATATTTGGAAGTTAGCTGCAGTTCTCTATGATATTATGATAGCAAGAGATAAAGTTGGGACAGGATCTGGAATTCAAACAAGGGTTAGTGCATGTTTTAAGGCTGTTTTAATTGTCAATCTAAAATTGGTTTTGTCTCTTCTACAGTATTTATTTTAAGTTGCATTGACTGTATAATTTTCAATTGTGTTAGTGTATTGAAACCTGGCATGTCTGTTATGGGTATCTATCAACCAGCTTTTGTCTTACTGCCCTGAGTATTAGAAAACCTTGATTCTCTGAGAGAACTTGAAAGTGCTGAAAGATGTGAGTTAGGGTTTAAGGAGAAGCAAGAGGGTAGTGGGCTTGATTATTGCTGGTATAACAGCTTTAATTTCATTAATTGGTAGCACCACTGCTTCTGCAATAGCATTGATACAAGGAGTTAAGACAACTATTTTTGTTACCCATCTAGCAAAAAACTGTTACTAATGTATTGAGTACACAAAAGGATTTATATAGGTATCTGGAACAAAGGTTGATGCTCTATAACCTAATCAAATTATCTGAAGGAGGTTCAGGGTTCAAGATTTAGGAGCCATCCCAAGCGTCATGACAAATATCATTGGAATAGTGTTACTTCTAAAATTTACAATGATTGTGATTATAATTATAAGAAAGTTTAAAGACACCTGTAGGGCATTAGCATAATCTTAACACTTTTCTGGGTATGTTAACTTTGCATAGTGAGATTATAAATTTAAAGCATGCTGCTCTGTTGAGCTTTGATGCTGCAGATAATGCCAACAAAGTTATCCATGGTCCGAGGTCAGTATTTCTACTTTGGTCAAACCTCAGGAATGGCAAATATAGCTTGATCAAGCTAGTCCTTTTTGTCCTGGGCTTTTATTCCTGCCCATCATGTTAAAGCTTGTCTCTAACTACATCAACAGCCTGGTTACCAAAGTACATGACTTGAAACTGATAATGGACCCCACACAGAGTTATTAATTTAACAGACTGGCAAGCCAAGGATGAGTAAATTTCTCTACAGAGCCTTACCAACCTAAGACATAAGTGCATTGCTTATGATAATGTGTATTCCATGATGGGTAAGGAAGGCTTTCTTGCCAGAATGACCAAAGACAGACTCAGTCTGGTTTATGCAATAAAAAAGGGGGAGATATGGAGAGCTTTGGGGCTGCCTCGTCGGAATCTGTCATTGGCCAGGGAAGAAGGAAATGGGCTGCTTGGAAGGAATCTGACATAGGCCAAGGACAAGGAAATGGACTGCAGGCAGGAATCTGACATTGGGCTAGAGCAAAGAAGAAATTTTAGGCAGAAATCTAAATCCTAGGCTAGAACAAAGAAGAAATTTAAGGCAGGAATCTAAATCCTAGGCTAGAACAAAGAAGTAATTATAGACAGAAATCTAAATCTTAAGCTAGAACAAAGAAGTAGGCTTCAGGCATGAAAATGACTTTGGGCTAGGACAGGGAAGTAGGCTCAGATATTTTGATCATCCTGATAAGCCCTTAGAAATAGTGATCACAGGAGTGATCATGGGACTCTGTTTATTGTTGTGCATGTTTTTTGATTATCTGGGTTCATTGTCTTTCCTGTTCCTGGACTATTTTCATCTATTGTTTTGCTAGTTCCTCAACCTAGAACTGGTCTTAATACTTGCTTGTAATTTAAACAGTATAAAGGCAAAAGAGGAGGAGGAGAGATGGGACAGGAGATTAATGGGTGGGGGGAATAGGGAAAGGAGGTGGCATCTAAAATGTAAATAAATTAAACTTTGAATAAAAAAAACAAATAAAAAAGAGAAAAATACCAGGAGAAATTTAAATTTCTAGCTTGTTATTATAATAATAATAGCAATACATTACCAGAGCCAGACTAATAGCTTATTAGAACGCCATTGTTTAATGTTAAAACTCCTACTTGGAAGTAGGAGTCTTGGAAGAATAATTGCAAAACAAGGGAAAGAAGTATGAAGCATTTCTCATTTTTATATACCATAAATCTCCTTCTTACACCTTTGAAACTTGTACTTATACATCTCCAAACATTTTGTAGACCTTGAGAACTTGCAGAGATCTAGTAGCTCTAGGAAAGTGAGGCTTGAGGCCTGACTTTCTATGTATAATAAGAATTTATGAGGCATCTGAAGCCTTGTAGGAGAAACTGCTGTTAATTTAATAAATCCTCCAATAACATAGTTATCAATGCCATTGAATGAATTTCACTGATATAAACAGGAAATATAAACCAAGTAGCTCTGACAGCTATTAAAAAATCACAGACACTAATAAGCTACCTGGAAAGTCATCCTACTTTCCTTTCTGGTAAACTTGATTTTGTGGGGTTAGAGATCTCAGGCCTCAGAAGATCCAACAGCTTTCCCATGGATGAGAAATCTGGGGGGACTGGCCAACCTTGTCTAGGCAAAGCATGGCAATCAACTCCCAAGTATGTTGCTTGTCCACAATTTGGACAGGGTCCTGTTGGTAGACAAGATGCAAGTCAGCTTTGTCACATTATAAAGCAAGCTCAAGGTTGAGTTCTTCTCTGCCCCATTATCTTCTTCCGAAAAATTAGGGCTGCTGCCAGAAGTTGATATATCTATTATGGAAATCTTTTTTTTTAAACAGTTCAAATATCATATTCAGTATATCTCTAAAGAGTTTGAGAACTATCTATCTAGTAAGTATACCTGATTTAGTTTCTTTCTTTAGGCTTAACTTTGAAAATCTATACAGGATGCTCAATAAAGCTTATTTATGTAATTGATTATATTAGAACTTAGCATGATTATAAGTAGAGTTTTGAACACATCGAAGAATTTGATTATTTTTAAGGTGACTGACATTTTCTTGTATCTCTTAATTACTATTAACAGTTTATGGAAAGTTAGTAGCTTTTATAAGATTAAGATTTTTTTTTCAGCTTTATCCCTGTTTCACTTGAGCCTTAAAATATGAGTTGAAAATTCAATTGAGGATCCTTTAGCATCAAAATAACTCACAAATGCAGTAAACTTGCCTTTTATATTGTACCATTATAGAATGTTAAAATTTCTTATATGGCTCTGTTTATACAAATGGCTAAAGTTTGACAAGGTGTGCAGTGACAAAGAAGTCACTCAAATATGAGCCTGAGCAGATGTGAAGAATTTATAAATAAATTTATAAATCTATATTGAGGCAAAGCCATTTTCAGTAAGATAGTGAGGCTTTATGAAAAATCTCTGAGTCTGGTAAAGGAATTGAGCCCAAGGAGAAGGGCCATGAACAGAATTCTACCATAAGAAGGATTAGGCAGATAAGAAATACAGAATAGTGTAGCTATAAAGTACAAAGAAGAACAAGCAAAAACTTCATCTAAGAGTTTTCCAATATCAGAGATGCCAACAGAGCATAGAGAAGCTGTGGGAGTTAGCAGAAACCTTCTAGATGGAGGCAAGGAAACTCACATCATGCAGGCCCATGACATATGATACAAGAAGAGGTAGAGAACATAGCATGAAAGAGATAGGGTCAAGTAAAGGGTTTCAGTCACAGGAACATATAGATAAGCTGTGAAACTTAGTAGAAAGCTTCTAGGAGAAGCCTAGAAGTTCCAAGAAGGTATCACGAGGTGCTGTTAGGGAGAAGATGAGTTAAATGTTTTTGTAAAATAATTTGAATCCAATGTAATCCTCAAGCAGACTGAGACCTGTCAGGGATAAATGCCCCAAGTTATAGAGAAGAGGTGTCTTTTTTCACATGATAGTCTTGAAAGAGCAAGAGAAAGTTCCTGGCACACCAGCATGGCTTTTATAGTAGTAAAAGTAGCCAAGTCTGGGAGCTCTGTAGTGATGCCCAGTAGAAGGAGAGAGACAAGTAGTCGGAGAAGGTAGAGGAGAAAATAGCTGAAGAGGTGCAAATGTCTAAGTAAGCAAAATGGCCCATTTGGTGGAGCACAGAAGGGCATAGCACAGAGTTCATGATGTAGGCTTCACAAAGGGCACAGCAAGGAGATTTCCATATCATGGAAGTCTTTAAAGGGTGTAGCATGGATATGTCCACATGGTGAGCAGCCCAAATGGGCATAGCAAAGAGAGAGAGGATACTTACTGAACAGGTCTCAAAGGATGGTTAGTTAACGTGAAAGGAGGAAGTGGCTGAAGAGGTGGACTATAGAATCAAGTTTTGTGTATGGCAAAAACCAGTAGAAATAAGTGATCCATACATGCTGTAGGAAAGAGTTAGATCAGTAGCTTGATTCAGAGCAACCAAGTTCCTCGGAAGGGGTGCTCATTTATGCCACTCCCAATGTTTTGGCCCCAGATAAATAATTTAAAAATAGAAATAAAAATAATAAAAGGGCACAACTTCTAATTGTGGTGGAGCAGAATGTTTATTATAGATAAAAGAAAGTATATCGCCAGAGGCAGAAAAATCTAGAAGAGTCTAGAGTAGACATGACCCTGACTGATTTGAACCCTGTGTGGATTGGGAGGGAAAGAAAGAGGGGGAGAATAGAACCAAGTTTCAGCAGTTAAGAAGACACAGGTACAAAAGGGGCAGGTAGCCAAAATGGTTGTGTTATATAGAGAAAAACAGCTCAGCTTGCTAGTATGGAGAGTTCATGATAGGTTGTGGAGTATTCAAGCTAGGGAGACCTTGTACAGATAAGAGCAGAGGGATGCAGAGAGAAACTGGCAACAAAGTTCACTTTAATATATTAAATAGGAGTCTTAGGCATTTGTCCCAGGGTTTGAGACTTAACAACGAACAGATAAGCAAAGGAGAAGTAGGAATATACATTTGAGTAATAGATAAGCAAATGAGAAGACAATCTATAATACAAGAAAACAATGACTAGCATTAATACATACCTTTATAATACAATTCTTAGTGTACTTAATACTTTCAATATTTTCCATTTTTGTCAATGTGTTTACATTTATATATTATATGTAGAACATATTCTCTTCATTTCATTCCACATAGCTTCCCTCTAACGCCATTTAATGCAATGTATCTACTAACTTGATTCCTGCTGGCAGGGTCTATTGATCATAATCACCTCACTACTACCCTAAGTCCTCCCAGATCCTTCCCACATGCCACTGTAAACTTTATGTTCTCTTTTGTAGTAGTAGTTGTTGTGTTCATCTGAGACCAGTTTATACTGCCTATATACTCATGAGTTTGAGGCCATACAGAAGAACATAATTGACCTATCAGAGAACATTACTCTTAAATCAAACCAAATCAATCTCTCCCTCTCACAGCAGCCATCAACAATCAAAAATTATCAGCTATGGATTAGGTATCATGAGCTCCCCCAAACTGCATGCTGGAATGCCGACTGGTTTGATAGTATACAGGTAACATGGTTCTCTTTTCATATCTTCTCTTTTTTTCATTTGTATTTTCATATATATGAAATTTTATGTGACTTTATAAATTACAGTAACAACAAATGAAAACAAATGAACAATGTAAGTATTTCTAGGACTAGATAATTTTCTTAATATTTTTATTATTTGTAGGTACTAGCATTTTCTTACAAACAACATAACTTCATCAATGGCTGAAAAAAATCCATTGCTTATATGCAACACACCTATCTTGTCATTCCTGTGTTGCACTCTGAACTTGCTGTAAAATAGTTATTGAGAGTAGATAAATGTAAATTGTCTTAATATCACATTAAAATGTATAAATTAGATCATTAGCTATCAATGAAATAGACAGCATATTTACAAAATATTCCAATTCACAATTCTAGAATATGCTTTTTCTTTAGAAGCTTAGGTGACTTTCTCAAAAACAGATCACAATTTAGGATTAGTACCACACAGCTATTAAATAAAAATAAATTATTGAGGTGATTTTTTACATTTTGGAGTATAATGAAATGAGACTAAATATCAGCAAGAGAAAGTTCAAAATATTTACAAGCTAATGATGATGGTGATGATGATGATGATGATGATGACAATAATAAATGTTGGATTATAGTAAGTTATTAAAATAAAGAAAGAATTAAAAATTCATAAAATAAGATAAAATTAAAAATACATAGTACAAGGATATGTGAGAGAGTTGGGAGAAGCTCTTTGTGCCCTATCCCTTAATACTGAACTATTGATTACTGATATTCTCTGGGAAATAGGTGTGGGGCAAGTGCAATCAGGGAAATGAGCCTGGAGCAAGAGTGCTATGGAGATGTGTCCAAACACTGAAAATCTCATCTTAAGAGTGGCAGGAGTAAGGTTTGTTTTCTCAATGTGCTGGGCCTGAAACTCTGCTGCATGTATCTTTGAAACTCTCACCTCACCACCACTGATGCAATCATATAACCTGATGACCAAATTATAGGTTTAACTTCTCTCCCTATAAAGATATGTCCAGTAGACACCTGGAATTCCCCTTCATAAAAATGAAGAATTCCCAGCACCTTAGTACCAACTAATATTTCACACTCATCCTAAAACCTCTTACTCACTCCTCAAGGCTTATATGTCCCTAATTATCCCAGAATAAAGAGAGCTGTGAAATTGAAAACCATTTTGGAGAAGGCTTTTTCTCCCCTGCACTCAAGCTAACCAAGTTACTATGAACACACATTGCCTGGAAAAGCTTCCGTCTTTTCATTCTACCCTGGTGCAAGACAATGCCTGAATATCCCCAGGGCAGAAGCAGAAGTGGGCCAGCAAATAGATGGCCCTGGTTAATATCAGAGGGTCAGAAATAAAATAAGAACCAAATACACAGGAATGTGACAAAGGGACTTGCTTAGAAGAGAGTTGAGAAGGTAGTAGGGAGTAGAAAGAGGTTTGGAGATGAGAATTATTGAGCATGCACTATGTGTGAACTTGTCAAAGAACAGATTTAATAAAAGAATATGTAGAATACAGAAAAAGCAGCTTGTTCTCAGGGATGTTTTGTAACTATGACTATACACTGGCATATATTAAATAAGAAAACAGCTGATGTGTCCTATGGTTATGAGAAAAAAAACTGGAAAGAGAAGAAAAAAACCAGTAAGGGTCAGATTTGAAATGAATGAAATTAAGTCTAGAAGAAAACTTCAAGGTTTCAAGAAGAGAACATTGGTTTTCATAAGAGAAAAATATCAAGACTTAGTATGTAGATTTGTAGAGTATTTATGTAAGATGTGTACAATCCTGAGTTTGATTATAAACACTACCAAAATAAAAGAAACAACAAATAAAAAACTAAACAGACATATTGATAAACTTTAGCAAAACTACCAAAATGAAAAAAGAAAAGAAGCACATTGATATAAGTTGAAAGGAGGTTATTATAACAGACTGCATTAAATTCCATAGAAATATTACACATCAATTTCACATTATTATCTATTATAATGAAGAATCAAGAGGAAATTGATATTGACCTATTGATGGAGACATATGATCTATAGAAATTGAAACAAAAATTATAAATTTTAGTAACACCTAATAAGATTGGTTCAGTCAGAAAAATATTACTGCTGGCCAGTGAAATATTGTTTAATTATGAAATTATAACATCACATCAGTTGCCGACAAAAAAGTAGATGTAGATAAAAAGAAGGGCATCATGTCAAGCCAGATGTGTTAACACAGAATAAAGATATTATGTGTTACTTCCTCAAGTCAGTGAAAAACATGATAATATGAATACTGAGCAGGGAGAACTGTGGAAGGCAGGCTGATAGGTCAGAGTTGGAGAGTGGAGAGAATAGGACAGTTGTGTAAATGAGCAAAACAAGATTTGTTTGTCAACACAGGAAACACAGCTCTCACTGCAAATGGGATAAGAGGTTATTCTGGGATCACTTATAAATGATCATGGCCTAATTACATAGGTTCACATTAGCTGATATACCACGCTTAATGTGGTAACAATTTCATAAAATTTTATAGTGTGAGAGGGCATACAGTCATAATCATAAATCAAGATGCTTTCAAATACTGTTTTAAACATAGAGTAACTGGCAACATAAAAGTGGAAATTCTTAGGCCTCTGATATTACCTAATAATATTGTTAGACTTTCATGAATGCTAAGAACATCTTTATATATTCAAAAGTATCTGATAATCAGGAGGATGTTAAATCACATATAGAGCTTGCCAGTGAATGGCTCTTTAGGAAGCTAGCAGCCAAGAGAATTTGACTGTGGGCCTATAAAAGCATAGGTGGAGGTATCATTTTCCTAATTGTTTTTTGATTATGTCAATGAAGATGGTGGAAGCTAATTGCTGGGTGAAAAGAAAAAGATGGGATTTCTGGATCCCAGGAAGAAGAGGAGGGAACTCAGAGAGAGGAGGCAAAGAAGACACTGGAGTGGAAGACTAAGGAGGATGTGGCAGGATATTCTTTGCTTAGCCATTACGTTATCTGGCTAGTTTAAAAATATTAAGGCTTTCTGGTGTTTTCCATTCACAGAGATAAAGTGGGCCAGAAAAGAAAGAGCATAGCTGGAGCAGAATTTGGTGGGCTTTGAAATGGGCAGATCAGACGAAGGACCAAGCTCTAGGGAAGAGGTAACCAGATGTAGCACAAGCTGGAGGGAGAGTGATCTCAGAGGATCTCGGATCTGACAAAGCTGGGCAGGATGAAGAGATAACCAGAGCATGGGCTGGTGAGTGCATAGCCCCTGGCAAAGGAACAAGCATTTCTTGAGTCCTAAGCAAATCTCCTATTTTCCTTACTTTCTCCCTCTCCTTTAAAGATACTTCATCACCCCTGCTCATCAGGAAAATGCCATGGTGAATTGTCATCCCAATTCCCTGGTCTTGGCAGTCTAGAAATGGTTATTCTAAAGGCTGTCACTCTAGAAAATTTGAAAATTGTCATAATTTTGAACAGGTAACAAATAGGTGCAATTCATTATGTAGCCATAATCTTAATTGGTAAAAAAAATCTTTATAATTGATACAATGTTTAAACTATATTTTCTTCCAATAGAACATTTCATTGATATAAATTTTTTATATTGATACAAATTTGAGGTTAATATTGTTACCCTTAGACAGGCATTATGCCTATGCAATTCATCAAAATACAAGGCTTAGACCCAGTTCTTCTAACTATTACAAACTGCTTTTAGCTCATTGAGCAATACAAGTTAAGGGCCAAATAACAAACTCATAGTTAAAAACTAATTATAAAAAGGTATCTTTGAGATATTTCAATTAGAAATAGCTGAGAGTAGTTAAGGGGTAACTGTTCAGATATACTTTACATATACTTCAAAAGCATTAGAAGTCCACAAAACAAAACAGTTAAGATATTTCATTATTAAAAAATCATTTGACTAGACACATGTCTGCTCCTGACAGTACCCCCTTCACAGTTTAGAGAAGATAGTGAACATCATCACCTCTAGGCAAGGTTGCTTTAGTGATAAGGCAGTCACTGGGCAAAAGTTACCTATTTCTTCTACAGACAATACTGTCCAAAGAAAGACACATGTTGCAAAATAGTCGACTACTGGCTTTTTCAAGATAGAGACAGTGACACTTCAATTTTCTACATAATAAGTCTGTCATATAGATGATCCTTGGCCAAAAGGCCAAAAATGGAAGCTCTTAGATTCTTAAAAAAAAAAAAAAAAAAAAAAATGGGGGACTGTCCAGATTGACAGCTTTCTCTACATTGATTTAGTTTTGGAAACTATGTTTAGTGCTTCCTGTAATTTCAGATAATATTTTGTTGTTCTTGGATTTCTGATGGGGTTAAAGACTAGTTTTAGTCCCATATTCAAACTCAAGTTGCTTAACATAGAGAGAGTTTATAGAGTAAATGATATGGTTTTCAAATGATGTTACAGGCTAAAATTCTAAACATAATCCAGGGATAAAATCATAATTCCTAAGTTAGGAAATAGGGTAGAGTATGTTATCTAAATTGACAAATGGATGAACTGGATGTCATTTGTGCCTCACATTAAATGTAATTTACTGTTAGGATTTTGTTTAAATCTGGTAGAAGAGTCGGGTAATTTTTCTTTTTTGGATGTAAAAGGTGAGATGTGGGAGGAGTTATCAGTTCCCTAATTAGTTCTTAAGTATGTAAATAAAGATGGTGGAAGCCAATCGATGGGTGAACAGAAAAACGTGGGATTTTTGGGTCCCACGAGTAAGAGGAGGGGACTCAGAAAGGATGCAGAGAAGACACTAGAACGGAGGGAGCAGCAGACATTTAGGTGTCTGGGCATTGATAGTTTTTAGCCTCTGCAGGAAGAAGAGGCTAAGAAGGATAGGGCAGGATATTCTTCGCCCAGTCATCGAGTTATATGATTAGCTTAAAAATATTAAGGCTGTCTGGTGTTTTCCATTTGCAGAATTAAAGTGGATCAGAAGAGAAAGAGCACAGCTGGGGTACAATTCGTTGGACTTTGGAATGGGTGGATTGGACAAAGGACCGAGTTCTGGGGAAGAAGTAACAAGATGAAGTGGAGGTTGGAGGGAGAGCGGTCTCGGAGGAGCTCAGAGTTGACAAAGCTAGCCAGGATGAAGAGATAACCAGGACGAGTATGTGCAGGTAAGAGCGTTGCTCCTGGCAAAGGAACCAGCATGCTTTTAAAATTGCACATAACACAAAAGTCTAACTCTCCACAATTATTTACGTGCATATTAGTCTTGCAGAATGTATAATGTGCTGCAGCTCTTCCTGAAAATTTGAGTTAATGTGCAAGCATAGAAACATAAAAGTGAAGATCACCAATTTGTGGCATTGATATGCATCAATAAAAATATTTAAGAAACATTTAGAAATCTGTGACAAAATAATAGATTCCTTGAAACAATTTTATGCTTATTTGTGTTCTGAAGACAGAGCCTCTGATTAGTCCTTGTCCTCAAACTTTTTCTTTATGCTAGGATGGCCTCAAACTCACAAATTTATCTGCTTTTGCCTTCCAAGTGTTGGAATTAAGGCATGTACCACTAGGTGTACTAGTTCAAAGGTGAACTGTTTTTAGATTTGTAAATAAAAAGTTAAAACAACAAATATGAATAAAATTATATTGTTTAGTGAGTTATTGGGTAAAATAACAAGAAAAATTAGTATGCAGAAAAGTGTGTGTGTATGTGTATGTGTTGAAATAAACCAAGGACAGTAAGAAAAATCCAATATGATTTCATAATCTCATTGCTACTTGAAAAATTTCAGTTTACTCTAGAGAAGTTGATGAAGGGGTTGTTAAGTGGCCAGTACAGTTGAAGCATCATATTAGACAAACACTTGTCAATGATGACAAAATTACATTTCAACTGCATGAATATATAATAATTTGTACAGCGATGTAAATATAATTAGTGATGTACATTTCTAAAATGTGGCTTACGAGCAATGTCTAATATAAAATAATAATTTCATATATATATGAATATTATATATATATTAATTCTTAGGTTTAATTTATGTCTAATGTAAAATAGTTCTAGAAATCATATTATATGGACTGCATATGTAAGATTTTTAACTGTCAAGTTAGATAATTAACAAGATTGAAAAAATAAAACAAGAATTATTAAAATAAAAAGAGTATTACTTTTATTTGTAATATTGTGGATATAATATTTCTCAAACCTAGGAATACTGCTTAAGGAGATATGTCACAGATTTCCTTGGATTGCTTGTTTTAGAATTAACATTTTTTGGGGTGAGACATAACATGACTTTTAACCAAACATAAATAAAGAGTTCTTCCTTGGAGAAAATAAATCAATCTCCCTTTGCTATTAACTACACAAGCACAAAATTGACTAACAGTTTTCAACTTTCCTTTTCTTTTACTCCAGGGAAACTAGTTTAGAGAATTTAAAGACAATAGAACAATTAAACTAATGAGGAGCTCTGAGAATTTAAATCCTGGGACACATGGCCATTTAATTATGCTTCTTCTTATCCTTTTCTCTCCATCTTCAATATCAGTGCTGTAAAAACTCATCTGATTCTTCTATGAACAGATACTTGAGAGGAAAAAGCTTCATTAATGAACACTGGAAAAGCTGGTATGCTCTGGTCAGGGATGGTGGGGTAGATATGGAAAACAGAAAGGATGCATGTACTGGGCTAGACCCTTTCAAGAATGGAAACTAGAAAGTACCTGTTTACTTCAAAGGTACATCAGTTTTTATTGAGTCTCCTTTCCAGATCTTATTCCATTTCCATCTCTCTATCTTTGTTATATTAGTTATTCTTCCAGTTTTATTTTCTGAAGAGAATATTCTCCACTTCTTTGTGTGACTTATAGGGTCATATAAGACATCTTTTGCCACGTTTCATACATTAGAAGTATTGAAGATCAATTTTTACAATTATAAGTTTCTATTGATCTTATGTTACTCCCTTCCAATAATTGCTAATGTGTTTTTATTTTGAGTTACTATTCTTCCCTGTACTCACATTCAGGTATAAAAAAATGTTGTAAGAATTCTCTTTTATAGTTGATTTCATCTCAGGATTATTTTACTTCTAACATTTCTATTTATTTAGGCTCTAAAATTTAATAGGCAAAATATAATACTTGAAATATGCAAATAATGAGACAAAACAATCAGAATCTCAGACTAATGAAGAATGTGGATTAAATGTTAGAGTGACATTAATAAAATACAGAAGACAGTACACGAATCCCATATTTTGTCCCTGATGCCCTTATCCTGTGCTTCTTATTTCACTGGCCCTTGAAATTCCCACCAATTCCAGATCACCACATCAGAGTAACGGCATACTATTCTCTCAGCCTCAAATCTCTCTCCTCTTTTGTTTATTTATATTTTGTTTTGGTTTCTGCTTAAACATTCCTACTTTGCATGTATTTTGTTCTAAATTAAATTACATTCTCAGGTATTATAATTCATATACTTTGTATTATTGAAAATTTGGTAATTTGTATTTCATGAATCTCTTTTTTCTATGATGATTTGGCTCACATTGTCTTAAATATTTGTAATTAGATTTATTGATAATATATATTGACCATTAGTGTTTTGGATTTCACAACAATGTATTGCTTACTTCTATCTATGAATACACGAGCACATATGAAAAAAATCATTCTCCTGCTTTATTATACTGACAATGTTCTTTCTTGTTTCCTACTTATTTCTCTTTACTCCATATACTACTTTGTCTTCTCAGAGACATTTACTTAGAAGCAATTGTTCAAAAGAATGAAATTCTTCATTCTTCAGGAAATCTCATTAATTATAAGTGGTTCATGGTTTTCAAGTAGAAAGGACATCTATTGTATTTATATTAATAAATGTATCATCAATTGCTAATGCTTCACCTAACAGTGTATTCTCAATGAAAATTCTTCCTGACAAACACTGAACAGTCTCATAATTTTCTCGTTTACACAGATGACAATAAATGAATCAGAATTATGTTAGAAAAACCAGACAAAAAGTTTCTAAATCACAGCTTAATATTTACTTTTGCACTATTGTGTATCCAAAATAATTATTATAAAGTAGTAGATTAATATTATTAATAATAGTATAATAATGAAAACTGATAGCCAATGAAATATACTGCTAATAAGGTATTTTTAACATCAAACATAGTGATAGCAATCACCATGTGGAAAATGATTAAGGACTCAGAGAAAAAACTCATGAAGATTATTGTGGAAAAACGTCATTTAGTGAATATTATTGAAATACTACAAGCAAAAAAAAATTACAATTATAAGGAAAAAGGAATTAATTTACTTCAAACATTTTAGAGGGCTTGGTAAGAATAAACTGTGTATATATGTTAATACAGAAAATTTCAATGAGTGGCAGTTATAAATGGTAAAGGAGAGAGATATTTAACTAAATTAAAAATAAAAATAACTATACATAATTAAGAATGGTGAGAAAAATTAATTTGGGTAAATGAGTGACAGTCATTGTCATAAGAAAGATATGCTTTCAAGGGTTGTTTTGTGATATGTCAGTGACTATTATTTGAAAACTATTTTTACCTTATCTCAAGCAGATACAAAAGTTATATGGAAATAGAGAACCACACACTTATAACAGAATTCCTCATCCTTGGTCTCTCTGATGATCCTGAATTGCAACCCATTCTCTTTGGACTGTTCTTGTCCATGTACCTGGTCACACTGCTTGGGAACCTGCTTATCATCTTGGCTGTCAGTTCTGACTCCCACCTCCATAAACCCATGTATTTCCTCCTCTCCAATCTTTCTTTTATTGATATCTGTTTCATCTCAACCACAATACCAAAGATGCTAGTGAACATGCAGTCACAGAGAAAAGACATCTCCTACATGCAATGCCTTACACAGGTATATTTTTTTAATACTTTTGCTGGAATGGATAATTTTTTACTCACTTTAATGGCTTATGACCGCTTTGTAGCCATCTGTCACCCCCTCAACTACACTGTTATCATGAACCCTCGGCTGTGTGCCCTTCTGGTTCTGATGTTTTGGATTATCATGTTCTGGGTCTCCCTAATTCATATTCTATTGATGAATGAACTGAACTTCTCCAGAGGCACTGAAATTCCACATTTCTTCTGTGAACTAGCTCAAGTTCTCAAGGTATCCAATTCTGACAATCATGTCAATAATGTCTTCATGTATGTGGTGACTTCCTTACTGGGTGTGATTCCTATGACAGGAATCCTTATGTCTTACTCACAGATTGTTTCATCCTTATTAAGGATGTCCTCTACTGTGAGTATGTACAAAGCCTTTTCCACCTGTGGGTCTCACCTCTGTGTGGTCTGTTTATTTTATGGATCAGGATTTGGAGTTTACTTCAGCTCTTCTGTGGTCCATTCAACCCAGAGAAGAATGATTGCTTCATTGATGTACACTGTGATCAGCCCCATGCTGAACCCCTTCATCTATACCCTAAGAAACAAAGATGTGAAGGGTGCCCTTGGAAAACTTTTTACCAGAGTTGCCTCTTCACCATCATGTATCAATGATATCAGAAATAAATTATTACTGAGAAGTGTAAGGCAAATTTTATGAACATATATCCCCTGGGTCTTTTTTATATTTTAAATTACATGCCTGATCTACACTATTCTGAAAGTTTATGTAGCTTTCCATTTGTGTACTTTTTTACAGAAAATATTTTAATTTTATATGAAAGATGTTTGAAGGTTGCAGGATATATATATATATATATATACATATGTATATATATATATATATGTGTGTGTGTGTGTGTGTGAGTGAGTGTGTGTGTGTGTGTATGTATCATGATGTGAATTGTGAATTATGGCTCATGAATTTAAAGGATTTCATCTTAAGTCATTATATTTGGAAGGTTAATATTCTTCACCTTAATTTGATAGTATTTTTGTTTTCCCTGGGGGAAATATGATAAAACTAACATTAAGATATCCCATAGGATGCCCCACTGAAATGTATTCCTTTCCCCCACCAACTGTAACTTTAGAGAAGGGTGGGGCCTGTGGTGGTTTGAAAACACTTGGCCCATCTGGAGTGAAGTGACACTATTAGGAGGTGTGCCCTTTTTGGTGTAGATGTGGCCTTGTTGGAAGAGGTGAGTTGCTGTGGCTATGGGCTTTCAGGTGTCACCCAGTGTTTAAGCTCTACCCAGTGCAGAAGAGTATGTCTCTCCTGTCAGAAGACAGACCAGATGCAGAGCATGGAGCTTCTTCTTTAGCACCTTGTCTACCTGGATGCTGCCCATGATTCCCACCATGATGATAATGGACTCAACCTCTGATATAGTGATCCAGCCCTAACTGAATTTTATCCTTTATAAATGTGCCCTTGGTCATAGTGTCTCTTCCCTGCAATAGAATCCTAAACCAAAATTTTCTACCTAGACTTGAGTATTCCTGTAATAGGACTGACTATGTTTTTTTTTGTTGTTGTTGGAATGTAGATTTAGAGACTTTGGATTTAGGACACAGTGGAATGCTTTAGGGGCTTAATGGAACATTCTAGTAGGAATATGAAAGATGTTGGTGCTGAAGGTGATTTGAACTGTGTAGCCCTTGGTAGAGTGGTTTCAGAGAAGAGAAATTTTAGGATGTTGCCTGGAGATCTTTCCTATGATGTTTTGATGAAGCCTGTAGCTGCCTTTTGCCTTTGTCTGAGGCTAAACCTAAGGTGAAAAGAATCAGTTGCATTCATAAATGATGTCTCAGAAAAGCTCAGTATAAATTTTATCCTCCTGTTTACTCTCATGAAGAACATTTTGATCAAGCATAGAACGCTCAGAAAGAAAAAAAATACAAAATGTATGGTTCAAAGAAAGAAGGGGCATCAGAAAGTTAAACGAAGCTGAATCCATTATTCAAAGAGAAAAACAGATTAAAGGACTGGTAACCTCAGGGAAAAATGCAAGCAAGATAAACTTATTGCTTATGCTTTTAAAGTTGAACAAGAGATAGTAACATTAGGCATTGTTATTGACTGGCTATTGTTTTCATTAGGACTTTTAGTCTGAAGTGAACTACAATCCAGAAATGGAGGGCACACCTCTAATTCAGATCTTGAGGCTGGAAGACTTAAGCTTTTGATATAGATTCTGAGAAATAATGGCCATCTAAAGGTTAGACACAAACATGGTGGTACACACCTTTAACCCCAGGGATAGAGGCAAGCAGATCTCTGAGTTCCAGACCAGCCTGGTATAGAGAAAGTTTGAATTAGCAAAAAGCTTAGATTCAGGTGTGGTGATACACATCTTTAACCCCAGAACGCAGGGGATAGGTGCATGTAGATCTCTGAGGTCAAGGTCAATTTACAGAGCAAGTTCAAAGACAGCCAAGTTTAGGCAGTAAATGAGGTAACATAACAAGTGGGCCATATTCCAGCTCCAGCAAGCAGCAGAACACAGCATCTTCTGTCATGTGGGTCTAGCTTTAGTCAAGAATAGAAGAGGTTACTGGGAAAATTGATGCTGGTTACCTGGAGCTGAGAAATTAGTAATGATGAAGAAGAGAGCAGCATCACTGAGGTGAAGTTCTGGGCAGAGTTTTCTGAGAGCTCAAAGAAGCTCCTTTCCAGAGATAACGAATGCTGTACCTTGTTCTGCAGCTGGGCTTTATAATGTGTAAGAATCACCTACATGGTCCTGGTTTTGAAGTCATGAAGTGTTCATGGAGAGAAGCTGAGGTATGGCACTTTCAGGACTATAGGGGTCAGGCAAAGAAGTTGAGCCTTGTCGTGATGAAAAGAGCCTATGGGAAGCCATTGTTTAAGCCTAGTTTAAATGAAATATACCAGAATATTGGTGAAGCCAGTACTGTGAGATGACTACCAAGAACAGCAGAAGCAGTGGCGTGGAATCAACCAGAGCCTAGAGTTCTACAGTGGGCAGAAAGGGAGAAGTGACAGAAGCCCTTTCAAGGAGTCCAAAAGATCATGTGTGGATAGCAGACATTGCAACAAGAAACTATAAAGTTGAAGTTGCCTTGGAGACGCCATGATGTTAGAAATGCCAGGGCCATGGGATACCTGTTAAGGAATGCTGCTAACATGGAATATAACCAGCCCAAGAAAAAGAAGTTTGTTATAGTCAACAAACATGAAATAGTTGAATCTATGAAAAAAGATTTTACATTTGACATGGAGATGGTAAGTTTGGAGTTTGCACCAATGGTTTTTGGTCTAGCTTAGGTCCAGTATTTCTTCACTATGGCATTTTGTAATGGTAATGTATATACTGTGATCTTGCTTGTGTGTGATTTACTTTTTTGATTCTGATTTTAAAGGGGATTACAGTTATGTGATTGGATGAATCTCAGAAGAGACTTTAAACTTTAGACATTTTAACATTGTTGAGACTGTTATAGAGCATGGGACTTTAAAAACTGAACTAAACATATTTTCCATTATTCTATGGGTATGTATGGCCTCCATAGACTAATGTTTGGACAAGACTATGGAGACAGGAAGTGGAATGTGGTAGTTTGAATATGCTTGGCCTATTGAAATTGAGAATATTTGGTTATATGGTCTTGTTGAAGTAGATGTGGTCTTGTTGGAGGAAATGAGTCAATGTGGGGTGGGCTTTGAGGTCTTATGCTTAAGCTCCACTCAGTGCAGAAGAATCAGTCTCTCCTGGTTAAAGTCAGACTAAGATGCAGAACACTCAGTTCCTTCTCTAGTACCATGTCTGCCTGGATGCTGCCATGCTTCCTGCCATGATAATAATGGACTGAACCTCTGAAACTGTAAGCCAGCCTTAAGTAAATGTTGTCCTTTATAAAAGTTGTCTTAGTCATGGTGTCTTTTCACAGCAATGGAAACTCTACCTAAGACAGGACCTTGTTAGGTTCTCCTGCTTCCATGACATGGTTTGACAGGCTCAATTTTTGGAGGTATTGTAGAATTAATCACACCTGCTGTTGATTCAAGAGTATAATAGCTATGTCACGTCTGGATCAGTACTCCACAATACTCTCCTCAGTTTTCTTTGGCATTATCATTACTTCTATATCTTTTCCCAGAATATTTGAGTTATTCTTTGAGAGGATATTATGGATGTTCCACTTACGGCTGGATGTTCATACCTAGTATGGTGTAAACCTGAAAAAAAGAAGGTAATGAGAGAGAGAGAGAGAGAGAGAGAGAGAGAGAGAGAGAGAGAGAGAGGGGAGGTGGGAAGAGAGAGCCCCATGGCTGAAAAAGTCAGTGTAGATGGTGGGGAAGATACTGCTATTAATTTTTTTCAAAATAAATTCTGTGCCTACCAATCTACCTTCTAAGTGGCTGATTTGATACACATAGAATTATGCAAGTGTCATCTATGATGCAAGAAACTTCTGTTTGGAAGTGGTCAGATGTGACTTCAGAGACTTGTAGCTTTCAGAAGCATGGTGTAGTTTGTCTTCCCCCTATTGCAGGGTATTTAGTCAAACTTCAAACTTTGAGATTGGTTATTTACTAGACAAATACTGTTTATAGTTGTATGTGATGTAATCTTAGCATACACTTTCATTCTAAGAGCTTTCTGGTTGAACATTGGATTAAATAAAATTAACCATTGGTTAAGAGGAAGAACAAGCATCAAGTTACAGGAAATGATTAAAGTATCATTAAGAAAAAACATAGAGAGTAATAGGGAGTCAAAGATGTGTAGAAAGAAATGAAAGAAGTAGAAGTTAGGGACATTTAATTTGAAGGAGATTGTTTGAGATGGCATGAGCGAAGGAATTCCTTCAATACTTTGGCTGAGCAGAAAAATCAGCTGTGTGCTTTCTCTGAATTAGCAGCCTTTCACCTCAGCATCTTCACTGTTAAAATTCAATGACTGAGGTTTTGTTAAAACAAAAACAAAACAACAACAAAACAACAAACAAACAAACATGACAACATTTGCTGCTGCAACAAATGGTAAAGCTATAAGGACAGAAAAACCCCTCAGTGAACACACTGAGAAGCCATCAAATTTTGTAAGATACCTGGTAAGATCTCAAGGAGAGAGTTATATAATACCAAAAATAAAAATATTTCCCATTTTAATGAAGGAAAATATTATAGTACAGGGCATTAATATCCTGTATAGTTCTACTTTGGATGGCTTCAAAATACAAGTCAAAAAGGAAAAGATACATAACTTCATTGAGATTGACATGATACCTATTATAATTACTATCAGTCTGATAATTCATATTTTTTCCTTAATAGCTATAGAGATTTTTCTGTGCTAAATATGAAAAGTGGATTGATAAGATACAAGCCTTACAAAGATTTATATGATAATAAGAAAATGTACTCAGATAAAGACAGAGGAATTTAGAGAAGAACCTGCCATGCCATGCTTGGAAAAGAGGCCTGAGTCAATTTCTAAAATTATAGAAGACCAAAAAGAAAAATATTTTTTGAAAGATTGACTTCAACTGTAAATAGAATAATATCAGATTCAGAAGTCAGACATATATTAGCCAAAATTGTAACTATTGAAAATGCTAATTCCAAATTCAAAAGAGTTATTAGATCTTTAAAGGCAAGATCAGCACTAATATATGAATGGATTAGAAATAAAGCTGATATTGGATCTCTCAATTCTGATGCCACTCTGATATAGAAGTAATTTCTAAAAGTTTTAAGAACCATCAAAATGTCAGATGTTTTAGTTGTGTAAGCAAGGCAATTTGAAAAGGGATTGTGGGCAAGGCATTCCTAGAGACAATGTTTTTTCTAGGTATAACACACAAATAAGGAGTATGCAGAAGGTATGGCAAAGGTAAGCATGTACTAATGAATGCAGATCAACTAGAAAAAGGCCACTGGGAAATATCCTAGGGGTCTCCCATAGGCCCTCATACCAAATTCATTTTTTTCCATATCAGCATTAGAATCATTCACAGAGAAATTACAAGATTTAATTCCTGCTGTTGAAAACAACACTTCTGTGAACGTAATTGAGGATAAAATAACTTCAGTAAATAAAGCAAAAAGTTCAAGAAAGACCAGAAAACAAGCAATTGGCTAACTACTATAATTGATCAGAGACCAAAGCAAAAATACAAATGAATGACAATGGTGTTGAAATTGAAGATTTACTCGACACAATGTTGAGGGTTTCCCATCTTGAATAGCAGTATCCATTTTGTCTCATGTTTCCTAGTTATTTTTTATTGTTGCTGTATTATGCTTGCCAGTTATTGATATAGTAAAATATTGTGACTCAGAGGAGGGTCATGTTGACTGGTACTATTATGCTCTGTATGTTATGAGGATTCTTACTTTTAAAAAAATTCTACAACAGTAAGCTTCATGTAGGATCCATCAAATTAAAGGTCAATATGAACTGCTGTGTATAAAATGGCTTGAGTCAGGGTTGACCATCTGGCAACACTTCCAGTACTTGCATATGAGCTCACTGTGTGTGTGTGTGTGTGTGTGTGTGTCTACGTGTGTTTGAGTTTGATTTTAGCTTTTATAGACTGGCCCTGAGAAATGTTCAGCTAATAGTTTTAAGCAGTTACCCCAGCAAAAAAGGTTTTGTGGTGTGCATTAAATAATAAACTATCCCTGTTTAACTGAGATCAATGTTCATGTAGTTTGTGGGGTGGCTGCTGGACCCCAACATAGAGGAGAAATGTAACAATGATTTCACCAAAATCTTGCCATTCAGATTGGCCTCTTCAGGAGGTAAATAAATATTCAGCTTCTAGGAATTGAAGTTTATTCCAGGTAAAGTACAGGATGGGTTGAATTTATAGAGACAGAAAGACAAGGAGGAAAATTAAAACATATGTGGCTAATATAGCCATAAATTTATGTGGATGTGATTCCCTGCTACAATGGAAAACAGAGATTAAAATTACTCCAATCTCAGATAAATCACAAAACACAAAACACTTATGATAAAAATATTAAAAGATATTGTTAAGAACATTTACAGGCAGATCAAGTTGTAGATGATAAGGATACACCAGCTATTGTTTTTTCAAAGGTACCAAGCAACCTACCTTTAAAATTGTAAAGTGACAAACTTATGTGGTTGGAAAAGGGTCCTTGATGTCAGAAAAGTTAAAGTCACTAGGAAAGTTGGTTCAGAAACAGCTAAATGGGCAACATATTGAAGAATTGATCAGTGCTTTGAATTCTCCTATATTTTTCATTAAAAAGAAATGTGGAAAGTGGACAATATTAACTGATTTCAGAGCTATAAATGAGAAGATTCAACCAAAGAGCTCTTTTTTATTTTTATTTTATTTTTATTTTAAATTAATTAATTAGCTAATTAATTAATTTTAAACTCCAAATTTTATTCCCCTCTGGATCCTTTGTTCCACATCCCATACCTTCTCTCTGCCCCCATGTCTCCATGAGGATGTCCCCACCCCACCAGAGATCTAAACTCTCTGAAGCCTCCAGTTTCTTGAGGGTTAAGTGCATCTTCTCTGACTAAACCCAGACCCAGCAGTCCTCTGCTGTATATGTGTTGGGGGCCTCATATCAGCTGGTGTATGCTGCCTGGTTGGTGGTCCAGAGAAGACCAAACCTAAGGATAATAGGTAGAGAAGAAAGCAGAAGATTCTCAACTTAAAGGGCCAGTAAATATCTTCAACAAAGTTATAGAAAAAAAAAACTTCCCTAACCTAATGAAAGAGATGCCCATAAACATACAAGAAGCCTACAGAACACCAAATAGACTAGACCAGAAAAGAAAATTTTCCCATCACATAATAATGAAAACACTAAATGCACAAAACAAAGAAAAAATATTAAAAGCAGTAAGGGAAAAATGTCAAGTAACATATAAAGTGAGACCTATCAGAATTACACCAGACTTCCCACCAGAGAATATAAAAGACAGAAGATCCTGGAAAGATGTTATATGGACCCTAAGAGAACATAAATGCCAGCCTAGGCTACTGTACCCAACAAAACTCTCAATTACTGTAGACAGAGAAATCAAGATATTCCATGACAAAACCAAACTTACACAATATTTTTCCACAAATACAGCCCTACAAAGGATAATAGAAGGAAACCTCCAACAGAAGGAGAGAAATTATACCCTAGAAAAAGCAAGAAAGTAATATTCTTCCAACAAACCCAAAAGAAGATAGCCACAAAAACATAACTCCAACACTAATAACAAAAATAACAGGAAGCAACAATCACTGTTCCTTAATATCTCTTAACATCAATGAACTCAATTCCCCCAAAAAAGACATATACTAACAGATTGGATATGTAAACAGGACCCAACATTTTGCTGCATACAGGAAACACACTTCAGTGACTGTGACAGACACTATCTCAGAGTTAAAGGCTAGAAAAACAAATTCCAAGAATCAACCTGGAGTAGCCATTCTAATATCAATTAAAATCAAATTTCAACCAGAAGTTATCAAGAATGATAAGGATGGACAGTTCATACTTCTCCAAGGAAAAATCATCCAAGATGGAACCTCAATTCTGGACATCTATGCTCCAAATGCAAAGGCACTCACATTCATAAATGAAACTTTACTAAAGATTAAAGCACACATTGCACCTCACACAATAATAGTGGGAGACTTCAACACCCCACCCTCATCAATGGACAGCTCATGGAAACAGAAACTAAATACAGACACAGTGAAACTAACCGAAGTTTTAATCCAAATGGGTTTAGCAGGTCTCTATACATTTCATCCAAAAACAAAGTCATACCTTTTTCTTAGTACCTCATGGTACCTTCTCCAAAACTGACCATATAACTGGACATAAAACAGACCTTAACAGATATAAGAAAATTGAAATAATCTCATGCATCTTATCAGATCACCATGGACTAAGGCTGGTCTTCAATAATGACAAAAACAATGGAAAGCCCAAATCCATGGAAACAGAACAATGCTCTACTTAATGATAACTTGGTCAGGGAAGAAAATAAAAAAAGAAATTAAAGAACTTTTAGAATTTAATGAAAATGAGGACACATCATACCAAAACTTGTGGGACTCCATGAAAGCAGTGCTAAGAGAAAAACTCATAGTTCTAAATGCCTACAAAAAGAAACTGAAGAGAGCATATTCTAGCAGCTTGACAGAACAACTGAAGGCTTTCAGACAAAAAGAAGCAAATGTACTGAAGAGGAGTAGGCAGCAGGAAATAATCAAAATTAGGGCTGAAAGCAACCAATTAGGAACAAAAAGAAGTATATAAAGAATCAGTAAAACCAGGAGCTGGTTCTTTGGGAAAATAACAAGATAGATAAACCCTTAGCCAGATTAACCAGAGGACACAGAGACAGTATCCAAATTAATCAAATCAGAACTGAAAAGGGAGACAGAACAACAGAAATTGAGGAAATTAAAAAAATCATCAGATCCTACTACAAAAGCCTATACTCAACACAATTGGAAAATTTATATGAAATAGACAATTTCCTAGACAGATACCAGGTACCAAAGTTAAATCATGATCAGATGAACCATCTAAATAGTCCTATAATCACTAAAGAAATAGCAGCAGTCATTAACAGTCTCCCCACCAAAAAAAAGCCCAGGAGCAGACAGTTTTAGTGCAGAATTCTATTAGACTTTCCAAGAAGACCTAATACCAATTCTCTATACACTATTCCACAAAATAGAAACATAAGAAACATAACCCAATTCATTCTATGAAGCCACAATTATGTCCATACCTAAACCACACAAAGACCCAACAAAGAAAGAGAATGTCAAACCAATCTTAAGCTAGACAAAGAAGTAATTACAGGCAGAAATCTAAATCTTAGGCTAGAACAAAGAAGTAGGCTTAAGGTATGAAAATGAGTTTGGGCTAGGACAGGGAAGTAGGCTCATGTATTCTGGTCATCCTGATAGGCCCTTAGAAACAGTGATCACAGGAGTATTCACGGAATTTTGTTTATTGTCTTGATGTTCTTTGACTATTTGTGTTTATTATCTTGCTTGTTCCTTGACTATTTGCATCTATTGTACTGCTAGTTCCTCAACCTAGAACTTACCTTAATACTTGTATGTAATTAAAATGGTATAAAAGCAAAAAAGGAGGAGGGGTGATGAAATAGGGTGTTTTTCGGGAGGGGAAATGGGATGACATCTGAAATGCAAATAAATAGAGTATCCAATAAAAAAAGAGAAAAATTTGCCTTCACAGTGTCTACTTATAATTATGCTCAACCTATTAAATGTTATCCCTGGAAAGTTATTCCACAAGGAATGTTAAATAATCCAACAATGTGTCAACTTTTGGTGATTAGAAATAGTTTTAAACAGTTTCCTCAATCTAATATTTATTTTTATATGGATGATATATTATTTTGTGATTCAGATGCAGATACCATAGGGGGAAAGTATTTGCTGAACTAAGGAAAGTTTTGACTTTCCTGGGACTACAGATTGTTCCTTAAAAAATATATATATATATATATATATATATATATATATATATATATATATATATATATATATGTAGGTTTATATAAATACATATTATTTATAATAAAAATAAATTTTATACACACCCACACCCACACACACCCACACACACATATACAGGCTTACTGAAAATTTGACCACAGATAGTACAAATCAGGAGAGAAGAATTACAAACTCTTAAAGATTTTTTAAAATGGCTGGGAGATATTTACTAGTTATATCCCACAATTGAATGAACTACTCAGAAGCTAAGTAATTTATTTCAAACTTTACAAGGTGATAAGGACTTAAGTAGTGCAAGAAAATTCTCTGATGAGGCTGAGCAAAAATTGGCTCTGGTAGAAAAGGAATTATAAGATGCCCATATCAGTTCCTTGAATCTAAAATTTGATTGTATTTTAGTTATTTTGTCTTCTACTCATTCTCTTATAGGAATTATTGTGCAGAGAGAAGAAACATATCAGAATTCTAAAGGGGCTGAGAAAGAATTTAGGGAAACAACACCCTTCACAATAGTCACAAATAATATAAAATATTTTGGGGTAACTCTAACCAAATAAGTGAAAGATCTGTATGACAAGAACTTCAAGTCTCTCAAGAAAGAAATTGAAGAAGACCCCAGAAAATAGAGAGACCTGCCATGCTCATGGATTGGCAAGATTAATATAGTAAAAATTGCCATCTTACTGAAGGCAATTTACAGATTCAATGCAATCACCATCAAAATTCCAACTCATTTCCTTATAGAGTTAGAAAAAGCAATTCTAAATTCATATGGAATAACAAAAAACAAAAACAAAAACAAACAAACAAACCAACAAACAAAAAACCCAAAATAAACCAGGACACCAAATAGTGAAAACTATTCTCAACAATAAAAGAACATCTGGAAGAATCACCATACTTGACCATCCTTGACCTCAAGGTATACTACAAAGCAATAGTAATAAAAAACTGCATGGTATTCTACATAGACAGACAAGTTGATTAATGGAATAGAATTGAAGAGTCATAAATCAAACCATATACTTAGAGACACTTGATCTTTGACAAAAAAGCTAAAACCATACAGTGGAAAAAAGACAGCATCTTCTATAAATGGTGCTGGTCTAACTGACAAACTATATGTAGAAAAATGAAAATGGATCAATATTTGTCACCTTGCACAAAACTCAAGTTCAAGTGGATCATGATCCTCCACACAAAACCAGATATGATGAATCTAATAGAAGAGAAAGTGCCAAACTCATTGGCATGGGAGGAAATTTCCTATATAGAACTCCAATGGCTCAGACTCTAAGACCAAGAATTGATAAATGGGACATCATGAAACTGGAAAGCTTCTGTAAGATCAGGGATGCAATAAATAGGATGAAGTGACAACCTACAGATCATGAAATTTTTTCACAAATCCCACATTCAATAGAGAATCAGTGTCCAAATATATGAAGAACTGAAGAAGCTGAAAAAAACCTGAACAACCCAATCAAAAAAATGTAGTGTAGAACTAAACAGAATTCACAACAGAGCAATCTCAAATGGCTAAGAAGCACTTAAAAGAATGTTCAGTCCTCAATGATCAGAGAAATGTAAATCACCATGACCCTGAGATTCTGCCTTACACCAATCAGAATGACTAAGATAAAAAACTCAGGTGACAGCACATGTTGGCAAGAATGTGGAGAAAGGAACACTCCTCCATTGCTGGTGGGATTGCAAACTGGTACAACCACTCTGGAAATCAATCTGGAGGTTCCTCAGAAAATTGGAAATAAATCTACCTGAAGACCTATCTGCATCACTCTTGGGCAAATACCCAAAAGATGCCCCACCATGCCACAGGGGCACTTGTTCCACTATGTTCATAATGTCCTTATTCATGATAGCCAGAAGCTGGAAACAACCCAGATGTCCTACAACAGAAGAATGGATACAGAAAATGTGGTTCATTTATACAGTGGAATACTATTCAGCTACTAAGAACAAGGAAATCATGAGTTTCTCGGGCAAATGGATGAAACTAGAAAATATCATCTTGAGGGAGATAACTCAGAACATGCATGATATGTACTCACTAATAAGTTAATATTAGCCATAAAAGTACAGAATACCCAGGATACAATCCACAGAACTTAAGAAGGTTAATAAGCCAAAGGGCCCAATTGAGGGTACCTTAATCCCAGTTGGCAGGGAGAAAAAAAGCAATCATGGGCAACAAAGGAAAGAAGCAACCTGGGTGGGAGAAATGAAAGAGAAGGGAAAAGGGAAAGATTATCAGGTATTAGGGTGGGGGAACAGGAGTAAAGCCCTGAGGGCCAGCAGGAAGAATGGAAACAGGTAACCTGGGGAAGTAGGAGGTAGGGGGATCTCTTGACTGTACCTGGACGTGAAAGACTCTCAGGAATTAAAGAGAGGGACATGAGATGAAATGCCCAACAGTGGGGAGAGGGAACTTGTAGACTCTATCTCCAATAGAAAGACAGGTCATCAAGTGGAGGGATGGTTTTGTCATCCCACAGTCAAAAACTCTGACCCAGAATTGTTCCTGTCTAAAAGAACTGCAGGTACAAAAATGGAGAAGAGACTGAGGGAAAGGAGATTCAGACACTGGCCCAAATTGGGATCCAGCTCAAGGGGAGATTCCAAGGTCTGACACTACTACTGATACTATGGTCTGCTTACCATCAGGAGCCTAGCATGGCTGCTCCCCAAGAGGCCCATCAAGCAGTGGAGTCAGATGCAGATACTTACACTCCACCAATTGACGGAAGCAGGGTATCCCTGTGGTTGAATGTGGAAAGGCTAGGAGAAGATGAGGAGGAGGGCCACCTCATAGGTCTCAACTAACCTGGATCCCTGAGATCTCTCAGACACTGAGCCACCAACTAGACAGCATACACTAGCTGATAGGAGACCCCTGGCATATGTACACCAGAGGACATCCTGGGATGGCCTCAGTGAGAGAACACAAACCTAACTCTTAAGAGACTTAGGACCCAGGGAGTGAGGATGTCTGGTTGGGTGGGGTTGGGGTGGGGACATCCTTTTGGAGATGAGGGAAGAGGAATGGAATGAGGAACAGTCAGAAGGTAGACCTGGAGGGGGATAATGGCTGAACCATAAAAAATTTAAAGAATAGTAATAATAATAATAATTTAAAAATTAAAGAAAAAATAAAAAGAAGACTGGAGTTTAAACATAAGATAGAATTAACTGGCTGAGTCCTTCATTCCCCTCTTCACAATTACCCTACAGGGCCCAATCCTGGGACCTCATACCTCAGCAGTCACCATGGCCTCAAGTTTAATAATTAATAATGAAATCTAAGGACTATCAATTGGACAGTATTGGCTTGGTCTTTGACAGAGTTAACTAACTTATTAAGCATACAGGGTCCAAAATTCAGTACCAGGAACATTATAATAAATAGGTGAGCCAGAGAAGGTACTGGTGTAGTTAATCAGAAGGATTCCTTGAATGGACTTTTATGTCATCCCATGATTATTCTCTTTCTAGTTGCTGTTGTGCAATTACTTTCTTAATTCAGCCGTGTTTTCCCTAACAATCCCAGTATGATCCACATAAACACAACATTATTCTCCTAGAGCCCCCCCACTGCTGTTAGAACAGTACATCTAAACTCAGTTTTGTAATACTCCAACTAGTGAGGAAATAGATTTTCTAAGGCTGTCATTAATTTTTCTAGTCTTTGAACATCATTATCAATTGCTTCTCCCTGTAATACTAAGGATGCAGTGTCTGTTCCCATAGCTCCTGCTATTCCAACTCCTATGACAGTAGACAAAACAATAATTGTAATAGGTTCTTTTTATTTTGTGGGGACCTGGAGTTAGATGGTTAATCATGTATTCCCCTAAATGGTGTATTACTCTAGGAACTAATTGAACAAATATGCCAAAGGCAGAAGAAGTGTTTAGAAGCCCCTAGTGAGTGCATGAAGTTAGGAGAGTGGAACAGGCCCACCATCCATTATCTAGATGGACTAAAGAGTACTCACTATAGTAGTTAGAGGGGAAAGTATGATTGCATAAATGGGAGTATTCTCAAGATCTTTTGACCAACACATAATTCTTGCACTGTCGACAATATTCTACTTCCTTTTCAGTGACAGAGGCATTACAGGCTATGCCATCATTATAAGGAGGTCTAGCATTGAGCCATAGCCAGCAGTCTGAAGTGAGATCATTATGGTTGAAATTTCAAACCTCTTATGTGGCCCTCAATAGATGGAATGGGCCAGGATCTTCTCCTATATCCACCCCTAGCATAGGTTCGGGAGTTAGAGTCTTAGAAGATAGAGCTTGGGGCATGGAGAGAGGTTCCTTAGGTGCTAATACTAGATTAGGCCCTAATGACTTAGGGGGAAGTTTGAGGGAGTTCTTTGTACAATTGTAGGGTAAAGACACTCCCTGGTGAATTAAGACAGAGTCTCCAGATCTTTCTTTGATGTCTATCTTTAGCTTTACTTCAGGCCTCAGTGAAGGAGACTCATAGGGAATTATAACCAGCCTTAGGTCACATCATATACTCTAGACCCCTACCCCTCTTCCAGTTTATCTCAACTTTTAGGCAGTATGCCTGAATAAGATCTCTTTTATATGAAACCTCCAAGTAAATATCTCCTCTACTCACACAGTCCCACATTTGTCCCTCCAGAACTTTTCATCTTTATGTCCAGGGAAAATATAAATGTAACTGTGTAAGAGGACCCAGACAGATCTGTTAGTTATTAAAGCCCATAGGACAAAATCCAAATTGGGAGGAGAAATCCTGTTCCTTTGGCTTAGAACATATCCTGTGGCAATGTCTCTTAGTACCCAGGTAAAATTCCAGAGATGGTATAGGCTATTGCTTAGGGTGGGGCTCCCCAGTCCAGATACCAAAATAAGGGATAAGCCTAAGAAAACAGAAGCTTGAGTTTTACAGTGTTGTCCTTGTCCTTGTGCACTCATATCATCTGGGTGCATTGGGTGTGATGTCCTCTGTATTTGGATGCTAGGTGAAAATGAATGTGACAAATACAGGTAGTAATCCTTTCAACTTTGAGCACAACTAACTATATAGGGTCCTTTTCAGCATGGTTCTAGGGATTGCCTCTCATGTCACTTGATGAATATCTACCTGACAGATATAGTAGTTGTGTGGGATAGGTGTAGGAGAAGCCTCATAGACTGCCTTTAGCTGGGACCACAGCTCTCTCTGGGTGTATGCAAAGGTCTCAAAAGAATCAAGGACATGTAGGTTTAGCTGACATCACAAACTTTGCTATAATTTGAGTCATTTGCCCTGGACATGACACTGGGCATTTCCTTTTACCAAGGATGGAGTGGCTGTTACTTGGGGATGTGTTGGTTCCTTGAACAAGCTGTGTTGTTTCCAGTTCCCAAGTTCAAATTGAGAACAAGCTGGATATAAGAAGGAGTTTGAACATAAGACAGAATTAACTAGCTGCATCATTCACTTACCAACATTAAACAAATATCGGGTAGACTATTTAAACAGCCCTATAACCCCTAAAGAAACAAAAGTAATCATTAAAAGTCTCCGCCCTCCCACCAAAAAAAGTCCATGGCCAGATAGTTTTTGTACATATTTCTACCAGGCTTTCAAAGAAGAGCCAATACCAATACTCCTTAAACTATTCCACATAGAAACAGAAGGAACACTGCCAAACCCATTATGTGTGGCCACAGCGACATTGATAACTAACCTATAAACAAACTCAGCAAAGATCTTCAGACTGATTTCTTTTATGAACATTGCTGCAAAAATATTCAATAAAATACTCATAAACTGAATCCAGCAACACACCAAAGACATCATTCATCAAGATTAAGGAGTCTTTATCCCAGAGATGCAGGGATGGCTCAATATATTAAAATACATCAATGTAACCTGGCATATGAGCAAACTGAAAGAAAAATGTCACATGATTATCTCATTAGATATTGAAGAAACTTTAGAAAATTTAACACTCCTTCAGGTTAAAGGTGTTAGAGAAATCTGGGATAAAGGGCACATATAAAAACATAATCAAAGTAATACAGAGCAGGCTGTTACCAACATGAAACTATATGGAGAGAAACTTTAAGCAATACTATAAAATCAGGGATAAGACAAAGCTTCAACTCTCTCTCTAGCTATTGAATAAAGAACTTGAAGTTCTATCCAACTCAATAAGACAACTAAAAAAGATTGAGGGAAACAAATTTGAAAGGGAGAAGTTAAAGTGTCATTATTTGTTGATGATATGATAATATACATAAGCAAGCTCCAAAATTCAACCAGAGAACTCCTATAGTTGATAACTACCTTCAGTGAAATGGCTGGATGCAAAATTTACTCAAAGAAATTGGTAGCCTTTCTTTATACAAATAATAAACTGATCAAGAAAGAAATTATGGAATAACAACCTATACAATAGCCATGAATAATATAAAATATCCTGGTGTACCTTTAACTAAGCAAGTAAAAGATCTCTATGAAATGAACTTCATGTCCTTGAAGAAAAAAATTAAGAAGATATCAGAAGATGGAAAGATGCAACATGCTCATGGACAGGTGGGATTGACATAGTAAAAATGGCTATCTTACCAAAAGCAATATCCATCCAAATTCCAGCAAAATTTTCTTATAGTTTGGGAAAGAGCAATCCTCAACTTCATGGAAACAACAAATGCAGAATAGCCAAAACAATCATGAATAATAAAGAACTTTGGAAGGACTCACCATCCTTGATCTCAAGCTTTAGTACAGAGAAATAGTGATTTAAAAAACATGCATGGTAGTGGTACATTAACAGACACTTTGATCAATGGAATCAAATCAAGGACCCAGAAATAAACTCACACACCTATGAACACTTATTTTTGATAATGAAGCCAAAACCATACAGTGGAAAAATGAAAGCATCTTCAACAAATGGCGCTGGTCTAACTGAATGTCTACATGTAGAAGACTGAAAAAAGATCCAATATTTATCACCCTGCACAAAACTTATGTCCAAATGTATCATAACATAAAACTAAATACATTAAAGCTCATAGTATGGAAAGTGGGGAATACCATTAAACACATTGGTACAGGAGGCAATTTCCTGAATAGAATACTATTCTTTTCAGGTCTAAGCTCAAGCTCTAAGATCAACAATTGATAAATTTGACCTCATGAAACTGCAATTTTTCTGTAAGATAAAGAACACTGTCAATAGGACAAATCAGCAGCCTACAGATTAGGAAAAGATCTTCACCAACTCTGTATCTGTCAAAGGGATAATATCCAAAATTTATAAAGAACTCAAGAAGATAGACACCAACAACCCAAATTACCTAATTTAAAAATGAAGTACAGTGTAAACAGAGACTTCTCAGCAGAGGAATCTAGAATGGTCTAGAAGCACTTAAAAAAATGTTCAAAGTTCTTAGTCATTAAGGAAATGCAAATCAAAACATGTCTGAGGTTCCATCTTATACTCATGGGAACGGCTAAGATCAATAACTCAAGTGATAGCACATGCTGGCAAGGATGTGGAGCAAGGAGAACACTTTTTCATTGCTTGTGGAAGTGTAAACTTGTGCAACCACTTTAGAAATCAATTTGGCAGTTTCTCAGAAAACTATTAATAGTTCTACCTTAAGACCCAGCTATACCATTCATGGGCATATAACTAAAAGATGTTGCAACATCCCACAAAGACACTTGCTCACCTCTCCCAGTCACAGCCCACACAATTCTTTCTCCCTTTCTTCTGAGAAGGTGAGGCCCCTGCTTATCCTCCTACCCTTGCACATCAAATCTCTGTGAGGCTACACACATCCTCTCCCGCTGAGGCTAGACAAGGCAACCCAGCTAGAAGAACTTATCTCATGTACAGGCAACAGGTTTTAGGATAGCTCCTTCTCCATTTGTTAGTGATCCTCATGAAGACCAAGCTGCACATCTATACTACATGTGGAGAGTCCTACATCCATCCAGTGTATTTTTTTGGTTGATGTTTCAGTTTCTGATAGCCCCAAGGGTCCAGATTAGTTGATTCTTTTTGTCTACCTGTATAGCAGAAAGTTCCCTGACCAATCTATTTGCAGTGGGAGTCCTGTGATTGGACAGAGAAAAGGGAGGCAGAGCTAAATGTAACAGAGATAGAAATGCAGGGAAAATGGGTGAGAGAGAGGAAGGCAAAATGGCAGGGACATGGACCTGCTTGGTTTCAAGTAAATAGGTAAATATGAAACCTAAGGGTCAGGAAAATTGAGATAACTTTCTAAGTTGTGATTGATATATATGTATATGTATATG
>NW_021604598.1:856029-889479 GCF_004785775.1 Grammomys surdaster | reverse complement strand
TGGTCTTGAGACGGCCCCTCCTTCAGTTTCTGTCCCTCACTTTGTCTCCATATTTGCTCCCTTGAGTATTTTGTTGCTCCTTCTAAGAAGGACCGAATCACCCTCACTTGGTCTTCCTTCTTTATGGGCTTCATGTGGCCTGTGAGTTGCATCTTGGGCATTTCAAGGTTCTAGGCTAATATCCAATAATCAGTGAGTGAATACCATGTGTGTTCTAACCCTTCCTCCTATTCTTCTGTAAGAGTGTACAATCTCCACCCACTGGCTGGCTGTGGGTATCTGCATCTGTCTGAGTAAGCTGTGTGGAGCCCCTCAGAAGACAGTTGCTCAGCTATATTCATAGCAGCCTTATTTGTAATAGCCAGAAGCTGAAAACAACCTAAATATCTGCAAACTGAAGAATGGATACTGAAGTTGTATCAAATGTAGTACATCTACACAATGAAATATTATTCAGCTATTCAAAACAAAGAGATCATAAATTTTGCAGACAAATGAATGGATCTTGAAAATGTCATCCTGAGTAAGGTAACCCAGTCCCAAAATGTCATACATGGTATGTACTCACTTAAAAGTGAATTTTAGCTATAAAATACATGATTCCCATGCTACCTTCTACAGACTCAAAGAAGCTAAACAAGAAGGAAGACATAAGAGAAGATATTTGAATCTCACTTAGAAGGAGGAGTAAAATGGCCAGTTCTTTTTTAAAGGTTTATTTATTTTATGTATATTAGTGCTCTATCTGCATGTAGACCACATGCCAGAAGAGGGCATCTCATCACATTATAGATGGTTGTGATCCACAATTGTGGTTGCTGGAAATTGAACTCAGATCCTCTGGAATAGCAGCTAGTGCTCTTAACTGCTGACCCACCTTTCTAGTCATATAATTTTTTAATTAATTAAATAATTTAAATTAAGGAGGCCCAATTTTAATCTGGTTCATTAAGGTGGGAAGATAGATTTTAAATCTGTGCCACACCTATACAAAGCCTATATAAAGCCTATACAAAAAGCATAGAATAAGGGAGCTTACTCTCTCTTTGCCTGTTTGCTCCCCGGCTGTCTCATTTCTGATGCCTCAATCATTCCACTGCTCCCATACCCATCTCATTCCCCACTCATTTCCCACCCTCACTCACCTGTGATATCTATTTTATTTCACCATCTGAGTGAGATTCAAGCATCCTCACCTTGGCTCTACTTGTTATTTAGATTTGTCAGGGGTCTGTGAATGATAGCTTGGGTATTATGTACTTTATGACTAATATTATTTATAAGTGATGCATGTACTTTGGAGTCCTGGTTACCTCACTCAGAATGATATTTTATATTTTATAAATTTGCCTTCAAATTTTATGATTTTCTTATTTTTAATAGCTGAATTGTATTCCATTATAGAAAGGAATCACCCTTTCTGTATCCATTCTTCAGTTTAAGGGTATCTGGGTTGTATCCAGGATCTGCCTATTATGAATAATGCTGCTATGGACATAGTGGATCAAGTGTCTATGAGATATGATGGAGCATCTTTTGGGTAAAAAAGACATGGCAAGGCTAGCTTTTGATGTAGAACTATTTGCAGTTTTCTGATAAACTGCCAAATTGATTTCTGAAGTTCTTGAACAAGTTTGCACTCCCATTATCAATGAAGGAATGTGTCTTATGCTCCATGATCTCACCAGAATATGTTGTCACTTGAGTTTTCAGTCTTAGCCATTCTGGTGTGTGTAAGGTAGAATCTGTTTTGATTTGCATTGCCCTGATGAATAAAGACTTTGAACATTTCTTTAAATGCTTCTTAGCCATTGAAGATCCCTTTCTTCAGAATTTTTTATTTAGCTATGTACACCATTTTTAAATACATTCATGTGTTTTCATGATATCTAACTTCTTGAGTTGTTTATATATTTTGGATAATAGCTCTTTGTCAGATGTAGGGTTGGTGGAGATTTTTTTCCCAGGCTGTAAGTTGCTATTTCTTCCTTTTTACAATGTCTTTTGCCTTATAAAAGCTTTTTAGCTTCTTGAGGTATTATTATTATTGTTATTATTATTATTACTATTATTATTACTATTGTTATTCATTGCTTGAGCCATTGGTGTTCTGTCCAGGAAGTTGTTGCCTATTTCAATGCAATGTATCCTTTGAATGGAAAGTTATTCCAAAAATTTCCTTCTATCAGATTTAGTGTGTCTGGTTTTACGTTAATGTATTTCATCCATTTGGACTTGAGTTTTGTACAGGCTGATGAATATGGATCTATTTGATTTCTTCTATATCCAGTGTGACCAGCATTATTTGTTGAAGATGCTTTCTTTTTTTCCAATTTTTGCTTCTTTGTAAAAAAGTCAATTGTCTGTAGATGTCTGTGTTTATAACTGGGTCTTCAATTCAATTCCATTGATCAGCCTGTCTGTTTCTGTACCAATACCTGGCAGTTTATATTACTATTGCTCTGTAGTGCAGCTTGGAATCAGGTATAGTGATATCTTCAGCCATTCTTTTATTTTAAAGGAATGTTTTAGCTATCCTAAGTTTTTACTTTTACATACAAAGTTGAATATTATTCTGCAAGGTGTGTAAAAAAGTGTGTTGGGATTTTGATGGGAATTGGATTGAATCTACATATTGAGGAAATCAAATCATTAGGTCTTACTTCAACGCTTATACTCCACAACACTGGTAAATCTAGGTGAAATTGATAGTTTGCTGGATAGATTCCTCTTAGCAAAGCTGAATCAAAATCAGCCAAATAATCTAAATAGTTTTTTAACCCCTAAGCAAATAGGAGAATTCATTATAAGTCTCCCAACTAAAAAACAGCCCCTACTGGATGGTTTTGGTGTAGAATTCTACAAGACTATCAAAGAAAAGATAGTACCAACACTCCTCAAATAACTTCATGAAATAGAAACAGAAGAAACACTGACAAATTTATTTTATGAAGCTGCAGCCACCCCATTACTTAAACCACACAAAGACTCAACCAAGAAAGTGAATTTCAAACCAATCCTTTTCATGAATATTGATGCAACTTACTCAATAATAACTCATAAACCTGAAACTCATAAACTCATAAACTCAAAAACACATCAAAAACTTCATGTACCATGACCAATTTCGCTTCAACACAAAAATATGAAAATATAACAATGTAATCTACCATATAACAATATAATCTCCTGTATAAACAATCTAAAAGAAAACAACATGGCCTTCTGCTGGGACATGTCACCAATTTCTCTGCTCCCTTGAAGATACCACAGCTTGAAGGGATCCCAGAAGTTCCACTGAACTCAGAGAAACTGACCTCACAGCCTTAAGGCATCCCAGGAGGTCAACTGCATTAGGGGCAATTGGGCAACAGAGACTACAGTCTGAAGGTCTCCATGGAGGACAAACTACACACAGGGCAACAGCTTGACTGCTCCTATGAAGACCCAACAGTCTGAAGGCCTCCCAGGAAATATGCTGCAACCAGGGGGAACAGGTCACCAGTGTATGTGACCCCTGAAGATCCTATAGAAAGCTCCACAGGAGGTCTGATACATCCAGGGCCATAGGTACACCAGAAGACCAGAAGCAACCCAGGAACACAAGAAGCAGACTCCAAACAAAGACACCCAGACCAGCAAACATCAGGAATAACCAGGTGTTGTTGGGAGACAAGCACAAGACCATAAACACCAGAATCCAAACCCAGCAAACCCAGGATACACTAAAATACCTGAAAATCAGGATGCTGATCTAATATTCTATCTCATGAAGAAAATAGAGTCCTTTAAGGATGATATAAGTAACTCACTGAATGAAATTCAGGAAAGCACAAGTGAATAGGTACAAGCCCTTAAAGAGGGAACAAATAAATGCCTTCAAGACATACAGGAAAATACAATCAAACAGGTGAAGGAATTGAACAAAGCAGTCCAAGACCTAAAAGTGGAGGTAGAAACAACAAACAAAACACAAATGGAGGCAAGCATTGAAATGGAAAACCTTGGAAAGAGGTCAGGAATTACAGATACAAGCATCACCAACAGAATACAAGAGCTAGAAGAGAGAATCTCAGGTGTAGAAGATACTTCAGAGAATACTGACACAACTGTTAAAGAAATTCAAGACACAAACTTCACACCAAAACATCCAGGAAATACAGTACTCAATGAAAATACTAAATCTAAGAATAATAGGAATAGAGAATGGTGAAGATACCCAGCTCAAAGGTCTTGAAAATGTCTTCAACAAAAACATAGAAGAAAACTTGTTCAACCTAAAGAAAGAGATGCCCATAAATGTTCAAGAAGTCTATAGAACACAAAATAAATTGGACCAGAAAAGAAAATCCTCTCATCACATAATCATTAAATACTAAACACAAAGAACAAAGATAGAATATTAAAGCTGCAAGGGAAAAGGGTCAAGTAAAGTATGTAGGCAGACCTATCATAATTACACCATACTTCTCAACAGAGACACTAAAAGCTAGAATAGCCTGGACAGCAGTCATGCAGATGCTAAGAGAACACAAATGCCTGCCCAGGTTACTATATCCAGCAAAACTATCAATTAACATAGATGGAGAAACCAAAATATTTCAGGATAAAACCAAATTCAAACAATATCTACCTACCAACCTAGCCCTACACAGGATTCTAGAAGGAAAACTCCAACACAAGGAGGATACCTACACCAAAGAAAAAACAAGATATTAATCATCTCACAACAAAGGTGAAAGAAGAAAAATCACATGTACATAATGCCACCTTCCATGACAAATGTAATAGGAACTAACAATCATCTGTCTTTAATATCTCTCAAAATTAATGGACTCAACTCACCTCTAAAAAGACATAAGCTAACAGACAGGATACACAAATAGGATTTAGCATTTTACTGTATGCAAGAAACACACCTCAATAACAAAGACAGACACTACCTCAGAATAAAAGGCTGGAAAAAAGTCTTCCAAGCAAATGGTCCCAAGAAACAAGCTGGAATTGCAATCTTAATATCCAATAAAATAGACTTTCAAACAAAAGCTATCAAGTGAGATGATAAAGGACACTTCATATTCATCAAAAGAAAAATCCACCAAGAGAACGACTCAATTCTGAACATTCATGCTCCAAATGCAAGGGCACCCACATTCATTAAAGAAACTTTACAAAAGCTCAAAACATACATTGAACCCCACACAAATATAGTTGGGAGACTTCAATGCCTCACTCTCACTAATGGCACATCATTAAAACAGAAACTAAACAGAAACACAGTAGAACAAAATATATAAAGAACTCAAAAATCTCACCACTAAGAAACCAGACAACCCAATCAAAAAATGGAATATAGAGAATTCACAACAGAGGAATCTTGAATGGCTGTAAAGCACTTAAAGAAATGTTCAAAGTCCCCAGTCATCAGAAGAAATGCAAATCAAAACGACCTTGAGATTCTACCTTACACTAATCAGGATGGCTAAAATCAAAAACTCAGATGACAGTACATGTTGCCAAGGATGTGGAGAAAGAGAAACGCATCTCCATTGCTGGGGGATTGCAAACTGGTAAAACCACTCTGAAAATCAATTTGGAGGTGCCTCAGAAAATTGGAATTAGACCTACCTGAAGACCCTTACCACTCTTGGACACATACTCAAAACTGCCTCACTATGCTACAGTGGCACATGTTTCACTATGTTCATAGCAGCCTTATTTGTGCTAGCCAGAAGGTGGAAATAACTCAGATGTCCCATAACAGAAGAATGGATACAGAAAAATGTGGTTCATTTACACAGTGGAATATTACTCAGCTATTAAGAATGAGGACATCCTGAGTTTTGCAGGCAAATGGATGGAACTAGCAAATATTATTCTGAGTGAGGTAACTCAGACCCCAAATGACATGTATGGTATGTACTCACTAATAAGTAGATGTCAGCCAAAAAGGTACAGAATTCCCAGGATATAGTGCACAGAACTCAAGAAGGTTAACAAGTTGAAAGGCCCAAATGAGGATGCCTTAATTCCACTTAGGAAGGAGAAAAAAGCAAAAGAAAGCAATCACAGTGGGGAGGAGAGAGGTACCTGGGTGGGAAAGGTAACGGTGAGGTAAAGAGGAAAGATGATCAGGTATGGGGGGGGCAGGACTGAAGTACCAAGGGCCAGTAGAAGGAATCAAAACAAGCAACCTCAGAGGGTAGGAGGTGGGCAGATCCTCTAAAATGTACCAGAGACCTGTCAGGTGAGAGACTCTCAGGACTCAAATAAAATTCCCTACAGTAGGGGAGAGGGAACTTTCAGAGTCCACCTCCAGTAGAAAGATAGTACATCAAGTGGAGAGATTGGGTTGCCATCACATATTAAAACACTCTGACCTAGAATTTTTCCTGTGTGAAAGAACTGCAGGAACAAAAGTGGAGAAGAACCTGAGGAAAAAGATGTCCAATTATGGGCCCAAATTGAGATCTAGTTCAGGGGGGAGGACCCAAGGTATCACACTATTACTGATTCTATGGTGTGCTTACAAACAGGGGCCTATCATTACTGCCCAACAAGCAGCTAAAAGAGTCAGTTTCTAAAGGAGTCATCTATCCAGTGGTTAGAAGCTGGTGACTCCTATGGTTGAATTAAGGAAAAGCTGGAAGAACCTGAGGAGGAGAGTGAGCCTATAGGAAGACGAGCAGGTTCAACTAACCTCATCCCCAGGATCTGTCAGATACTGAGCCACCAAACAGGCAGTATACACCAGCTGATATGAGACCCCCAACACATATATAGTAGTAGTCTGTTCTGTCTGGACTTCGTCAGAGAAGATATACCTAATCCTGGAGAGACTTGGGGCCCAGAGTTAGATAAGATCAGAGGATAGCTCAATGTCTTCATATAGAAGAATACTGATAGATTTATATCTATCATTCTGCACAAAACTCAAGTGCAAGAGGATCAAGTACCTCAAATAAAAATGGATGCACTAATCTAATGGAAGAAAAAGTGAAGAATATCCTTGAATGCATTTGCACAGGAGACAATTTCCTAAACAGAACAACAATGCATCAGGCATTAAGATCAACAATTGATAAATGGGACCTCAGGAACTGAAAAGCATCTGTAAGACAGAGAACACTGTCAAAAAGACAAAATAACAGCCTACAGAATGGAAAAATACTTTCACCTATTCAACATATGGCAGAAGGATGGCATACAAAATACATAAAGAACTCAAGAAAGTAGACATCAACAAACCAAATCACCTAATTAAAAACTAAGATACAATTTTAAACAGAGAATTCTCAACCAACAAATCTAAAAATTCTGAGGAATTGTTAAAAAAAAAACCTTCCAATATTCTTAGCTATCAGGGAAATAAAAATCAAAACAACTGTCAGATTCTGTCTTACCCCAATCATGAAAAACTAATATCAAAATCTCAAAAGATAGCTCATGCTGAAGAGAATGTAGGTCTAAGGGAACACACCTCCATTGCTGGTGGAATTCATACTTTGGAAATCAATTTGATCATCTCTCAGAAAATTTGGAATAAATCCAAAAACCCAGATATACACTCCTGGACATATGTCAAAAAAGAAGCTTTACCATACCAAAAGGAGATTTGATAAATTATATTCATAGCAACTTTATTCATAATAGCAGCTAGAAACAACCTAGATGTCCCTCAGTCAAAGAAAATGTGATGCATTTACAGTGGCATATTACTCAGCTATTAAAATCAATGACATCATGAAATTTTCAAGCCACTGAATGGAAGTGAAAAAGATCATTTCAAGTGAGGTAACACAGACCGCAAAAGACAAATATGATATCTACTTATTTGTGAGTTAAAGTACAGGACAAGGAGGGCATGAAGGAACACTTGAATCTCACTTAGAAGGGAAAATAGATTAGATATCTGGAGTTGTGGAGGGAGAGAACTATATCCATAAGAGGGTAGGAATGGGAACAGGAGGGATGAGGTAGTAAGACATGGGAGAGAAATCCTATTAGGGGAGAAAACTGTATTGGTGGACATCTCTGGTATGAGCAAGAAACCTAGGACAATAGAAACACCCAGGATTTTATGAAAGTGACACTAGCTAAGATTTCTAACAATGTGGGATGCACAGCCTGAACCTTTCACCTCCTGTAAGTAGGCAAGCCTTCTAATGGAGGGATTACATCACCAACTCAACACAAAATGGTACACCTACAATTTATTCTGTCTATGAGAAGTTTAGAGTTTAAAGGTGGAGCAGAATTTCAGGGAAGGACCAATCAATTACTGGATCAGCTTGAGACCTATGCCGTGAGAAGGAGCCCAGTCTTAACACTATTAATGATATTGTTTTATTTGCAGACAACAGCCTAGCATAACTGTCATCAGAGAGGCTTCACCCAGTAACAAACAGAAACTGATTTAGAGACACACTGCCAAATATAACCAAAGCACAAGGAAAACTACAGAGTCACCTAACCTGGAACCACAGGGTCTCAATGAGACTAAACTGCCTGTACATGCATGAAATGGATCTAGGCCCTCTTTCTGTACATATGTACATATGTGTCTTATCACACTGCCTGTCTTTGGATCCTTTTCCCTTAACTGTACTACATTGTTTATCCTCAATAGATAAAGATGTGCATAATTTTACTGGAATTTGATATGTCATAAATGGTTGATATTCTTGGGAGGCTTCTATTTTTCTGAGGAGCAGGGCAGGAGGGGTGGATGGGATCGAACAGAGAGATGAGAGGGGTTAACTGGGAGGAAAGGAAGGATGAGAAGCTGTAATTATATTGTAAAAAAATAATAAAAAAGGGTAACCCATGGTAACTCATAATTTATTTCTGAATCTAAAACATTCCAACCTGTCTACATCATTACATTTCTACTCAATCAGTCAGGTTGAGATGTTTGTAGATGTAGCTTCTTTACAGGACTTCTCATTCACAACCTTCTGGAACTGTTTACATTGCAAGGAGAATCTTGTTCTAAGTTCTTTGACCAAGATACTTAAAGTACCAATGTGCAGTTTACCATGAAAAATCATGGATCTGGACAGTGGGTCTCAAATACCAAAGAGAAAAATCAAAATACCAAACTCGCTGTGAATTAGCTCCCTCCTGAACACTGCAAACACCTATGATAAAGTAATAAAAGTGACCTGAATAAAAAGAAAGAAAGACATTCTTGAACAACACTCTAATTTCTGATGTGCAAATACTAATGAAGAAACAAAAGCATAATATCCTCAACTAGTATGTCTCCTCTAAAATCCACAAATTTTATAGTATTCATACCTCTTGATAATGACCTGGAAGGAATTTAGACTAAAAATTGGAAGAAAAACTTATAATTAGATTCTAACAAATCAAAGAGAGGAGTATAAACAGATGATAAAATGAGGAAGTCAATCTAAGATATTAAACTCTATTGGAGTTTGAATTTTTGAAGAAAAGTCAATCTAAAATGAATGGAAATGGAAAACTGTGTGCTCACTAAAAATCTCAGTAGAAAACCTATTCAATAGAACTGATTATATTGAAATCAAAGATTCACGGATGGGAGATTTTAAACACAGTAAAGAAATCACTGATTCCACCAGGAGGTGGAAGATTCCTATTATAGGTAAAACAGAGCAAGAACAGCCCTCAAGCACCTGGCAGAGTTCACAGCCGAGGAAAAGAAGCAGACTGGACATAGTCAGGGATTTCTACAAGAAAAGCAAGGATGTCTGAAACAGTGGAGGAAAATGCCCTTATATAGAAAATAATGAGTATCTGGGACTAGGGAAACTTGTGAACTACAACAGCCTGGAAACTAGCATAGTGGAGGAGGAGGCATCCAGGTAAGAAGGAACAGGAGGCTAAATTGAACTTTAAAATGCATAACAATACATGTGCCTATGTGGGTCGGTGAGCTATGAGAGATAACCAGGCTCCTGGTTGAATGAGCTTGGAACCCCTGGAGAACCCCATGGGATTGAGGATGATCAGCTCTGTTCCTGGGACCCTGGCTCTCTCGGCTTCAGCCCTCCACAGCCCCTCCCACAGAGGGGTCTATGGCCATCAGTCATGTAGGAGCAGTGCTCCAGGCTCTCCCACATGTAGATGAGGCATCCCCATGCTCTCAGACCAATCCAATAGCTGCCAAACCTTAACTCACCCCAAACTGTATATATTAGCCCAACTCAGAAGCAAAATGTGTGCAAGAATCATCCCGTTGTCCCAGAGCTTCTGTCATGGACCCTCCCCTCTTCACCAGCTAGCAAGTGCCTCACTGGGGCACTTCACTGGCTCAGCAAGAACCATAGCACTGGGAGAGAGATCCACTCTTTTCCCTGTTAGCGAGCCAGCACCTACTGGCTCAGCAAAGAGCTGTAACACTGGAAGACGTTGACTCTCCCAAAACACCTTCGGGATTTCCCCTCTGTGCTGTGGAGATGCAGTAAGACGCAGTGGCAGAGGCACCAGCAGACTCTCCCTGACTGCACTCCATCCACTAAGACTGCCTGCAGGCAGAGGCAGTGGCTGTTTGCACCCTGTCTTCAGCCAAGCCGGAGATTCTCGTGGAACCCCCTCCAGAGCCAGTTCCAGCATGCCTACGGCCTGAAGATGCCTGGAAAGCAGCATAGATTTTGATATGCTACCATAGGTATATGATATCACAAGAGCTTATATCCCTTTTGCAAAAGCCAAGAAAAGATAATTGAAATGACTCCTTTTGGTCGACAAAATTTCTCTGATGCCTGGTTGTTGTCGTTGGCACTACTGCTTCCTCCTGGGGACTTTCTCTGCCTCTTTCCCTCAACCCCCAACCCCCTACTGCCAAGGAAAATGCAGAAATACAAACTATTTAAAGATCCTAATATTACACCACTTGAGAAGCTGGAAATTAACATACCCATAAGATTTCTGTGTTTTAATTAGAAGACAATTAATGAAATGTTTCTTTGAGGACTAGCACAGTAGTTACCTATCCATAAGTATGAAGAAATTCTTGAAAGTATTTATTTTTGTTGTATTAAAACTTAGGCTAAATTTCTGTATGATTATTAGATATTGAAGGTTGTGAAATGTGAATGAAAACATGTAAAGTGAGGCTTCACAAAGAATAATTTCTCCATACTTCTAAAACTTTTGTCCTATTTATAAATAATTTTTAAAATTAATTATATGATTGATACTGTTTTTCAAAGATGGAAAGATTTTTTCTTCCCTCGAAATGTTGTTTACTGTCTATTTGTCTAAGTGTGTGTTCTGATGCTCTGAAGTGCAAGAGACCATAAATTTATTGTGAAACATCACTGTTTGATAAAGGACATACATATTTAGCATCCTTGCTTTTCCTTGTGCTAAAGTGGATACAGCTGTTGGGGCAGAAGAGACAGGACCAGCTGCTGGCCACATTTCCTGTTTTATTTTAAAAGGTAGTATAAGAAATAAGGAAACATAGGTAATATCAGGGCTTCTGCTGTCTTTTCTTTTTAAAATGTTCATAGTTAATTATTTTTCAGCAGTCTAAAGATGTAAGTTATCCTACACATAAGATGTTTTATTTTGTTACTTTGTTATGGAAATGGAATCTCCTTCTTGCACAACTAACTCTAAATGTTTTGTTGCTAGATAATATGATTTTGAGACATAAATTAGTCTCTGTTTTTTCAGTATATCACATTTTGTAATATTAGCTACTGCACTTGAGCATGAATAGGTAGTAGCCAAACTCACAACTTGGCATGACAGACCTGCTTCTACAATGGTAGGAACAAGCCCCCACAATGAAGCTGTATGGATTTTAGTGTCCACTGATTTTCATGTATGTGTGTATGTGTGTGTGTGTGTGTGTGTGTGTGTGTGTGTGTAGTGGAAAATAACTTATTTTAAATGACTAATTCATGCTCTTTCTGAAGTATGTTAAATGTAGCTTTTGAAACAGAAGCCTTGAAATGAAATTTAATACTTGAACATTTATGTATTATTTCTTTGAATAAAATTTTGTGCAGAACCAATGACAAAAATATGGTGTCATAATAAAATCAAGTTTGTTGCTCTTTCAAAAAAGAAAAAGAAAAGAATTGACAAATGGGACCTCATAAAATTGCAAAGCTTCTCTAAGGCAAAGGACACAGTCAATGGGACAAAAGAGCAACCAACAGATTGGGAAAAGATCTTTACCAATTTTACATCTGATCCAAAATATACAACAAACTCGAGAAATTAGACTCCAGACAAAAACCCTATTAAAAATGGGGTACAGAGCTCTACAAAGAATTTTCAACTGAGGAATATCAAATGACAGAAAAGCACCTAAAGAAATGTTCAACATCCTTAGTCATCAGGGAAATGCAATCAAAACAACCCTAAGATTCTACCTCACACCAGTCAGAATGGCTAAGATTAAAAATTAGGATGACAGGAGACGCAGGCAAGGATGTGGAGAAAGAGGAACACTCCTCCATTGTTGGTGGGATTGCAGGCTGGTACGACCACTCTGGAAATCAGACTGACGTTCCTTAGAAAATTGGACATAGTATTACCTGAGTACCCAGTGATACCACTCCTAGGCATATATCCAAAAGATGCTCCAACATATAAAAAGGACATATGCTCCACTATTTTAATAGCAGCCTTATTTATAATAGCCATGTCCTTCAAAAGAAGAATGGATACAGAAAATGTGATACATTTACACAATGGAGTACTAGTCAGCTATTAAAAACAATGAATTCATAAAATTCTTAGGCAAATGGATGGACCTAGAACATATCATCCTTAAATGAGGTAACCCAATCACAAAAGAAGGCATATGGTATGTACTCATTGATAAGTGGATATTAGCCCAAAATTTCACAATACCCAAGACATAACTCATAGAACACATGAAACCCAGGAAGAAGAAAAAACAAAGTGTGGGCTTCAGTCCTTCTTAGAAGGAGTAATAAAATACTCACAGGAGTAAATATGACACAGTGTGTGGAGCAGAGACTGGAGGAGGGACCATCCCAAGACTGCCCCACCTGGGTATCCATCTCAGGTACAATCACCATATGCAAACACTGTTGTGAATGTCCAGAAGTGCATGCTGACAGGAGCATGATATACCTGTCTCCTGAGAGGCACTATCAGAGCCTGACATATACAGAGGCAGGTGCTAGCAGCTAATCATTGAATTGATCACAGGGTCCCCAATGGAGGAGTTAGAGAGAAGACTGAAGGAGTTGAAGGGTCTTGTAGCCCATGGTGAGAGCAACAATACCAACCAACCAGAGCTCCCAGGGTCTAAACAGCTAGCCTAGGAACACACATGGAGACAGGGACTCATGTCTCCAGATGTATATGTAGTGAAGGATGGCCTCGTTGGGCATAGGTGGGAGAGGAGATCCTTGGTCCCATGAAGGCTAGTTGTTGAGTTTGGGGGAATTCAAGGGAGGGGAAGTTGGAGGGGGTAGATGGGGCACATCCTCATAAAAGCAGGAGGAGGAGGGATGGGGTAGAGCACCACTGTGGGCTGCAGAAGATTTGAGACTTGAGGCTTATGGGCTGGAGCAGCCCACAGCATAGAGAGTGACAAGAGGGTGACCTCTGACAGCACCCCACAGGGTGGAAACTCTTGGTCACGATGACTCACTTGGCTGGGTCATGGATGGCTCTGTTATCTTGTTTGAGTTGGCAGGCCTCTGTGGTGGGAATGCAGAGAAGTCCTACAGGCAGGAGATTAGGCGGCCATGGCTCGATAGTTGAAGGCCCCCCTACGGTGCTCCAAGGCAGTCCCCAAAGACAAGAGGAAGTCCATGGTTTTAAAAGGTTTATTGTCATGGTGGAAAATAGATGTAACTGTGCTTCCCTGTACCCTGTGTCCTCAGGGCGGGCCTGAGGTTAAATACAGTTTGTAAGGAGGAGGGTCTGAGAAAGAATGGTTAATTGGCTGTGCCCTCTGGCCTTTAGATACCTCATTAATATAGAGATCTCTTGAGGCTCTGTGTCCTGTAGTCACACTCTCCACCTGTGGAGGGGCTGGTGGGGCGTTGCCCTACGAGACTGAAAGGCACTGATCAATGGAGGTCTTCAGCCTCATGTCAGGAACCTGGATTCTGGGAGCATGGTGAAATGCATGCCATCCCTTGCAGGGATACCTGTTGAGTCTCTGGCCATCTCTAGCCAGTGCTTGACCAGAAACTAAGCTATACTTTCACTGTCCTCCACCCCACACTGGGTGGAGGGGATGGGATGGGGTAAGAGGATAACATCTGAAATGTAAATAAAATATACAATAAAAAATGAGAAGTTATAATGACTCTTGTATTTTTCTTAAATGTGAACAGTTTTTTGGACTCAATCACATACTGGTCTAGAAATCAATCCAATATTGGAAATAACAGTCTTCATTTGGAAGGCTAGTTCTGGACATTTTCAGAGACATATTTGGAAGTTAGCTGCAGTTCTGTATGTTGTTATGTTAGCAAGAGATAAAGTTGAGTCAGGATCTGGATTTCAAACAAGTGTTAGTGCTTGTGTCAAGTTAAAATTACATTTGTTTCTTCTACATCATTTAATATAAGTTGCATTGATTGTAAACTTTCTAATTGTGTTAGTGTGTTGAAATCTGGCATGCCAGTTATGGAGGTCTATCAACCAGCTTTTGTTTTATTGTCCTGAATATCACAAAACCTTGGCCTTCTAAAAAAGCTTTCAAGTACTGGAAGAACTAATTCAGGCTTTAACCAGAAGCAAGAGAGTAATGGACTTGATTATTGCTGGTATAACAGCTTTCATTACATTAATTGCTAGCACCACTGCTTCTGCAATTGCTTTGACACAAGAAGTTAAGACAACTACTTTTGTTAATCATTTAGCAAAAAAAAAGTTACTAATATGTTTAATATACAAGAGGATTTAGATAGGCATTTGAAAGAATGGATTGATGCTCTTTATACTATTTAAATTATTGGAAGAAGGTTCAGAGTTTAAGAGTAAGGAGCCATCTCAAGTGTCATGCCAAATGCCATTGGATTCATGTTAGTTCTAAAATTTACAGTGGTAGTCATTATAATTAGGAAAATGTTTAAAGACGCTTGCAGTGTATTTGGCATAATTCTAACATCTCTCTGTATATTAAATTTGTATAGTGAGCTTATGAATTTAAAGAATGCTGTTCTGCTGAGCATTGATGTGGCAGATACTGCTGATAAAATTACCCACGGCCTGAGGTCAGTATTTCTATTTTGGTCAAGCTTCAAGAATGGTATATATAGCTTGATCATGCTAGTCCTTTTGTCCTGGACTTACTTTTATTCCTGCCCATCATATTAAAGCTTGACTTTAACAATATCAACATGTTGGCAGTCAAAGTACATTGCTTAAAACTGAAAATGGACCACCAGACAGAGTTATTAAATTAACAGGCTGGCAAAACAAGGACATGTAAGATTCTGCACAGAGTATAAACAACCTAAGATATAAGTGCATTGCTTTTGATAATGCATATTCCATGTTGGGTAAGGAAGGCATTCTTGTCAGAAGGACCTAAGACAGGCTCAGTCTTGGTTATGAAATAGAAAAAGGGGGAGTGGCAGAGAGCTTTTGTGGCTGCTTGGCAAGAATCTTACATGGGCCAAAGACAGGGCAGTGGGCTTCAGCCAGGAATCTAACATTAGGCTAGAACAAAGAAGTAACTTCAGGCAGGAATCTAAATTTTAGGCTAGAACAAGGATGTAGGTTTCAGACATGAAAATGATTTTGGGCTAGGATAGGGAAATAGGCTCAGATATTTGGTCATCCTGATAAGCTCTTAGAAACAGTGATCACAGGAGTCTTCATGTAATTTGGTTTAATGCCTTGCTTGTTCTTTGATGCTTTGTGTTTATTTTCTTGCTTGTTCCTTGACTATTTACATCTATTGTATTGCTAGCTCCTCAACCTAGAACTGACCTTAATATTTGCATGTAATTAAAATCATATAAAAGCAAATGGAGGAAGAGAAATGGGATAGCATTTTTTTCTTTTCTTTTTTTTTGGGGGGGATTGGGGAAAGGGGATAGCATCTGAAATGGAAATAAATAAAATATCCAATAAAAATAAAAAATTAAATGAAAGAGAGATGGAGGAAATTGAAGAAAGTATTGAATTGTGGTCATAATGAAATAAAAGTAGGCATGATAATTTCTCAGTAAAACTTATTACTTTTTTCAGGCACCTTAAAAGTTCAATATAGTTTTTCATACTTATATAAAGAATCCTCCAAATTATCAGTGTGTGGGATATTTTTATCCTGTGACTCCATACTCCTATATGACACAGATGGTGTTAATCATGTATAGACAGAGCTTGTTTTCTTCTACATAGTTATTAATTAATTATTAATTATTTTTAATTATGAATTATGATATTGACATATTTTGATTTTCTCTGTGGCAGCATGATGATATTGGCTGTGTTCTATTGCCCATGAAGAGGTTGTAGATTGTCCATGGTTAGGTTCACAATTGGAGTAAAATCTGAAACTAACTAGATTCAGCATATTTTGGACACACTTGAATAATTCCAGCTCATTTGAAACATAGAGTTAAGTTTTGATGGGATGTTTCTTTCCTTATTGGCCCCGAGGCTGGGTATTAATGAAATTATGTATGGACTCATTAGAAGGTGAATTATCATGCTATGATTGTGGACATTTCTACCTTAGCTTTCTTGAGAGATTTTGACATTGGCTGCTGTCTGTGAGTAGATGTGACATCTAGTAGGTGCACAACAGTACAACCAATGTCTGTAAGGCAGACAGTGGATATCATGTTCTCTGACTCCCTTAAGTGTTTTTTAATTTTATTTAATCTTTTCTTTACACTCCAGATTTTATTCCCCTCCAAGTTCACCCTGACTATTCCATATCCCATTACTCCTCCTGCACCCCACCTCCAATTCCATGAGAATGTTCCTACCCTTCCAACCGCCACCCCACCAGACCTCCCCACTCCCTGGGGCCTCAGGTCTCTTGAGGGTTAGGTGCATGTTCTGTGACTGAACCCAGACCCAGCAATCCTCTGCTGTATGTGTGTTGCGGTCTCATATCAGCTGGTGTATGCTGCCTGGTTGGTGGTCTAATATCTAAGAGATCTTGGGGGTCCAGGTTAATTGAGACTGGTCCTCCTACAGGGCCACTCTCCTCCTCTGCTTCTTTCAGCTTTTTCCTAATTTAACTACAGAAGTCATCAGCTTCTGTTCATTGGTTGGGTGTAAATATCTGCATCTGACTGTTTCAGCTGCTTGTTGGATCTTTCAGGGGACTGTCATGATAGACCCCATTTTGTGGGCACTTCATAGCCTTAGTAATAGTTTCAGGACTTGGGGCCTCCCTTTGAGCTGGATATCATGTTGGTCCTATTGCTGGACCTCTTTTTTCTCAGGCTCATTTCCATTTTTGTTACTGTAGTTATTAAAGGTCAGAGATTTTGACTGTCAGATGGCAACCCCACCCCTCACTTGATGCCTTGTCTTTCTGGAGGTGGGCTCTACAAGTTCCCTCTCCCCACTGTAGGGCATTTCATCTATGGTCCCTCCCTTTGAGTCCTGAGAGTCTCTCACCTCCCAGGTATCTGGTACATTCTGGAGGGTCCTCCCACCTTCTATCTCCTGAGGTTGCCTGTTTCTATTTTTTTGGCTGGCTGTCAGGTCTTCAGTCCTTTTCTCTCACTCAATATCTGATCATGTTCCCCTCTTCTCCTCCTTGTCTCCTTTCCTACCCAGGACCCTCCCTACCTGCTCCTGTGATTGCTTTCTTCTCTCTCCCAAGTGGGATATAGGTGTCCTCACTTTGGTCCTTTGGCTTGTTAATCTTTTTTTCCATGGACTGTATCCTGGGTATTCTGTACTTGACTTGATGAAAGATAGACTATTCCTGCCCTTACACTAGTGCTTCACAAGACGTAAGACAATTGTATCTACTGATTCACAAATCAACCTTATATATATTCAACTAAATCTTTGCTTTTCAAAAACCCATTTTGAAATTTTTAGAAAAGCTGACTACTAAGATGGGAGATGCTCCAATGTGCATACAGTTCTAGGAGGGTAATGAGAAAGAGTAATTTTTCCTACTAAACAATTGTACTAACCATAACATAAGACTAGAAGTAATTTTAAATATTTAATGCATTGTATTATATCCAATGTTGGAGAGAATTTGATTTAGTGCAAGTACTGTGGAATTTCATATGGAGGCTTTTAAAGTAAAAACAGCTGAGAACATAATGCATCTACAAGAACCCAGGTAATAAGTCCAAAGAAATGCACATCTATACAATATAGAGACTGCACATCCACATATTTGTTATGGTGACATTCATAATAATCATTGAATGAATTAATCTTTAAAGCTAATAAAACTGAGATATGGAATTTATCTACATGTTAATTAAAAAATAAATAAAAATGTGTACTTTATACATTCAATGACTTTTCTCTTATTTCAAATAATTGAATTATCATCACTTTTATATATTTTACTAGAAATACAGTGCTTTCATTCTTCAAGGGTGAAATAAACCAGAATCAAAAAGACAAATTAGTGAAAGTTTTCCACATATATGAAAGTATATTACACACACACACACACACACACACACACCCCACATATAAAAAGAGATAAGGTTGTTTTTGAGTAGAGAGGAGACTGGTGGTAGAGGAAAAGGAGAATGCAATGAGAAATGGATTATACATGTGAGTGAAGATATAATTATAGTATTTACCACTTGTAGAAAAGAAAAATGTTCTTCTGTATACTGCCATTAAGTGATCTGATCTGAAGACTTATATCATTCATTGTAATGCTGCTTGGAAAACTAATAGATTTTAACATGCATAGCTGTAATTCTTGCATTAATTCATGCATGTCATGAATTTTAAAGTAGAATTGTGGTTGCAATATTAGATGATAAAGTTTAAAGTAAGAATTAATGTCAAACTGAAAAAATTAAAAGTTTCTAGTAATATGATTCTGATTGCTTTGAATTATAGGTAATGCACTTAATATGACAGAATTATGTACTAACTATACTGATATAGGAGATTTTAAATACACACCTTCTTTAATAAAAATATAACTGAACATCCAAATGCCTCTTAAAATGCACAAAATGACATGTATATTTTGTCTCTAGTTCACATAAATATTGAGAATTAGATATAGTAATAAAAGAAGGAAGCAATACTCAAGAGCTCTTCTAGAATAAGGAAAAACATCTCAAACAGTGTGTGCTGGCATTCATTCATTTTTCTCTTATTCCTTCATCATTAATTTTAGATAGTCCTTAGAGACTTAAGAAAAATTGAACCAATTTGGATAATGACGAGCTTTGTGCATTTAGTCTTCGAAGTCCTAGTGCAGTCAACAATTATCTTGTGCTTACAGTTCTTCATTTTTAAGTTTGCAGTGAATTGGCACACATGTCCTTTTCTTTCCATGGATAACTATATCAGAAAACTATTAAATTTCACTGTTCATATCTATCCTGGCTCAGGACCTGGTGTGATAAAGTGAATATATCTGCACTTTCTAACCATGACAGGTCAGAACAACAGCTTAAACTGGTAGGTATAGAGAGTGTGGAAGAATGAAAGAGTATTGAAAAGTTTCTTTATGTATTGTGAAGACAATTCTGGTACAAAGATGAGAGAATACTAATATAAATAATTCCAGTTATTTGGACTATTATTTGGACTATGAAATATGTATTCTGTTCTACTGTATGTACTAGATTCCTCATTCAAAATTTTCTTTTCATTGACCCTGATTCTACATATAGATATCTCACATAAAATGAATGTCTTTATATTATTTTGTACAAATCCTGAAATGTCTATGATGTCCATGGTGAGGAGAAGTAGGACTAGGCTGTTAACCATAACATCAAGTATTGTCTTTAATGGTGCTCTGAATGTACAGCATTTCTCTATATGCTTTCATTCTGTCATATTTTCAAAAAATGTAGCATTATATTAGTTTGAGTCAACTACTCCAAGATCCTCAGGTAGAAAAAATTAAGCCATGTATATATTGTTTGAATTTATTATGGACACAAGTTACCATGCCATGAGAAACAGCAGTGACCCATTTAATTATAAAGCCAACCATTTTACTTCTTGTATTCCAGAAAAATATCACATCTCCCTGTCTTCTTCCTTTTGGAATTTAATGTCAATCCCATGTGAAATCATTGGAGTTATCAGGTGTATTCTCTGTAGGAAAGAAATATAATAGGATAGCCAGAGTGTGCATATCATAACTCAGAACAAAACTGTTTCTTCTAAGCACTCTAAGATACACATACAGCCTTCAACATTTATCTCCTTGCTTACTTTAGTCCCCACAATTTCAAAGGAAGAGATAGTGTCTGGTCTTATATTCTGTATGTTCCAGCAAATGATCTACAGTGTCCCAAACCAAATTAAGGAATGACAAATTATTCAAAGCTAAAAATCAAAATATCTTCAAGGTAGATACTGAGAACAGGCAGCATAAATCTTGGAAATCTCATTTAAGGTAGTCAACTGGAACTCCTTATAGCAAGAATTCCTTGCAGAGCAGAGTAAGTGATACCTTGTGTAAGGATTCCAGTACAAAGAGGAAGTAATGTAAGATAAGGTTGACATCTTCCAACTGGGCTTTCATGAAATCCAATAGATAGTCAAATGGAGTCCTAATCACACTATTCCTCCATGCATGGACTTCCCATATATGAACTTTCCAACATTCCGATTCTCTCTACCAATTCAGGCACTTACATAATGGAGTCAACAATACCAACATTTCCTGAAAATAGTTTACTTTCTAGCTATTCTTAAGGACACAATGATTTTACTCTTAGGCTATTTAACTGCTCTTTTCCCTCCCTATCAGAAAGACCTCCAGACTTTGGAGAACACTGTGAGACAAACTTGCTTGAGTCAGAAATGTGAAGGAGACAAATTCAATTGAAGAGTTAACTTCTCAGTGAACTCAAACAACAGATTACAATTTAATAACTTAATGATCATTATATTTATTTTTTTATTCCTGCTGAGGAACTTGGAAGGAGTCATAAAACAAAATATTAAATGTAACTGTGGTGAGGATTTCTGAATACCAACTTAAATATTCATGGTGACTGGAAATTGATAAAAGAAATTAGTGAATCACATGCAGACTGTGATTTTCCTATATCAGCATCCTGAGTATTGAAGTTACATGGGTATGTCACTACATCATGCTTTGATTATTTACTTTTTAGTACTATATGTTACACATACTTCTATGTTTGGGAATCCAGTACTGAAGTTGATTTCTGGGAGGTACTCATGCTGCCTAAGTAAAGAAAAGTTAACAGATTTTCCATATAAGACTTTTATATATTATATTGCATTATATTATATTTTAACTATATTATAGTGTACTATATATACTAATACTATATGTTACCTTAAATTGACAGATATGGTTACTGGAATAATTATGCAAATATACATATCTTTCAAGAAATATATGATTCAATTTGCCTCCACATTTTTGTTAAGATATAACCAATTCTTCCTTTGTAAATCTCTCAAGTTTATACTATAAGACACAGGAAACATGAACATAATAACATTTATTAACCACTTAATAAACTCTTCCATGGCTTGATTTCCAAATATGCAAAACTGATGCAACTTCAGAGGAGTAGTTTCTTTCCTGGCTGCACAATAATTTTTTAAAGTAATTCCTGATTAAACTAGAGAAAAGAGAAAAAGTTCTTATTTGTAAGATATAATTACATTTTGTCATGTAGACATCAAAATGGTGATAGAAATTTCATTCCATGAAAAGAAAGCGTACATTGGCAGGCACAGGCAGGTGTATTTTAGATGGAGACATGCCTTGGAGGTTCCAATCTCATATGAAACTATATTAATTAGCTAATTATTTCTATATGATAATATCTTGTGTGTTTTGTGCCTACTGTGATCAGTTTTTGAGGAAATGAGTAGATGGGAAAGATTGGAGGAATGAGAATGAAAAGGGTCTGGCATAGCTTTATTTTATAAAATTAAAAATTAATAAATACTACAATTAAGTTATTTCATAAAGACAGCTTCTTCTATGATTTTAATTTCATGGCTTACCTTAGATTCTATATATATTACATAGGTAGAATTTTTCTCAATTTTACCATTAATCAATATAAATGGCATATAGAAATGAGAGGAAGTTTGTATGTGCTCTTTAAGTTTTTTCTATTTATTTTAAAGATATTATTGAATTGTATTATTTCGGTGTTTAATTTTAATCTTCAATATATTCTTTGAGAATTTGATGTACAGCAAACACATTTATTTTCTGAACTCCATTTTGTGGCATTGTTTGTTTTTTATTGGAAAAATGGTAGTATTATTACCAAGGCATTTTGAAATTTATTTGTGTGTTGTTAAACTGAATAGACTGCTAGTATAAAGTTGTCCTGAAAACTCAGTTAACAGAACAATGGAGATAAGGGTAATTTTTTGTTTTTTAGAGGCAAACTAACATAACTAATAGAGCATGACAGCAAAAGTAGATTTTCACTGGAAATAAGAGAACAACCTATTAACCTTGCACCAGTAGTTTAGGTGTATCTTAAGGTTGATCTATTCCTAGCTTCCTTTGGACCCACTCTACTTCATTAGTGACTGTATAATTTGTGATCCCACAAACAATAGATAAATACTCCACTTTCCCAATATCTTCACCAGGATGAACTGTACTTACTTTACTTATCTTGACCATTATAATGGTCATAAGTTCAAATCTCAGAGTGGTTTTGATTTGCATTTTCCTGATGGCTAAGGAGGTTGATAATTTCTTTAAGCATTTTTCATCAATTATTTTTCATCTTTTGAGAACTCTCTCCTTTTTGGAACTTGTTTTTACTATTTATTTTCTTCATCCCAGAATTTTGATGCTTTTTATATTTTATGTATCAATGCTCTAATGGATGTATAATTCCCCATTCTGCAATCTGTTGCTTTGCCTTAATTGTGTTTTTCTTTTCACTTTCTTGAGGCCTTATTTATTAATGTTTGGTCTTAGTGCCTGTGAAATCAGTGTCCTGTTACTTAAGGGTGGACACAATGACTAGAAGTAGATGGCTAACACAAAATAAACTCAATTTTTTGAGTTTTTTTTTTGGGTGGGTTCTTTTTTGTAGACTTTTTATTTTTGTTAAGTTTTTTTGAGATTTTTTTTCTATAATAAGACCTTTTTCCTGTCCAATACATTGTAATTTTGAGTTTTGTGAGATTATTTTTGTTTGTTTCTTGTAGTTTTGTATGCTCTTTTGTTTTTTATGCCCAGAGAAAAATAAAGGCCATTCATTTCAATGGCTAGGAATAGTATATACATCGGAAGTGATCGAGAGAGGAAAAGCATAATCTAAATATAGTGCTAAAACTTTTTTAATCAAAAATTTGAAAAGTAAAAAAATAGAATTTTTTTTAACTGAAAAAGTACATAGATGTTTTGAAGATGTTTCATTGTGAATAAGCTTATGTTGAATGTTGTTCCCCTCACCATGACTTCATAAACAAGAGAAATCATTGTAGTAAATATATGTTCTTTCTAGTGAGATTAAATCTACTTGATAATACAAGTTAATAAATTCTGATTATTATAAGGATAGGATTTTATTTTTCACATATAAGAAGTAGGTACTTGTACATAAATACTTTTATAAAATGCTTTTTTAAGGGATATGAAGTCAATATAGATACATTGGTGGGAAAGAGCTACTTATAGAATTTATGAAATAATTGCAATTACAGAGGTAAAATAATAAGAGGATAGCAAGTGTTCAAAATCCATATGTAGTTTTCATGTTTTGAAAATTATTAGTTATGATATAAATATTATTAAGTATGTAAGTATTACTTTATGCAGTTGCATGATTGACTGTAACAAGACTTCATACTTATTAAGCACTTTGTGAATATCAGGAAGTATTCTAAGACAGAATTTCTCATCTTCAATGAGAAGGAAACAAACATCTTAAATGTTATTGTCACGTAATTAGTTTCAATCTTAATTTAAGGAATTTGTGTGTGTGTGTGTGTTTGTGTGTATGTGTGTATGAAAATTGAGAAACTCTGGCTAACCATTAAACATCTAGTCAAATGTCTTTATAAAGGTATAGAAAGAAGGTAAATATTTTCACCAATTTAAAAATGATAGAAAATTGTCATATTTTTCATTAATTCATTTATTTTCTGTTTTGCCTTTCATAACCTATTCAAAGTAAGATACGTTGAACATGAATATATGTCTTGAACTGGAAATCAAGCAAGTGTGTAAAACTTGTCATAATATTTGATTTTAATGTCTATTTATTACAAATAAGAGTAAGTTTAGTAAACGTTTTAGATTTTTTTTAATTATTCAACTTTATATAAGAGAGTCAAAGATGACATATAAGAGAGTAACTAGAAAAATGGCTGAGCATATTCTTTGCAAGTATGGAATATATTATTTGACTATCATCACATGTTTACTCTTCCTTTCTAGGGTTGCTATTGTCCTAATATTGAATTATATGTCTCTAATGTGCACATATTTATGAAGCTGCAATTGTCACAGAAAATATTTAGGAAAGGATTCTAGACATGCTGTGTTTGTCAAAACTGGGATGTGTTAAGATTTATGAAACTCAAGTGATAGTGCTTTATTTGAGAGTATCTGCATGAGAAATATAAGGCATTGTTAGTGTTCTATTTGTCTCATTATTTGAATGAATTTTTTTTCAAAAGGGTTATGATTAACAATGATGTAGAGAATTTAACAGATGTCTTGGAATTCCATCTCCTGGCACTCTCAGAAGATCCAGAACTGCAGCTTCTCCTCTTTGGATTATTCCTGTCAGTGTACCTGGTCACAGTGCTTGGGAACCTGCTTATTATCTTGGTCATCATCTTTGACTCACATCTCCATACCCCCATGTATTTTTTCCTGTCCAACTTATCTTTGATTGATATCTTTTTCATCTCTACCACAATCCCAAAGATGATTGTGGGCATCAAAATGCACAGCAGAGTCATTTCTTATGCAGGCTGCTTGACACAAATGTCTCTTTTCCTATTTTTTGTATGTATGGATGACATGATTCTAACTGTGATGGCTTATGATCGATTTGTGGCCATCTGTCATCCCCTTCACTACACTGTCATTATGAACCCTCAGGTCTGTGTTGTCTTAATTTTGTTGTCTTTTTCAGTCAGTGTTTTTGATTCACAGTTGCACAACTTGATTGCCTTACAGGTTACTTGCTTCAAGGATGTGGAAATAGCAAATTTCTTCTGTCACCCTTCACAACTCCTTAATCTTGCTTGTACTAACACACACAGCAGTAACATAGTAATATATTTTATTGGTGTTGTACTTGGCATTTTTCCTGTCCTAGGAATCATTTTATCATACTGTAAAATTGTTTTCTCCATTCTGAAAATCCCCTCCTCAATTGGGAAATATAAAGCGTTCTCCACCTGTGGTTCACATCTGTCAGTAGTTTGCTTATTTTATGGAACTGGGATTGGTGTGTACCTTGGGTCAGCTGTGTTACATTCTCCACGAAAGAATGCAGTGGCTTCACTGATGTACACTGCAGTGAGCCCTATGCTTAATCCTTTCATCTACACCCTGAGGAATAGAGATATCAGTAATGCCCTGAAGAGATTTCATAGTAGGTTTTTCTAATATCACATCCAATGGCTTCAAATTAGGATCCTAGCTTGGAATATAGTATAATCTCTTTGTTCCCACAATATTTTAAAGTTCTTGAATAAATTCTACATCAGGATTTGGAGTTGTTGTTATTTATTTGTTTATTTAAATTTTGCTTATTGCTTTTTGAAAACAGTATCATTGTGGTTGGGTTGAATTGTGATGGCAAGTAAGAATTTCAATGAATGGGTGCCAAATTTCACTTTAGAAATTTGAACAATTTTTCCATATTGATGATTCTCTCTCTCTCTCTCTCTCTCTCTCTCTCTCTCTCTCTCTCTCTCTCTCTCTGTGTGTGTGTGTGTGTGTTTGGGTTGTATGTGTGTGTGTGTGTGTGTGGTTACCATGCACAGGTGTTTCAGCTACCATTCTGAAACATTAGCAATATGTAATGTTTTGAAGATCAGACTAGAGGTTTTAAAATTGATCTAGTGTACATTTCACTTAATTCAATATCCAACTACTGCTTGAGGATCACAGTACTCAATAGACATTCCCATAATAATCAAATTCATTGCTTTTCAGTTATTTTTTGAGAATTTCATAAATATATACGAAGCATTTTCATCTAAATCAACCCTCCACTATTATACTCTTCCCATTCCAACAAATTCCCTCTCCTCTCACTAAGTATCTACTTTCCTGTTGTTATGTATTGTTTTGGTTTGTGACCCACTGGGTTTACTAGGACACACATATATACATGAGTTTAAAGACACCTACTTTACCACATTGACTCACAGTGCTTACATCACTGAGGACAATGCCTTTTTTTCCAGCCTTAGACTGGTATTAGCTCTTTTGAATAGATTAGGTCTTATGAGTCTTTTCTACTACGGGGCTTACATTTGTAAGCTGCGTTTTGGTGATGTCCTGTGAGTTCAAGAGTACCATCTCCATTTTGTTCCTATAAAATACTATTGTCTAATGAGTTTCTATAAAATACTGCAGTCTAATGAGTTATCAGGGTATTAGATTCATTCTGCTTCTTCTATAATAATTACTGAGACCTGGATCGGTCATATTGGTTTAATAAGTAAAGATAATCACACTTTATCTTATGATTTCGATCAAGCATGCATTTCAGCAATAGTTGACAAGGGTTGTAAAAAGAAGTTTCTTTGAACAATTTTGAGGGTAATGATTGTCTAATGGTATAATATTTAAGAGGCAGTATGATAGCATGTACATTTTTTTAAAACAAAATGAATAGATTCACTCATAGTTCATGTGATACCAACAGTTCTAGGCTTTGACCAGGTCCACAGTAATGAGCATGAACTGCTCTGTATGGATTGGGTAACATACCAGAAAATAGTTCATTTTTCCTCTTAATATTGGTGACATGATTGCAACAGTGTATACATTTCCTCAATGGAATGTATATATATTTCTTCAATTTTCTTTTAAAGCTAGAATATATTTTTAATGTAAGATATAAAAGAAGTTTAGAAAGATGTAAAAGAAGTTTAGACATTTAGAAACACATCAATATTGTATTTCAAACAACATCTTTGAGTATGGATGTAATTTCCACTTTTCACAGTTCAGTATAATCTCAGATATGTGTTTTTCTTTCTCGTCATTAATTTGTCTGAGAATTGTGCTAAAGTCATAAAATATAAACAAAACAAATAGAATCAATGAAAGAAAAACTTCATTCTTGGAGAAATTCAGTAAGATTAACAAATCCTCATACAAATTAACTAAAAGGCAGAGAGGCTCAGATAGTTTGGTCATCTTGATAAGCCCTTAGAAACAGTGATCACAAGTGATCACAAGATTGTTTATTGCCTTGCTTGTTCTTTGACTATTTGTGTTTATTGTCTGCTTGTTCCTTTACTATTTGCATCTATTGTATTGCTAGACCCTCAACCTAGAACTGACCTTAATACTTGCATGTAATTAAAACTAAAGCAGATTGGAGTAAAAAAGAATACCTATATTAAAAAAAACCTAGAAATGAAAAGTGGCACATAACAGAGACCAAGGAAATTTAGATGATGATAGGGCATACTTTAAAACTCCACCAAGTTTAACTAATCTGAAATAAGTGGGTAATCTTTTCTATACATACCACTTACCAAGTTAAATAATATAAGCAATTTTAAGCGACCTATAACTCATAATTAAATAGAAGTAACAAAATCTACCAAAAATGCCAAGGTCAAATGATTTACCATAGAGTTTTACAAGAAGAGTTGGTAGCAATACTTTTAAAATGATTACACAAAATAGATATAGAACAAACATGTTTAAACTCACTTAACAAGGGTACATTTACACTGATATCTAAACCACATGAAGACTCACAAAAGAGAAAGAATTACTGATCAGTTTGCTTATGAACATAGATACTAGTATTCTCAATAAAATATTTGCTATATGATATGGAACAAATACCCAGCATTGTTTATGTGACTAAGAACCTTTTCTAGGCTGGCACTGGTTTACTCTCTAGCACAGTCCAATGATGATTGTGGACATTCAAACTCATAGTAAAATATTCTCCTCTGTCGACTGTTGGACAGGCATATCTCTGAGATATTTGCATGCTTGTGGGTGACATGCTTCTGACTATGATGGCTTATGACATACTTTCAGCTAATTGCTACCTTCTACATTATTCAGTCATTATGAACATATGGCTCTGCAGTGTCTTAGCTTTACTGTCTTTTATGGTTTGCATCATGGAATATCAGATTCTCAATTTACATTCTTTACAATTTATGCACTTCAAAAATGTCAAAATTTCTAATTTTTTTCTGTGATCTTTCTCATGTCCTTAATGTTGTCTGTTCTGAGATCTTTTTTGATAACAATATAGGATATTTTTCTGGCATTATCTTTGATTTTAACTCTGTTCAAGGGATCTTTTCTCTTACTATAAAAATGTTTCCAACATTATGAAAATCTTAGCCAAATGTGGGAGGTATAACATCTTCTCTAACTATTGGTCTCACCTCTTGGTTATTTGTTTATTTTATGTGTTGGGAGCCAACACCTAGCTGAAAGTGGCTATCATCTTTGCAGCCATCTCGAGCCATATATCCTGACAAGAGACTTGTTTTCAACAGCCCGCAACAGCTGAGCACACTCTGATAAACATTTTGTTTTTCTTACATATCTTGCTTTGCTGTTTAGTGCCGCCAGCAGCTAGGTGCACATGGTCTCCACGCTGCTAGGTGCAGGTGGTCTCCACACAGCTAGCTAGGTGCACATGATATCCACGCTGCAAGGCACATGATGTAGTGCCTTCAGCTGTGCTTGTCCATGAGGGCAAGGCATGTGGTAAAGGGTATAAATACCCAGGATTTCCTTCCAAAAGATGAGACTTGATCAGACTCCCTGTCTTGTCTCCATTCTTTGCGTCTCTGTCCCCACTCTCTCTCTTGCTAGACCCTGACCCTTGGACCAGAGCAGCAGAACGGGCCATTACAAAGTGGCCTTCTCGAACGTGAGGCAGCTTGGGCGGCTACATTATGGAACAACCACTGATGTGTATCTTGGTTGGTGTCCTAGTTATTTAAATTGTGCTCACTCCTATGCTGAATCCCTTCATTTATAGTCTGCGGATCAAAGATATTAAAGCTGTACCAAGTTGAAACCACAGTAGAACAATCTCATCATACTATGCAAGAAAAGCAGTTTAAATGTAGCTTAAAGAACACAGAAGACTTCTGGTCTAGGCCGAGCATAGAGCAGGTCCCAGGCGGCAGCTCTGTACCCAACTTCAGAAAACCGAGAGAAAGAGGGCCTCCCAGGAGCCATAACTCAGGCAGCATCCCAGGTAAGGAAAAAGCAACACTTGCCCCAAACAGGGGGTAACCAGGACCCACTGGGATCTAGGAATTCACTCCTGGCCTGGAGCGCAGGCTCCATCCAGTCTGGGCCCGAGCACTCGGCAAATCCCAGGAGTCAGCTCTGCACACAATCTCACAGAACCCAGAAGAATCGGGGCTCTCAGGAGCTCTAACCCAAGCAGTATCTTAGGCTAGGAGGTGGCAATACTTGCCTCAAACAGGAAGCACCTGGGACCCACTGGGACCCAGGAATCGACTCCTGACCCGGAGCAAAGGCCCCTTCCGGTTTCCACCTGAGCACGGAGCAGAGCTTGGGCTTCAGCTCTAACCCCAGCAGCAAAACCCATCCCAAACAGTTCTGACACAACTTAGATAATAGGAAAGACAGGCTCCAGTCAGAGACAGCACAGAGAGCACAAAGGAGATCCAGATGGCAAAAGGAAAGCACAAGAACATAAACATCGCACTTCCCTTCCTCCCCTGCCTGGTCCTGTGGGCTGGGGCAGACACAGAGTTGGTCTGCTCCTGTCCTGTGGAGTTACTGACTCCTGAGTCATCCTAGAGGAGCCACTGCACTCAGAGCAGCTGACACAGAGTTGATCTACTCCTGTCCTGTGGAGATACTGACTCCTGAGTCATCCTAGAGGAGCCACTGCACTCAGAGCAGCCGAGGAGCCATTGCACTCAGAGCAGCAGACACCAAGATTAGGATCATAAGACTACAGAGACATCTGGACTCTGAGGAGCTCTGCAACAAGCAAGATAACTGGAAATATAGACTCCAGTCTTACACAGTGAGGGCAGGCAACACTAGAGTTAACCAGATGGCGAAAGGCAAGCGCAAGAACATAAGCAACAGAAACCAAAGTTTCTTGGCATCATCAGTACCCAGTTCTCCCAATATAGCAAGCCCTGAACACCCCATCACACCTGAAAAGCAGGATTCAGAATTAAAATCACTTCTCATGATGATGATAGAGGATTATAAGAAGGAATTAAGTAACTCCCTTAAAGAAATACAGGAGAGTACAAGTAAACAGATAGAAGCCCTTCAAGAGGAATCACAGAAATCCCTTAAGGAAATGCAAGAAAACACAAAGAAGGAATTAAACAAAAACATGCAGGATCTGAAAATGGATATAGAAACAATAAAGAAAGCTCAATGGGAGACAACCATGGAAATAGAAAACTTAAGAAAGAGATCAGGAGTCATAGACGCAAGCATCACCAACCGAATACAAGAGATAGAAGAGAGAATCTCAAATGCAGAAGATACGGTAGAAAATATTGACACAGTTGTCAAAGAAAATGCAAAATGCAAAAAACTCCTAACTCAAAACATCCAGGAAATCCAGGACACAATGAGAAGACCAAACCTAAGGATAATAGGTATAGATGAGAATGAAGATTCCCAACTTAAAGGGACAGTAAATATCTTCAACAAAATTATTGAGGAGAACTTTCCTAACCTAAAGAACAAGATGCCCATAAACATACAAGAAGCCTACAGAACACCAAATAGACTAGACCAGAAAAGAAATACCTCCCGTCACATAATAATCAAAACATCAGATGCACAAAACAAAGAAAAAATACTAAAAGCAGTAAGGGAAAAAGGCCAAGTAACATACAAGGCAGACCTATAAGAATTACACCAGACTTCTCACCAGAGACTATAAAAGCCAGAAGAGCCTGGACGGACATCATACAGACCCTAAGAGAACACAATTGCCAGCCCAGATTACTATACCCAGCAAAACTCTCAATCACTATAGATGGTGAAACCAAGATATTCCATGACAAAACCAAATTTGCACAATATCTTCCCACAAACCCAGCACTTCAAAGGATAATTGATGGAAAACACCAACACAAGGAGGGAAACTACAACCTAGAAAAAGCAAGGAAGTAATCTTCCAACAACCCCAAAAGAAGATAACTATACAAACATAACTTTACCTCTAATAGCAAAAATAACAGGAAGCCACAATCATTTTTCCTTAATATCTCTTAACATCAATGGTCTCAATTCCCCAATAAAAAGACGCAGACTATCAGACTGGATACACAAACAAGACCCAGAATTTTGCTGCATACAAGAAACGCACCTCAGTGACAAAGACAGACACTACCTCAGAATAAAAGGGTGGAAAACAATTTTCCAAGCCAATGGTCCCAAGAAAGAAGCTGGAGTAGCCACTCTAATATCAAATAAAATCGACTTTCATCCAAAATTAATCAAAAAAGATAAGGAAGGACACTTCATACTCATCAAAGGAAAAATCTACCAAGGTGAACTCTCAATTCTGAACATCTATGCTCCAAATGCAAGGGCACCTACATACATAAAAGAAACTTTACTAAAGCTCAAAACACACATTACACCTCATACAATAATAGTGGGGGATTTCAACACCCCACTCTCAGCAATGGACAGATCATGGAAACAGAAACTAAACCGAGACACTTTGACATTAACAGAAGTTATGAGCCAAATGGACTTAACAGACATCTATAGAACATTTCATCCTAAAACAAAAGAGTATACCTTTTTCTTAGCACCTCATGGTACCTTCTCCAAAATAGACCATATAATTGGTCACAAAGCAGGCCTCTACAGATACAAAAACATTGAAATAATCCCTTGCATCTTATCAGATAACCACGGAATAAGACTGGTCTTTAATAATGACAAAACCAATGGAAAACCCACTTGCACATGGAAACTGAACAACTCTCTACTCAATGATGACTTGCTCAAGGAAGAAATAAAGAAAGAAATTAAAGACTTTTTAGAATTCAATGAAAATGAGGACACATCATACCAAAACTTGTGGGACTCCATGAAGGCAGTGCTAAGAGGAAAACTCATAGCTCTAAGTGCCTACAAAAAGAACCTGGAAAGAGCACACACTAACAAGTTGACTGCACAACTAAAAGCTCTAGAACAAAAAGAAGCAAATACACCCAGGAGGAGTAGAAGGCAGGAAATAATCAAACTCAGGGCTGAAATCAACCAAATAGAAACAGAAAGAACAATACAAAATATCAATAAAACCAGGAGTTGGTTCTTTGAGAAAATCAATAAGATAGATAAACCGTTAGCCAGATTAACCAGAGGGCACAGAGACAGTATCCAAATTAATAAAATCAGAACTGAAAAGGGAGACATAACAACAGAAACTGAAGAAATTAAAAGAATCATCAGAGCATACTACAAAGGCCTATACTCAACAAAACTGGAAAACCTGGATGAAATAGACAATTTCCTAGACAGATACCAGGTCCCAAAGTTAAACCAGGAGCAGATAAACCATCTAAATAGTCCCATAACCCCTAGGGAAATAGCAGCAGTCATTAAAAGTCTCCCCACTAAAAAAAGCCCAGGACTAGATGGTTTTAGTGCTGAATTTTATCAGACCTTCAAGGAAGACCTAATACCAATTCTCTTCAAACTATTCCACAAAATATAAACAGAAGGAACTGTACCCAATTCGTTCTATGAAGCTACAATTACACTCATACCCAAACCCCACAAAGACCCGACAAAGAAAGAGAACTTCAGACCAATCTCCCTTATGAACATCGATGCAAAAATACTCAATAAAATTCTAGCAAACCGAATCCAAGAACACATCAAAACAATCATCCATCATGATCAAGTAGGTTTTATCCCAGGAATGCAAGGATGGTTCAATATTCGGAAATCCATCAATGTAATCCACTATATAAAAAAACTCAAAGAAAAAAACCACATGATCATCTCACTAGATGCAGAGAAAGCATTTGATAAAATTCAACATCCCTTCATGATAAAAGTCTTGGAAAGATCAGGAATTCAAGGCCCATACCTAAACATAGTAAAAGCAATTTACAGCAAACCAGTAGCCA
>NW_021604598.1:786249-851029 GCF_004785775.1 Grammomys surdaster | reverse complement strand
CCCTGCATCCTATCAGATCACCATGGTCTAAGGCTGGTCTTCAAAAATGACAAAGCCAATGGAAAGCCCACATTCACATGGAAACTGAACAACACCCTACTCTTTGATAATCAGGTAAGGGAAGAAATAAAGAAAGAAATTAAAAACTTTTTAGAATTTAATGAAAATGATGACACATCATAACAAAACCTATGGAATACAATGAAAGCAGTGCTAAGAGGAAAATTCATATCTCTAAGTGCCTACAAAAAGAAACTGGAGGGAGCATATACTAGCAGCTTGACAATGCACCTGAAAGCCCTAGAAGAAAAGGAAGCTAATACACCCAAGAGGAGTAGACGGCAGGAAATAATGAAACTCAGGGCTGAAATCAACCAAGTAGAAACAGAAAGAACTATACAAAATATCAACAAAACCATGATCTAGCTTCTTGAGAGAGTCAACAAGATAGATAAACCCTTAGCCAAATTAACCAAAGGACATAGAGACAGTATCCAAATTAATAAAATCAGAACTGAAAAGGGTGACATAACAACAGAAACTGCAGAAATTAAAAAATTATCAGATCCTACTACAAAAGTCTATACTCAACAGAATTGGAAAATTTGTATGAAATGGACAATTTTCTAGACAAATACCAGTTACCAATGTTAAATCAGGACCAGATAAACAATCTAAACAGTCCCATAACCCCAAAAGAAATAGAAGCAGTCATTAAAAGTCTCCCCACAAAGAAAAGTCCGGGACCAGATGGTTTTAGTGCAGAATTCTATCAGATCTTCAAGGAAGACCTAATTCTAATTCTCTTCAAACTATTCCACAAAGTAGAAACAGAAGGTACACTAGCCAGTTCATTCTATGAAGCCACAATTACGCTCATACCTAAACCACACAAAGACCCAACAAAGAAAGAGAACTACAGACCAATCTCCCTTATGAACATTGATGCAAAATTACTCAATAAAATTCTAGTGAACCGAATCCGAGAACACATCAAAACAACTATCCATCACGATCAAGTAGGCATCACCCCGGAAATGCAGAGTTGGTTTAATATATGGAATTCCATCAATGTAATCCACTATATAAACTAGATGCTGAGAAAGGATTTGACAAAATTCAATACCTCTTCTTGATAAAAGTCTTGGAAAGATCAGGAATTCAAGGTCCATACCTAAACATAGTAAAAGCAATAAACAGCAAACCAGTAGCCAACATCAAACTAAATGGAGAGAAACTTGAAGCAATCCCACTAAAATCAGGGACTAGGCAAGGCTGCCCACTCTCCCCCTACTTATTCAAAATAGTATTGGAAGTCCTAGCCAGAGCAATTAGGCAACACAAGGAGGTCAAGGGGATACAAATTGGAAAGGAAGAAATCAAAATCTCACTATTTGCAGATGATATGATCGTATACTTAAGTGACCCCAAAACTTCCACCATAGAATTCCTAAACCTAATAAACAACTTTAGCAAAGTGGCTGGATATAAAATTAACTCAAGCAAATCAGTAGCCTTCCTCTACTCAAAAGATAAACTGGCGGAGAAAGAAATTATGGAAATGACACCCTTCACAATAGTCACAGATAATATAAAACACCTTGGTGTGAACCTAACCAAGCAAGTAAAAGACCTGTATGACAAGAACTTCTTGCCCCTGAAGAAAGAAATCGAAGAAGATCTCAGAAGATGGAAAGATCTCCCATGCTCATTGATTGGAAGGATTAATATAGTAAAAATGGCTATTTTGCCAAAAGCCATCTACAGATTTAATGCAATCCCCATCAAAATTCCCACTCAACTCTTCACAGAGATAGAAAGAGATATCTTAAAATTCATTTGGAATAACAAAAAACCCAGGATAGCGAAAACTACTCTCAGCAATAAAAGAACTTCTGGAGGAATCACCATCCCTGACTTCAAGCTGTACTACAAAGCAATAGTGATAAAAACTGTGTGGTATTGGAACAGAGTCAAGCAGGAGGATCAATGGAACAGAATAGAAGACCCAGAAATGAACCCCCATACCTATGGTCACTTGATCTTTGACAAAGGAGCTAAAACCATCGAGTGAAAAAAAAAGATAGCATTTTCAACAGATGGTGCTGATCCAAACTGGAGGTCAGCGTGTAGAAAAATGCAAATTGATCCATACTTATCTCTTTGTACAAAGCTCAATTCCATGTGGATCAAGGACCTCCATGTAAAACTAGCTATACTGAAACTAATAGAAGAGAAACTGGGGAAAAGCCTGGAACACATAGGCACAGGAGAAAAGTTCCTGAACAGAACACCAATGATTTGTGCTCTAAGACCAAGAATTGACAAATGGGACCGCATAAAACTTCAAAGCTCCTGTAAAGCAAAGGACATAGTCAATAGGACAAAGCGGCAACGAACAGATTGGGAAAAGATCTTCACCAAACCTACATCTGATAAAGAGCTAATATCCAAGGTATACAAAAAACTGAAGAAATTAGACTCTAGACAATCAAAGAACCCTATTAAAAAATGGAGCACAGAGCTAAACAAAGAATTCTCAACTGAGGAAGTTCGAATGGTTGAGAAGCACCTAAAGAAGTGTTCAGCATCCCTAGTCATCAGGGAAATGCAAATGAAAGCAACACTGAGATTCCACCTCACACCAGTCAGAATGGCTAAGGTCAAAAACACAGGTGACAGCAGATGTTGGCGAGGATATGGAGAAAGATGAACACTCCTCCACTGTTGGTGGGATTGTAAACTGGTACAACCACTATGGAAAGCAGTCTGGCGGTATCTCAGATGATTGAACATAGAGTTACCTGAGGACCCAGATATACCACTCCTGGGCATATGCCCAAAAGATGTTTCAACATACAACAGGGACACATGCTCCACCATGTTCATAGCAGCCTTATTTATAATAGCCAGAAGTTGGAAAGAACCCAGATGCCCTTCAACAGAAGAATGGAAAATGTGGTACATTTATACAATGGAGTACTACTCAGCTATTAAAAACAATGAGTTCATGAAATTCTTAGGCAAATGGATGGAGCTGGAAAATATCATCTTGAGTGAGGTGACCCAATCCCAAAAGAACATACATGGTATGCACTCGCTGATAAGTGGATATTAGCCCAAAAGCTCACAATATCTAAGAAACAACGTATAGACCATATAAAACTCATGAAGAAGAAGGAAGACCAAAGTGAGGGTGCTTTGGTCCTTTCTAGAAGGAGTATCAAAAGTTTCAACCAGAGCTCCCAAAGTCTAAACCACCAGCCAGAAAGCACAAAGGGAAGGACTCATGTTTCCACCTGTATAGGTAATTGAGGGGGACCTTGTCAGATTTCAGTGGAAGTGGAGAGCCATGGTCCCCAAAAGTTTGGATCCCCTACTGTTTGGGAATTCAAGAGCAGGGAGATGGGACTGGGAGGATGTTTGGAGCACACCCTCATAAAAATAGAAGGAGGGGGTACGGGATAAGGTGTTAGGGGGAGAATGGGAGAGGAGAGAACATTGAAAGGTAAATACGTATAATATCCAATAAAAAACACAGATAAGAGGGGAGAGAGAGAGAGAGAGAGAGAGAGAGAGAGAGAGAGAGAGAGAGAGAGAACTTATTTTAAATTATGTTCAAAAGTTTCTAGGAGTTGCTAATTGGCTAAGATCCTATTTTAAGCTCTCCACAAAAGAATTTAAGCCTCTGTTCAATATTCTCAAGAGAGATGTAACTCCTAATTTTCCTCAACAATTAATTGACTAAAGAGAGGTAATCTCCTAAAAAGTAGAAGAAGCTATTACTAATCGATATATTATATAGTCTGATTAGTTGTGGGCGGTGCTATAACAGTCCTTTGACAAAAGATTATTAATATAGATCTTTATATCTTTAAATAGGGTCTTCATGACTCTCTGAGTGTGGAAGGAACGACTGTAGGCGCTTCTGCCCTGATTTTACAAGAACTCTGAAAAATTGGCTTTAACAGCAAAAGAGGGAGAACGTAAACTCCCCAGAAGGAGTCCCACTGAAATACTCTCCACCATGCCTTATTCACTTTTAACCCTCTAAAGCTGAAAGCTCATGACAAATCTGCTGCTGACTGCCTCTAGCACCACCGAGACCAACAAAATCTTTGCCACAGATATGGGTAAGGACCCTCTTACCCTTAAAGGGAATGGCCCAGACTCAGTTCCCTTATGGGGCCGAGGATTGATATGCCTGTTTGATACCGCAGAAGGCACAGCTAACCAACTACCAAAAAGATTAATGAAATAAATAGATATCCCCACAAAAGCCAGGCCCAACCATAAATAAGATGAATAACAATTTACATCCAGGGAAGAGAAATCTCCCTGAGAATTCTCTTCTTTTCCCTTTCCAGGTAAAAATGAATCACCTGTGTTGTCTGCTGTTAGAAGTTCTAATTCAGATGCTGGCCTCTGAACTTATACTACTCAGACCTTTGAAGGGCCACTGACAAGAACATCAAACAGCTAGAGATTGACATCACTAATCTGAAGAAATCCTTTGTTTCACTGTCTGAAGAGATCTCCTAAAATCACAAAAATCCTCATTGGACTTGATTTACTCTATTACAATAGAAAAGGCTGTGTACAAGTCTTGACTGTGTACAGATCTTAAAGAAGAATGTTGCCTTTACATAGACAAGACAAGGAGGGTTAAAGAGAGTATGAAATAGGTCAGTGAAGGCCCTGAGAAAAATCAGAGAGAGAAAGAGACAGATGAATGCTGGTACAAGAATTGGTTTTCAGCCTCTCCAAGGTTGTCAACCCTACTTCCTCCCATCTTGAGACCATTTTTTGGCTTCTTTTTGCTTTTTTCTGCTGGTCCCTGGGCCTCAAATAGGCAGACTAACTCTGTGATACAACAGATAAATAATTCGGTAGCAAAACCTATTCAGATACATTATCATAAGTTAGCTATGGAGGACCACGAGTCTCAAGATGAGGTTGTTACTTTATACAGGGTGTTTCCAAAACTCATCTCCACCCAACCTAAAAGGGGGGACTTCTACCCCTATACCAAGCAGAGAGGGGCCACCCAGAACCTCCTCTGACAGGTGATCTGAATTCTTGCTTAGGCTGCGAGGCTAAACACTGCAAGGGAATATAAATAAAAGATAAAAATATCTCTCTGGGTTCCTTGAGGGACAAGCCTGACTGCATAGGGGTTGATGTCAAAAGTATCCCCTCTCCAGGAAAAAGACATTGGGATGGGTATGGCCCTCATGCCTCACTGGACAACGACACGGGGACTGGAGCCATTACAAGGTCCCCTTCAAGTATTGGAGGTCTAGCCTCTATCCCCGCATTCGCAAGATTAGAATTGCCACAGCCCTTCTATACTTAGAGAAGGGAGGAGATGTCAGGGGCAGCCCTGCTTACACACTTAAGGCCTAAAATCAGCCATAGGCCTAAAATCAGCAATAGGCCTGGCATACATATATACTAACAGCAAGTCTTGGGTCTCTGTGGAAAAACATTGAAACAGATGGCTATAAGCTATTGTAAACAGACAGCTTTTGTGGAAATTTACAAGCCTGAGTAGTCATAGACCTTGTAAATAGGTAGCCTTGTCAGACAATACCAACTTAGATAAGGACAAGCGAGTCATAGGCAGAGTCAGAGTGACTTCTCCCCTGAACCTTCACCCAGACTGTACCCGTTTCCGAAAGATATCTGTATTCCCCCAGAACATCTACACTCCAGTGTCATTCCCTGCCCTACATCCTGCCTTTCTGTGTTTATAACCCCTGTGTGAATGAAGTATGATTTGAGAAAAAAATAAAGTATTTAAAAAAATAAAACAAAAAACCAAACAACCCTGAGATTCTACCTCATACCAGTCAGAATGGCTAAGATCAAAAACTCAGGTGATAGTAGAAGCTCGAGAGGATGTAGAGAAAGAAACACTCCTCCATTGTTGGTGAGATTGCAAGATGGTGCAACCACTCTGGAAAACAGTCTGACGGTTCCTCAGAAAATTGAACATATCATTACCTGAGGACCCAGCTATACCACTCCTGGGCATATACACAGAAGATGCTCGAACATATAACAAGGACATATGCTCCACTTTGTTCATAGCAGCTTCATTTATAATAGCCAGAAGCTGGAAAGAACCCAGATGTCCTTCAACAGATGAATGCATACAAAAAATGTGGTACATTTACACAATGGAATATTACTCAGCTATTAAAGACAATGAATTCGAGAAATTCTTAGGTAAATGGATGGAACTAGAAAATATCATCCTGAGTGAGCTAACCCAATCACAAAAGAACACACATGATATTCATTCACTGATTATTGGATTTTAGCCCAGAAGCTTTCCCAAGATTCACCTCACAGACCACATAAAGCTCATGAAGAATGAAGACCAAGTGTGGGTGCTTCGGCCCTTCTTAGAAGGAGTAACAAAATACTCAAGGGAGCAAATATAGAGATAAAGTGAGGGACAGAAACTGAAGGAGAGGCCATCTGCAGACTATTCCACCTGAGTATCCATCCCATGTGCAGTCACCAAAGGTAGATGCTGATGTGGAAGTCAGGAAGTACATGCTGACAGGAGCCTGACATGGCTGTCTCCTTAGAGGTCTGAAAGAGTCTGACATTCAGAGGCAGGTGCTCACAGTTAATCATTGAACTGATCATGGGGTTCCCAATGGAGGAGTTAGAATGAAGACTGAAGGAGTTGAAACGGTTTGCGACCCCATGAGGAAAGCAACAATACCAACCAACCAGAGCCCCCAGGGTCTAAACCACCAGCCTGGGAGCACTTAGGGAGGGACCCATCATGCCAGCTATATACTCAAGGGAGGATGATCCTGTTAGTATAGGTGGGAGAGGAGATCCTTGACTTCATGAAGGCTAGACGCCCCAGGGGGTGGGAATTTGAGGGTGGGGAGGTGGGAGTGGGGGGGTAGGTAGGGGTACATCCGCAGAGAAGCAGGAAAAGGGTGGATGGGATGGGGGTTCCTGGGCACGAGGTGGGGGCAATTGGGTAAGAGGAAAACATCTGAAATGTAAATAAAATATCCAATAAAAATGATAGATTATCATTTAAAAAAAAGAAAAAAAAGAACACAGAAGAAATAAACATCTACACTAGGCAATCCTGCAATTAGACAACACAGACTGGAAATTTTTGCTTTAATTCCTAGCAACATTTTGACACACAGTGGGGATAAGATGAATGACAAATTTTTTAAAAAAATAATATAACTTTTAATTGGGAAAGTAAAACTTTTTTGAAAATGTGCGTCAGTGTTAGAAGTCCTCTATTGTGTATAAAATCACTGTCACTAAGCAAAGAACTTGAGGATGGAATGAAAAGCAAAATATTTCTACTTCATTTTACTATGATATGAATCTCAAATAACTGGCAAAAGAGTTTTGGTAAAATAATAAAATTGAAAGAAATTAATACTTTAAGATTCTCAGCAAGAAAAATATTCAGAAAACTAACATATTTATCTTATATACTTTATCATTCTCATATGAAATTTAGAAACCTTTAATTTTATGCCTACCTGGGTAAATTTGAATAAAATTGTGAATTTTATGCATAAAGATTTTAATATCTCAAAATTTTTTCTAATTTCCACGACTTCAGTTTAAAGTTTCATATTTAATAGATAATATTTAAGTGTCTTCTATGCCTTGAGTATGTTTTCCGTGTATTTCTGAGGCCACGTTCACATCAGTCTTAAAAGACTATTCTAAAGTTTTTGGGTATCAAACTTCATATGGACATCAGTTTCACCTCCTTGTTGTTGACTCATCTAAAAACCAAAGGGAATCATTGTTTCCTGAATAAAAAGACATGAGTAGAACTTTCAGAATAATTTATTATTTTCAATAATAAAAGCATACTTTTTCATATAAACAGAGATGACAAAGTTACTTTGTTATAATTCAGTTGTAAAGATGAAGGAATGTTCATTTTGATGTGTGTCTGGGATTTTTTCATTCAAGCGTTTGATTTATACTCACATTGTTTATACTGTTAAGTATTTCATTTACATCCACAATAAGATAATATAAATCTACATAAACCATGAAGCACACAAAGGGCTTTATCCTGGTTATCAGGCACTGAGGTATATCTAGTATGTTGTTTCAATTCATTTATATAATCATTCCCATATGGGGAGGAGTAGAATAGTGTTTTGTTATGAAAGCAAACACCACTTCATTATTGTGTAATTTATGTCATTTTTTCTTTATTTTTATTTTTGTTACAATATTTTTAATGTTTCTTTACAAAATTCATATGCAGATCATATTCATCCCCAAATCTCCATTCTTTCAGACTAAACTTTACTCTTTAAACACCTTGATGTCATGCCCTATTTCCCCCCAAATAACCTGTCAAGTCTGTAATGGGTTGGCTTGATACTGCTTGCATTCTAATGCTAATTTGAGTCCCCCAAACTGGTTATCACAGAGATGAGAGAGTCTGAATGTAGACATTAGCTGCCCCTTGTCCCTAGTTAATTGTGGTTGGTAAATAAAGATGTCAACAGCCAATCTCCTGACAGAAGTGATACAGGTGAAGTTAAAGTTTTGGGGGCTTGGGTCAGAGAAAGGAGATCACAATGGAGGTGAAGAAGTCTCCGTGGAAGAAGAAGAAAAGCAGGAGCAAGGAAACCACCTGGGATAAGAGTCAAGAGAGCATGCATGGCCCTAAGGACTGCCCAATTAGAGTTAAGATCAGTCCAGTTGGAACATAGTAAATAGAAAGTAATAACTTGGGGTTATTGTTAGGGAAGTATTTTCTAACAAATTGGAGAGAGCTGCCTAACTGTTGTGCTGATTGAGACTTATCAAAAATATAAAGTCACTGTGTCTATTTTATTCAGGAATTCAATTACCAAAGGTGGGGTAGAAACCCCAAGCCAGTTTTTAAAAATATTTTCTACTATGAAGTCTAATTCATGATGCTCATATATTTCTGTGTATACAACAAACTAGTGGAGCATGGTTGACCTAGCAAAAACTACATCATGACTGTAAGGATTATGGAAATTAGCCTCTCACATGGGTGAACCACCTCATAATTTGTTTTCCAATTCAGACTGGACATTGAAACTACAAAATTGAATGTAGAAAATTGTATTTATGTACATTTACAAATACATATATTTGTAACATCAGACACACACACACATTTAACAATAAAATGTAAAGAAAGAGAGACTATCCACGTGATAGTATATTGGGGATAGTTCAGATCACAGAATCATAGCTATGAAGGGATGTAAGATGCTAAGAAAGGTGAAGAGTGATATCATCACATGCTAGTAAAAATTGAGTAATCAAAAAATTGAGTCACCTGATCCTAAAACCCAAATCCCCAAATTGAGTCACCTGCCCAAATAATTTCACTTGGATTATAGATATTATCCTACCCTCCAGGCTAGAATATCTACTGGATTAAACTTATCCCAGCAAATACAATTTCTGTGAGTTAATGAGTCCTGTCATTACCAGAAGACATTGTTTTACTCTGGTCCTCTCTTGCCTCTCATTCTTATAATTTTTCTCTCTCCTTCTCCATAATTATTCCTAAGCTTTCTGGATGTGGTGGGATATTTGATATATATTTCCTTGTTTGAGTACTTCACCGACTGATTTTCACTGCACTTTGGTCATTTGATATTTAATTTAGAACAAAAGAATTCTCTTATTAAGAAAAATTCATATAGTATTATAAGTATAAATAACAGCTACAATGATTCCTATGCCTGAGAAATTTCTCAGGCTTAGGCTAATTTACAAGTACTATGATTGATCCTTAAAAGTTAATAATGCCAACAATTTAGATTTTTGTCTGAAATTACTTCTTTGTTCTAGGCTAAGGTTTAGATTCCTGCCTGAAATGATTTCTTTGTTCTAGCCTAATGTCAGATTCCTGCCTGAAGCCTACTTCCTTGTCCTTGGCCAATGTCATATTTCTGCCAAGCAGACCATTTCCTTATCCTTGGCCCATGTCAGATTCTTGCCAAGCAGCCCCAAAGACTCTCTGTCCCTCCCCATCTTCCCCTTTTTATTTCATTAACAAGACAGGAATTTAAATTTTAGGCTAGAACAAGGAAGTAGGCTTCAGATATGAAAATGACTTTGGGCTAGGACAGGGAAATTGGCTCAAATCAGTAAGAATAAGAAACCCTCATCCAAGTTAACTAAACGCAGAGAGGCGCAGGTATTTTGATCATCCTGATAAGCCCTTAGAAACAGTGATCACAGAAGTGATCACAGGATTGTTTAATGCCTTGCTTATTCTTTGACTATTTGTGTCTATTGTCTTTCTTTTTCCTTGACTATTTGTATCTATCGTACTGCTAGATCCTCAACCTAGAACTGACCTTAGTACTTGCATGTAATTAAAATGGTATAAAAGAAAAGGGAGGAGGGGAGTTGTGATAGGGGGTTCTAAAGAGGGGAAATGGGGAAAGAGAATGACATCTGAAATGTAAATGAATAAAATATCCACTAAAAAAGAAAACAGAAAATATTTTGAGATATCTATCAAAAATAAAATAAAAACTGAAAAATAAAAGTTAATAATGTACGGCTTAAAGCATGTTGATTCACCTGGACTATTTTTTGGGGGGAGGGGAGGGTTTATTTGGCTTACACTTTCAAATTGTAGTCCACCATTGCAGAAAGTAAGGACAAAACTCAAGCAAGGCTAAAACCCGGAGTCAGGAGATGATGCAGAGGCCATCGAGTAAAGCTGCTTACTAGTTTGCTCCAGTTGTTGTTGTTGTTGTTGTTGTTGTTTCTAACTCAGGACCATTAGTTCAGTGCTTGGACTCATGAACAATGGGCTGGGCCCATTAATTAAGAAATTAATTAATCAATCATTAATTTAGAAAATGACCTACAGACTTATAGTCTAATCTTATTGAGGCTTTTATTAAAAAATTATTTTTTTGGATATTTTATTTATTACATTTCAACTGTTATCCCCTTTCCTGGTTTCCCCTCTGCAAACCTTCTATTTCATCCCCCCTCCCCTGCTTCTATTAGGTGCTCCCCGATGCACCTACTCAATCTCACCTCACCACCCTAGCTTTCCCCTACACTGGGACATTAAGTCTTTATAGGACCTAGGGCCTCCCCTTCCACTGATGCAAGATAGACCATCCTCTGCTACATATGCAGCAGGAGCCATGGATCCTCTTTGGTTGGTGGTTAGTCCCTGGGAGCTTTGGGGCATCTGGTTGGTTAATATTGTTGTTCTTCCGATGGGATTGCAAACCCTTCAGCTTTTTCAGTCCTTGCCCTAACTCCTCCATCGGTGTCCTGATGCTCAGTGCAATGGTTGGCTGCAAGCATTCACATCTGTATTGGTCAGGCTTTGGAAGAGTATCTCAGGAGACAGCTTTATTAGTCTCCTGTCAGCAAGCACTTCTTGGTATCAGCAATAGTGTCTGGGTTTGGTGGCTACATACGTGATGGATCCTTTTTCTATCTAACCATCTTGAAACTGCAAAATCTGCCAGCCTGAGAAAAGGCTTCCTTGAGCTGAAATGATTTGTAGAATTTTAGGAATAGGAATATGGGGTTGATTAAAATAATATCTGTTCTATCTCTACTTAACCTGTAACCGTGTAACCTGTAACTAGAGGAGTATGACTCGGATGAAATAATATGATTTGTATTTCTTGAAATTAATTATGTTTTTGAAATCTGTATTATCAAAGACATTCTCTGATTATTAATCAGAGTTTCAAAGAATCCCAGTCTTGGTGTCTAACTCAACCTTCTCATCACCTGATCCTTAGATCCTCTCTGGAACCTGTTCTTTGCCTGGGCTGGCAATGGATCTTCGGGGATTATGAAAGCTAGTGAACACAGAAGAATCTTCTTTCTAAGTGCCAATTTGTTTTCTCTATTTTCTTTGAGTAATATGTATGGGAATTTTAGCATTATGGTCATATTATCATATTCCAGTGGCCAGAGCAGCAGTATTAGCAGTAGCCTGTATTGTTTGTGGATCTTCCATACTGTGACCAAGAGCTGGAGGAGTTTTTATTTGGCAATTTAAGTCTTCTTGAGTGAGATTAATTTTATGTATGGGCTAACTCTAGTTAAATGCCTTTGTCTGCATTTATAAGTATATCTTATACGGTTTTGTCTTTAAAACTCAGAAATCTGGTTAGCTGTCTGATTATATGCACAAAACCAACCACATAATGTTATGTTATTTCTGTGAAAACTTAGTGATTTCCCCCTTTTTTCTTTCAACTCTAAACTCTGCCATTAGTGTACAATTTCATTAGCATATTCTTGGAGGATCACTGTGTAACCTCATACACACAAAAAAAACCTTTATACTTGGCTTTTCTCACTACTCAGAAATTGAAAGTAGTTTTAAAATGTACTTGGAGTATGTTTGAGATACGATCTATACCTCTGCACTAGGCTTCCTCATGGTAAAGAACAAATAAATGTAATTAATGCATACTCACGAGTGATAGGAATTAAAATCAGCCTGGATATATATCAAATGAAAATGAGTGATTGAAATGTGAAATTTATTTAACCATAAAGCAAAGGTGGAGGTATGAAATGTGGAAGCAAATGGATGAAACTGGAGAAATTGTTCAGAGAATCATAAATATAAATACATACATTCTTTTTCATATATGGATCAAATACTCAAATTTTAGAGTGGCATATGTAACCTACAGTACCCTTACAAGTAAGGAAAGTATAAGAAGGCCAATTAGATAGTATGCTTTAACCAAGAGGGGATAGCATAAAACAGATGATATAAAATCTAGTACATACATATGTGAAAGAAGAACAAAACAAAAATAGATTATAGCCGCAGTAAAAGGAGAGCACATCATTCATTGCAAAGTAGGTTCAGAAGGCTGGTGAGCAGCAGGCTGGAGCTCACAGAGGCTTTGCTTTGGAATGTGCTGCTCAGCTACAAGATCACACTAGCTGTGAGTAATAGCAAGATGTCCAAGATGGATAATGGTTCATTTTATGATTTAGGACTTCCCAAAATACCTTCACGGTCTGTGCTGCCACCTGGAGCCATATTAATATTCATAGGCTGTGTTTCCACTGGCAGTCATATTTTGTGTGTGTGTGTGTGTGTGTCTGTGTGTGTGTGTGTGTTTCTGCAACCAGGACTATGTAGTTGTCTACAATCCATGATGTGGATGGGAGTCCTGTTGATATCAGAAGTCCATCCAGCTGCTAGAGTCCATGAATAAGGTCCATGTTATGTGCTTCCACAGAGGTCCATGATAGTGTATTGGACTTTGCTGCTGCCAGAATCCATGTCAATGATCATATGTTCCGGAGCCATGTTGGAAAGAAATGATGTAGTCTGTAGTCCATGATGCCCTGAAATCATGTGAAAATCCATAATCTGTACTGCTGCTGTCTGCTATGTCCCGGGAAGCTTTTGTTCCATTGGTATTGATGACTCTAGACTCATAATTGAAAACAAAAGACATTGAAGGCTTCTATAACAACACCACCCCTCAAAAGACACAGTTTAGACAGGAAACCATTGGCAAGAGCCCGTAAAAATTGTGATAAGAATGCTGAAGTATAGCCATTCATAGTGGATGGCTTCTGGTGAGTGTTGACTCAATTATTCTAAAGCGGCTGGCTACTAGGAGTCTGACCATGTTCCAATGAGTATATGAGCAATCCAAATTGTACTTGATGTATTTTTAAAAATTTTTTGGTGGGGGTAGAGGGCAAAATGGTTAGAGGATGGACCTGGAAATGGGAATGAGAAGTTAGTGTGATGGGAATGCATTTTATAAATTTCTCAAATAATCAGTAAAAATTATGTTAGTAAGAAGACAATCTTTGTATTAAAAATAAAAACATTCTGTGACCTGAAGTTACTTTCCCCCCTACTTTTGTTTTGGATTTAAAACACTGTGATTTTGATGAATAGTGTCTCAACCTCTTTTCTTATGAAATCCTAGTATGCATTTCTTTTTGCATGAATTCCTTTGGGATTGAGACTGTATCACATCAGTCAGTAATAATTATCCCCCTATTCAAGCTCATAAGCTACCTAGTATCAGGTTTTTGGTCATGTTCGCTGTGTCATATATGGGTTCTGTTTCATGTAATAGCCTTAAATATAATAAAAAATGTATCTTATGATAAGAATGTATTTTAATATAAATTAATCAACACCACTAGCTGTTGTCTTTTAGCTGCACCCTTCCTTAAACTCAGATGTGTAGTATTAAGTATTTAAAATTCTGGCCCTGAATTTCTACCTGACTTTTATCAAATTAGTTCCTGAATAACACACACACACACACACATACACACACACACACACAAACACACACACACACACACACACACACACACACACACACACACCATTATTTACAGTAAGCCCTAAGCAGCTCAAGATCTGGGAAGATACCCAGCTTCTATGCTATTAGAATGTACTTTCCTATTGAAACTCCTGAGTTATTACTTACTATTTACTATGTTTCATCTCGGCTGCTTTTAGCCCCAATTGGGCAGCCCACAGGGCCATGCTTTCTTGATCTTTATTGCATCAAGGCTTTTCCTTCCTCCTTCTAGCATATCTTTTTCCTCCTGTCCAATGTCTTCAAAACTAAGCCCTACCTATGTTACTTCTGTCCAATTATTGGCTGCTGGCACCTTTATTTACCAAGCACAAAGAACTGGGGGCAGGGACAGTTAGCTAGCATCTATATGCAGACTCTCTTATCTCTGGGACAACCAGTTTGGGGGCCCAAATAAGCATGAGAATACAAGCAGTATTAGGCCAACCCACCACACAGATGAAATAACCAGTTAGCATTTAGTGACTTGTTTTTATTTACTTGAGCTGCAAAACAAACAAACAAACAAACAATCAAGCAAATTCATTTATTTCAATGCTGAATTTTCATTTCTTCTATTTGTTTTCCTTCTACTCCCTCTTTCTCTCATTCTCTTGTTCCTTGGCTTCCTCTTCCTTTCACTATTTCTTCTGCCTATATCTCCTACTATCTCCTTTCCATTTTCCCTTCCTTATTTATTTGTCTTATTGACGTGAGCTTTGTTCATCATTGCTTAAATTTCAGATTGAAGTTGAGGAAAAAATCTGAATTATTTTACTGAAGTAAGAAGGAAGATGACTTTGCTGCTACATGGGATGAGGTTACAGTTCAAAAACCACGTGAAGCCCTTGAAAATTACGAATTAGACTACAGTCACATTTTTATCATATATGATATTTCATTTGAGATTTACATAATATACCCAAGGGCATCCTCATTTGTTTTGCCACATAGAAAGCTTATAAACGTTAGAGTAGAGACCAAGAATAAAATGTGAGAAAGAGGAAATTTAAGGCAGTTTAGGAATTTAAAAATACAATTTTCTGTTGTTATTGTCAGGATAACATCTGCTGCTTTAGGAGAAACTATGCAGAAATTCTTTTCTTTCATCCTTTTTGGATCTTTGTAAAAACATCAGTGACATACAAACATGAGTTCAGATAAAATGGACAATTAACACAGAAATGTAACTCCTAAAGATATTGAAGCAGTAATTAAAAGTCTGCCAAATAAAATATCACAGGGTCAGATGAATTCAGTGCAGAATTCTACCCCCTCTTCAAAGAAGAATTAGCACTAATACTCCTCAAATTATTTCACAAAACAGAAACTGAACAAAAATTTGCTAATTTGTTTTATGAGGCCACTATTACCTGGAAGCAATAAAATACAGAAATATTAAAATAAATTTATAGACCAATATCTCTTATAAAACATAGTTGCAAAGATTCCCAATTAAATAAGATACATCTCTCCTAATGCTCTGGATTTTAAGGATTGTATTAAAAAACAATTCTTATTCTCATGGACCTGCCTTTATAACTGGCTTAGTATTAACCTTCTATAGATGTTAATATAATTTATATACTCTGTATCTTCAGCATTTTAGCTGTGCTATGATATTATGAGTATGATTTCTTGGCTATTACTGTGTTTACTTCTTATACATGTATGTACATCTCTGTCCTAAAAAATGTTGCTATGAGTTTACTGAAGATAAGTTTATATTTTCATGATATTCCAAATATGTTTACATCCCAATCATGTTAACAGCTGTAATTTGAATGATGATCCAATGTGTTTACCACGTTTTCAAGAGTGATATCATCCTATTAGTAAAGAAATACTTCTAAACCAAATTAAAGAACATCAAATTAAGTTATCAAAGAAGAGAATTCATCATTGTCATGTAGGCTTCTTCTCAGGTATTCAGCAATGATATAATATACATAAACTTATAAGTATAAACAACCACATTGATAAATCTCATAATCATTTTGTTAAATGACAAAAGGACTTTGACAAAATTCAGCATCTATTTATGACAAAAGTCCTGGAGAATCTAAGGCTATGAATACCATTCTTCAGCATAGTAAAAGCAATTACAGGAAACCCACAGCATTTATCAACCTAAAGGAAGAGAAACTCATAGCACTCCACAAAATCATGCATAAGATAAGGATACCCTCTTTCTATCTCCATGCCTAAACAATATAGTACTTCAAATCTTAGCTAGAATACTAAGAGATTTGAAAGACATAGATAGGACAAAACAGTCAAGAAAGAAGTCAAAACAATTTTATTTCTAGATGAAATGATTTTATACATGAATAAAATATCCACAAGAAAACTTCCATAGCTGTGAAACAGTTTCAGAAAAGCAAATTCTTGTGTCAAAGCAATTTTGGAAGCAGTGGTACTAGCAATTAATGTAATTAAAGCTGTTATACCAGCAATAATCCAGCCCACTTCCCTCTTGCTTTTGCTTAAAGTCTGACTCACTTCTTCCAGTACTTGCAAGCTATTTTTAGAATACCAAGGTTCTGTGCTACTCAGGGCAGTAAAACAAAAGCTGGTTAATAGACCTCCATAACTGACATGCCAGATTTGAAAACACTAACACAATTAGGTGTACAATCAATTCAACTTACATTAAATACTGCAGAAGAAAAAGTAATTTTAACTTCACAATCAAAAGAGCATTACGCATGTGCTAACACCTGTTCGAAATCCAGATCCTGCCCCAATTTTATCTCTTATTAACATAAAATTATAGAGAATTACATCTAACTTCCAAATATGTCTCTGAAAATGTACAGAACCAGGCTTCCAAATGAAGACTGTTATTTCCAATACTGAATTGATTTTCAGACCAGTCCATGTTTGAGTCTTAATAACTAGTCACATTCAAGAGCAATACAAGAGTCAATATAACTACTCTTTTTGATTCTCTGTTCCACAATATCTAAAACCTTGAGGCAAGGCAGCTTGTCCCATCAGTGTTATTGTCAAGCAATGGTGGGTCAGTAACATATGTTCAGTACAGCTTCCCAGACACCATTGTCAGGGCACTTAGCAAGCTCACAGGTCAGTATCATTCTTTGTCCTGGCATCAGCATGTCTCACTCATCATTCTGGCAGCCACCATGTTCCTTCAGCATCCTGCAGAAAAAACACAAACATGCCTTCTACCCCATATTAAATACCTGATAGGGACCATGCCATATTCCAGTAAGTGGATCCTTCCCTTTCACCTATTCAATAGTATGCCTAGTTGTAGAGTATCATAGACACTCAGCAGAAAGTTCATTGGTATCCATTTTTTTAATTAAAATTAAAAAAAATAACATGATTTAAATAAATTTGTGGTGTATGGGGATATATCTTCCCCTTTTTGATGAAGATATTGTTTTAAAGTTCTGTGAGCCCCTTCCACAGTTTCTTGTCCTTGACAGTTGTAAGGAATCCCAGTAATATGGGTAATGTTAAATTGCTACCCAAAAGTCTCAAATGCTCGACTGCAATAGCCAGTTCCATTATCTGTTTTTATTTGTTTGTTTTTCTTTTTTAATTTTTTTATTATTAGACACATTACTTATCTACGTTTCAGATGTTATCCTCTTTCACCTCTGCCCCCTGAAACCCCTTAACCCATCCCTCCTCCTCCTATTTCTATGAGGGTATGCTCCCATCCATCCACCCATACCTACCTGCCCACTCTCGAATTCCCTCTCACTGGGGAATCTAGTCCTCAATGGACCAAGATCCTCCTCTCCCACTGATGCCTGACATATCCATCCTACTCTATATATACAGTTGGCACCATGGGTTCCTCCATGTGTGTCCTCAGGTATTTTGTTTAGATACTGGGAGATCTGTTTGGTTGGTATTGTTGATCTCCCCTTGGAGCTGCAAGACCCTTCAACTACTTCAGACTTCTGACCAACTCCTCCATTTGGGACCCTGTGATCAGTTTGATTGTCAACTGTGAGCATATTCCTCTGTATATGTCAGGCTTTGACAGTGCCTCTCAGGAGACAAGTATATCAGGTTCTTGTCAGCATGCACTTTTGGACATCCACAGCAGTGTTTGTATATGGTGATTACACTTGGGATGGATCCCCATATGGAGCAGTCTCTGGAGAGTCCCTCCTCCAGTTTCTACCCAACACATTGTCTCATATTTGCTCCTGTGAATATTTTGTTACTCCTTCTAAGAAGGACCTACACTTTGGTCTTTCTTTTTCTTGGGCTTCATGTGGTCTGTGAGTTGTGTCTTGTGTAATGTGAGATTTTGAGATAATATCCACTTATCAATGAGTGTATACCATGTGTGTTCTTTTTTTTGATTGGGTTACCTCACTTAGGATGATATTTTCTAGTTCCATCCATTTGCCTAAGAATTTCATGAATTCATTATTTTTAATAGCTGAGTAATACTTTATTTTGTAAATGTACCATATTATCTGTATCCATTCCTCTGTTAAAGGAGATCTAGGTTAGTTTCAGCTTCTGGCTATTATAAATAAGGGTGCTATGAACATAGTGGAGCATATGTCTTTGTTATATGTTGGAGTGCCTTTTGGGTATATGCTCAGGAGAGGTATCACTGGATTCACAGCTAATGCTATGTCCAATTTTCTGAGGAAGCACCAGAATGATTCCAAGAGTGGTTGGAGCAGCTTACAATCCCACCAACAATGGAGGTATGTTCCTCTTTGTCTACATCCTCGGTAGCACCTGCTGTCATCTGATTTTTGATCTTAATCATTCTGATTGGTGTGAGGTAGATTCACAAGATTGTTTTGATTTGCATTTCCTTGATGACTAAAGATGTTGTACATTTCTTTAGGTGCTTCTCAGCCAATTGATATTCCTTAGTTGAAAATTCTTTGTTAAGCTCTGTACCCCATTTTTAATAGGGTTATTTGTCTGGAGTCTAATTTCTTGAGTTATTTGTATGTTTTGGATATTAGCCCTCTGTCAGATATAGGAGTGGTAAAGATCTTGTCCCAATCTGTTGGTTGCTGTTTTGTCCTATTGACCATGTCCTTTGCCTTTGTAGATTGCTCTTGGCTAGATGGTCATTTTTACTATATTAATACTGCCAATCCATGAGCATGGGAGTGCTTTCCATCTTCTGAGATCTTCAATTTCTTTCTTCAAGGATTCAACATTCTTGTCATACAGATCTGTCATTTGCTTGGTTAGATTCACACAGAGGTATTTTATATTATTTGTGACTTTTGGAAGGGTGTCATTTCCCTAACTTCTTTCTTGGCCTGCTTATCCTTTAAGTAGAAGAAGGATACTGATTTGTTTGAGTTAATTTTATATCCAGCTACTTTTTTGAATTTGTTTATCAGGGTTTGGAATTCTCTGGTGAAATTTTTTGGGTCACTTAAGTATACTATCATACCATCTGCAAATAGTGATATTTTGACTTCTTCCTTCTTGATTTGTTTTTGTTGTTGTTGTTGGTTTTTTATTTTATTTTATTTATCTATCTATTTATTTAGTTAGTTAGTTTTAGTTTTTCAAGACAGGGTTTCTCTGTGTAGCCCTGGCTGTCCTGGAACTCACTCTGTAGACCAGACTGACCTGGAAGTCAGAAATCCTTCTGCCTCTGCCTCCAAATTGCTGGGATTAAAGGTGTGTGCCACCACTGCCTGGCCTTTTTTTGTTTTGTTTGTTTTTTTCCTTTCCGATTTGTATCTCTTTGATTTCCATTTGTTGTTTAATTGCTCTGGCTAGGACATCAAGTACTATATTGAATAGGTAGGGAGAGAGTAGACAGCCTTGCCTAGTCCCTGATTTTAGTGGGATTGCTTCAAGTTTCTCACCATTTAGTTTAATGTTGGCTACTGGTTTGCTGTATATTGCTTTTACTATGTTTAGGTATGGGCCTTGAATTCCTGTTCTTTCTAAGATTTTTACTATGAATGGGTTTTGAATTTTGTCAAATGGTTTCTTGGCATCTAGTGAGATGATCATGTGGTTTTGTTTTTCTTTGAATTTGTTTATATAGTGGATTACATTGATGGATTTCTGAATATTGAACCATCCCTGCATTCCTGGGATAAAGCCTAGTTGATAATAGTGTATAGTGGAATACTGTCCCACTACATTTGTATAAAGCTCAGTGATTGGGCTGTATGAGAGGTCAGCAGAGTGAGGAGAGGAAGAGGAAAAGGAGGAGGAGGAGGAGCAGGAAGAGGGGCAGGATGTAGGAGCCATTGAGAACCACATGTCCAGGACCTTCCTGGGTAACAACTTATATTTAGGTTAGTTAATTGGGTAACACCTCTAATTGTGTGGGTATCTTGTTAACTGAGCATTACCAAACATATAAAGTCTTTGGATAATCTTTAAGTATTAGAGTCTCATTTCTACCAGGTACTGTATGGATGGTAGGATGGTCTGGGCTCAGCCCAACCATGTGGAGACAGCAAAGTAGATTGGCAGAACCATCTCCAACGTTGGTGTCTCATGGGTGCCAGGGCTGGTGTTTCAAGCTGTTTTTTTCTAGCTGTGGCACGTGGGTGGCCTCTGGCCAGGGAACCTGGCAGCAGAGCTAAGCAGAGCCACTACTTAGATAGTTGGCCAAAAAAATAGCCTTCTTAAAATATTAATTTTACAATGGTGGATGATTGTTTTGATGTTTTCTTTTGGAATATTGGATTCTCATTTTTTGAGAATTTTATTGAGAATTTTTGCATCGATATTCATAAGAGAGATTGTTCTGAAGTTCTCTTTCATTTTTGGGTCGTTGAGTGGCTTAGGTATTAGTGTAATTGTGGCTTCATAGAACCATTTGGGTAATGTTCCTTCTGTTTCTATTTTGTGGAATAGTTTATAGACAATTGGTATTATGTCTTCTTGAAAGATCTAATAGAATTCTGCACTAAAACTATTAGTCCTGGGCTTTTTTTTTTTTTTTTTTGGTAGAGAGACAATGAATGATTTCTGCTATTTCTTTAGGGGTTATAGGACTATTTATATGATTTATATAATTCCCATTTAACTTTGATATCAGGCATCTGTCTAGGAAATTTTCCATTTCATCCAGATTTTCCAGTTTTCTTGAGTATAGACTTTTGTAATAGGATCTGATGATTTCTTGAATTTCATCAGTTCTGTTGTTATATCTTCCTTTTCATTTCTGATTTTATTAATTTGGATATTTCTCTATGCCCTTTGGTTACTCTGGCTAAGAGTTTATCTCTCTTGTTGATTTTTCTCCAAGAACCAGCTCCTAGTTTTGTTTATTCTTTGTATAGTTCTTTTTGTTTCTACTTGGTTCATTTCAGTCCTGAGTTTGTTTATTTTCTGCAGTTTACTCCTCCTGGGTGCTTTTGCTTCCTTTTGTTCTAGAGCTTTCAGGTGTGCTGTCAAGCTGCTAGTGTGTGCTCTCTTCAGTTTCTTTTTGTAGGCACTTAGAGCTATAAGTTTTCTTCTTAGCACTGCTTTCATTGTGTCTCACAAGTTTTGGTATGATGTGCCCTCATTTTCATTAAATTCTAAAAAAGTCTTTAATTTCTTTATTTATCCCTCACCAAGCTATCATCGAGTAGAACATTGTTTAGTTTCCACATATGTGGACTTTCCATTGATTTTTATCATTGAAGACCAGCCTTAGTCTGTGGTGATCTGATAGGATGCATGGGATTATTTCAATTTTCTTGTATCTGTTGAGGCCTGTTTTTTGACCAATTATATGGTCAGTTTTGGAGAAGGTACCATGAGGTGCTGAGAAGGAAGTATATTCTTTTGTTTTTGGATGAATTGTTCTATAAATATCTGCTAAATCTATTTGGTTTATAGCTTCTCTTAGTTTCACTGTGTCTCTGTTTAGTTTCCCTTTTCATGATCTGCCCATTGATGAGAATGGGGTCGAAATGTCCCACTATTATTGTATGAGGTCTAATGTGTGCTTTGAGCTTTAGTAAAGTTTCCTTTATGAATGTGGGTGCCTTTGCATTTGGTGATTTGGCGCATAGATGTTCGGAATTGAGATTTCATCTTGGTTAAATTTTCCTTTGACAAGTATGAAGTGTCCATTCTTATATTTTTTGATAACTTCTGGTTGAAAGTTGATTTTAATTGGTATTAGTACGGCTACTCCAGCTTGTTTCTTGGAACCATTTGTTTGGAAAATTGTTTTCCAGCCTTTTATTCTGAGGTAGTGCCTCAGAAGAGACTTTGCACTTTGAACTTTTAAACAGTGAGGAGATAATAATAGACCATGAATGGAGAATTTTGAAGTTGGACTCAATGTTGTTTTGCATGATGCATTTCCTCTTTAAGGGCTTCTACCTTTATCTGTGCTCCTCTGTATTTCTTTGAGTGAGTTATTTATGTCCTTCTTAAAGTCTTCTATCATCATAATGAGAAGTGATTTTAAGTCTGAATCTTGCTTTTCTGGTATCATGGGGGTATTCATTACTTGCTATGGTGGGAGAACTAGGTTCTGATGATGCCAAGTAACATTGTTTTCTGTTGGTTATGTTTTTGCACCTGTCTTTCACTATTTTATTATCTCTAATGCCACCTTCACTCACTGTCTCTGACTATAGCCTGTCTGTTCTATTATCTTGGTTGTGTCAAAACTCCTCAGAGTCCAGCTGTCTCTATGATCCTGTGATCCTGAGATCCTGGGTGTGATAGCTCCTGGGAGTCAGGTTGTTTCTGGGATCCTGAAATCTAGGTGTGCCCAAGCTCCTGAGATCCTATAATCCTATTATCCTATGTTCCTGTGTGTCTTAGAGCTCCTGGGAGTCCAGCTTCCTCTGGGTTTTGACTGACTGGGTGCAGAGCTGGTGCCCTAGGACTGCTCTGAGCACAGGCGCAAACTAAAAGGTTCCCGTGCCACAGTCTTTGAGGAAGTTTCTGGGTCCCTGTGGGTCCCTCTAACTCCCTGGTGTGTGTGTGTGTGTGTTGCGGCCTACTCACCTACACTCCTGGGTGTGTTAGAGCTCCTGGGAGTCCTGATTCATAGCCATGTTCTAAAAAGTGACTCCCTCTTTTTAACACGCATTAGCTAGATATTGTCAATATCATTTTGCTTTTGGTTTCAATTAATCATTAACATTTTATGGAGAATAGACCTGGAATGTGCAGATATCGAGAATAATAAGCATATTCTATTTTATTTTCTTCAGTCTAATTAGAAAATTCAGGGCCTTGACTTTCTAGGCAGATATTCTACCATTGAGGTAAATCCCTAACCTCTCATGTGCTTAGTTTACAAAAGGAGGTATGTGTTTGTCCGCAATGTTCATCTCATGAATAAGAAAGAAAAAATTTTCTAGGTATTGGAGGATTCAACTGTGTAGTGTTCTTTTTGTTTTGCTTTGCATTTGTTTTTGAAACAAAGCTTTATTATGTATTTTTGTCTAGCCTGGAACTCACTATGTAGACTTAGTTGGCATTGAACTTGTAGAGATCATCCTGCTTTTTCCACTCAAACACTATGAGTAAAGACATTTATCACCATGTCTGCTTATGCAGTAATCTTTTAAGCAAATGGGATATCAGATTTCTTCAACATTCCATTAAATTTCAGCCTATGGACTAGGATGATGGTTTAGCTGTAAAGTGTTTGCTTATCATACATAGCACCACAGATCCATATGTAGCAACATAAAAACAAGCAAAGTTGGAGAACACCTATAATTCTACCACATGGAAGGTGGAGCCAAAATAATTATCAGTCCAAAGTAATCCTTGGGTATGAAAAGTACAAAGTCTTTTTGGCATAGAACCCCATACACACCTCCAAATAAGATGTGCCTATTTGGGGTTGTCATCACTGTGTTATAGTACTTGAGAGAAACACATTGTAAGAAAGAAAAACTTTATTTTGTCCCATGATTCTAGAGGTTTCAGTCCATAATTATTTGGTTCACATTCTTTAGGATCTATAGATGAATTGCCTATGATTGCCAGAAAGGCCTGTTGACATCATGGCAGTTGAAAGCAGAGGGACAAAGAAGAAAAACTCAACAACTCAAAGTGACCAAATTTTCTCTCAATAGGCTTTACCTCCTGAAGGTCTTATTACTTTCAAGCAGAGTTAGTTTGTATATCAGCCTTTAACAATTAAGATATTTGACAATATTCAAGATAAACTATTGCATGGCCAAATGAATCAATGTTGAGATATGCAATATTAAATGTATTAAAAACTGTACAATCTATAACAGTGCCAGTCCAAAAAAGGATGTTTTTCAACTTTGTTTAATTTTAAATATTTTTTTTCAAAATTTATTATTTTGCTTATATTACACTCCAATCACAGCCCACATTTCTCCTTAACTCCCAGTCCCATTCTTAAAATCCACTCCCCTAATTATTCTTTACCCTTTTCTAAAGAGATTGGGAAGCCTCTCTTGGGTTCCACCACACCCTAGGACATCTAGTCCCAACAAGACTAAGTACCTCTTTTCCTTTCCTTTCCTTTCCTTTCCTTTCCTTTCCTTTCCTTTCCTTTCCTTTCCTTTCCTTTCCTTTCCTTTCCTTTCCTTTCCTTTCCTTTTCTTTTCTCTTCTTTTTCTTTTCTTTCTTTCTTTCTTTCTTTCTTTCTTTCTTTCTTTCTTTCTTTCTCTCTCTTTTTTTTTGAGACAGGGTTTCTCTGTATAGCCTGGGCTGTCCTGGAACTCACTCTGTAGACCAGGCTGGCCTCGAACTCAGAAATCTGCCTGCCTCTGCCTCCCAAGTGCTGGGATTAAAGGCATGCACCACCACCGCCCGGAAAGTACCTATTTTTCAACTGAGACACAACCAGGTAGTCCAGGTCAAGACAAGGGATCCAGTGACAGTCAACAGAGTCAGAGACAACCCCCACTCCAATTGGTAAGGGATCCACATGAAGACCGAACTGCATATATGCTAAAATGTTGGATGGGGCTAGGTCCAACCCCTGCTTGTTCTTTATTGGTGGTTCAGTCTCTGTGAGACCACATGGCCCCAGGTTAGTTGACTTTGTAGGTCTTCTTGTATTGTTCTTGACCCCTCCTGCTTGCTCAATACTGTCCTCCTGCCTTCCTCAAAACTCCCTGAGCTCTGCGTGATGTTTGGACTTGGATCGCTGCATCTGTTTCCATCTAATGATGGAAGAAGCCATTCAGGAGATAAGTTACGTTAGCTTTCTGTTTGGAAGCATATTAGAGTATGATTATTAGTGTCAGGGGTTGACTCTTTCCATTAGAATGTATCTCATGGTGGATCAATCATTGGTTGGCCTTTCTCTCAGCCTCTGGTCCTTTTTTATCCCTGTACATTCTGTAGTGAGGATAAATTTTGCAGTGAAGGTTTCATAGGTGAGTTGGTGTTTCCCTCCTGTCAATAGAAGTGCTACCTGCCTACAAGAGGTGGCCAGTTTAGTCTCAATATTCACCACTGGTAAGAATTTCAGATAGAGTCAATCCCTCAGACTCCTAGTAGCACCACTTATCCCAGGTCTCCAGCTAATTCCAGAGATATCCTCCACTCATTTCCGTTTCTACTCCCAGCTCTCTCCCACCACACTGTCACCACAGTTGATCATCATTCCTGTAACCCTCCTCACTCCTTTTCCCACGTTCTTCTCTCTCACTATTTACCTGTGATGACTGTTTTTTGTTTTTGTTTTTCCATTCTGAGTGAGATTGACATATCTACCATTGGGCCCTCATTATCCAGTTGTTTTGGGTTCTCTGGACTGTAGCATGAGCATCCTGCATTTTATATCTAATGTAAAATTATAACTGAATACATACCAGATGGATCATACTGAGTTGGCATTATCTTGCTCAGCATGATGTTCTCAAGTTCCATCCATTTGCCTGTAAATTTCATGATGTCTTTGTTTTTTTTAAAAATTTTTAAAATTATTTATAGGATATCTTATTTACTTACATTTAAGATGTCATCTCCTTTGCCCATGTCCCCTCCCCCATCCCACCCATCCTCCTCTCTTTTGCTTTTATACCATTTTAATTACACAAAAGTGTTAATTAAGGTCAGTTCTAGGTTGAGGCACTAAAAATACAATAGATGCAAATAGTCAAGGAACAATCAAGACCATAAACACAAATAGTCAAAGAACAAGCGAGGCATTAAAATGAATTATGTGAACACTCCTGTGACCACTGTTTCTTAGGGCTTATCAGGATGACCAAAATATTTGAGCCTACTTCCCTGTCCTAGACCCCATTTTCATGTCTGAAGCCTACTTCCTTGTTCTAGCCTAGTATTTAGATTGCTATCTGAAATAACTTCTTTGTTCTAGCCTAATATTTAGATTTCTGCCTGAAATTACTACTTTGATCTAGCCTAAGATTTAGGTTCCTGCCTGAAATTACTTCTTTGTTCTAGCCTAATGTCAGATTCATGCCTGAAGCCTACTTCCTAGTCCTTTGTCAATGTCAGATTCCTGCCAAGCACTCCATTTCATTGTCCTTGGCCCATGTCAGATTCTTTGTTTTTTCTCCAGTATTTATTGTAAGTTTCATTGACTGTACACCTTCTAATTGTGTTTGTGTTTTGAAATCCAGCATGTCATTTACGGAGGTCTATCAACCAGCTTTTGTTTTATTGCATTGAGTATCACAGAACCTTAGTATTCTAAAAATAGCTAGCAAATACTGGCAGAAACGAGTCAGGCTTTAAGCAGAAGCAAGAGGGAAGTGGGCTGGATTATTGCTGGTATAACAGCTTTAATTACATTAATTGCTAGCAATACTGCTTCCAAAATTGCTTTGACACAAGAAGTTAAGATAGCTACTTTTGTTAATCATTTAGCAAAAAATGTTACTAACGTGTTGAATATATGAAAGTGTTTAGATAGGCATTTGGAAGAACAGATTGATGCTCTTTACCATATTCAAATTATTGGAAGGAGGTTCAGAATTTAAGAGTAAGGAGCCATCTTGAGTGTCATGCCAAATACTACTGAATTCATGTTAGCTCTAAAATTTACAGTGGTAGTCATTATAATTAGGAAGAAGTTTAAAGACCCTTGCAGTGAATTTGGAATAATTCTAACACTTCTCTGGATGTTTTAACTTTACATAGTGAGTTTATGAATTTCAAGAATGCTGCTCTGCTGAGCATTGATGTGATAGATACTGTAGATAAAATTATCCATGGCCTGAGGTCAGAATTTCTATCTTGATCAAGCTTCAATAATGGCATATATAGCTTGATCATGCTAGCCCTTTTTGTCCTGGGAATACTTTAATTCTGGCCCATCATGTTAAAGCTTGTCTTTAACAACATCAACATTTTGGAAGCCAAAGTACATGACTGAACCTGAAAATGGACCCCCAGACAGAGTTATTAAATTAACAGGCTGGCAAGCCATGTAGGGGTAAGATTCTGCACAGAGCCTTACCAACCTAAGACAGAAGTACATTGCTTTTGATGATGGGTAATGAAAGCATTCTTGTCAGAATGACCTAAGACAGGCTCAGTCTTGTTAATGAAATAAAAAACAGGGAGAGGCAGAGAAGTCTTTGTTTTTAATAGCTGAGTAAAATATCACAGTGTAGATATATGACATTTTCTTTTTATACTATTCTTTTTAGGCACATCTAGACTGTTTCTAGTTTCTGTATATTATGAATATTACTGGCATAAAAAATTAGCAAGTGTCCCTCTGGTGTAAGGAGGACATTTGGCTATATGCCCAAGAGTGGCACAGATGTTAAAAATATTCACAGTTTTTAAGAAATTGCCAATTTGATTGTCACAACGGTTGTACAAATCTGTACCTCTGAAAAGCATGGTGGAATATTCCCTTTGTGTCACATCCTCCCCAGCATGTGGTGTCTCTTAGTTTATGATCTTTTGAATTTTCTGTTGATAATTTCTTCACTGCTTAAATTTTCCTTTAATTCTTTTCATGTGTTAGAAACATAGTTGGGTAAGGTCTTGACCTGAGGTTATTCTTTATTCCCATTTTAATCAATACTTTTTCAAATATTTTGACTCATCAAGCACTGGTCTTGCTTCAAACATTACATTTTCTGATGTTCCTTTTCTACGCAAACTGTACATTTTTTACTCTTTGTTTCTGTTCACTATATGTATAAGAGTAATTAATTACTAATACCCATATTACACTGTCAATAGTAGGCTGTCTTTGTCAACATCATTAATCCAAAAGTCTTCAATTTAGTGCTCAGCCAATATTTTAGGACAAGTTCAGATAGCAGCCAAAGTATCCTTGCATATATATATAAATTATATATATATATATATATATATATATATATATATATATATATGTTTCTAGGCCACTTATTTATAATCTTCCCATCTGATAACTTTAGAGCTCCAACAGTTCACATAATACTCACCATCATCGTGGATGTTCCTACTAGTATGACTTATTGAGTCTCCACCTCCACACATGCAACTTAAAGAATTCAACCACCTTTCTATTCAAAAGTCTCAAAGTTAACATCCCACCAACAAGTACCGTGCCCATATCTTCCCCAATACTATATTACTCCCTGATGCCAAATCCTGTCTTAGTTGTAGTTCTATTGCTCGTATCTTATTGAGAAAATGAAAGCTACTGTGATAAATATGAACCAAATGAACTCATGTACACTAGAAAGAGTAAACAAAACCATTAAAATTGAAGAAAAAGTTACAAATGAAGAATGAATAAAAATATAAATAAAAAATAAAGTATATTAGTGGTCCTAGGTATGGTGGAGGAGAAAGTTTATTATAGATGAAAGATACAGATATAAAGATAGACAGAGGCAGGGATATCTGTGATAGTCCAGATTGAACATGAAACTGACTGAGCTGGGCCATGTGGGGCAAGGAAAGGGAAAAGAGAGGGAAATTGGTAGTAACAGGTAAGAGGGCAAAGATACAAATAGGGCAGGTATTAAAAATGATCAGATTATTTAGATAAGAGCAGCCCAACTCCCTGGACTGAAGAGTTCAGTGTAGTGCCTAGAGTACAAAAGTTATGAGGACTTTTTATCAGGCAGAGGCTGAGGGATACTCAGAGAACCTGGCAGCTAGGTTTGCTTTGATATTTTAAATAGGCACCTTGGATAGATGGATAGATAGATAGATAGATAGATAGATAGATAGAAGCATTCAAGGTTGAGTAAACAGAAAGCAATTACTCTGTGATATGGTGATCTTGAATTTGTGGAAATTTCTAAGGCCAATGAAGTAAGAAGAAGAGGAGGAGAGCATTAGGGACCAAGTATGGGGTTCCTGTACTCTTTTATTATTTTTTATGTCACTCTAACATTGGTTAATTCATATTCTGTATTAGTCTGAGGTCCTGATTATTCTGTCCCATTATTTGAATTTTTTGAAAATTGTATTCTACCTATTAAATTATAGGACCTGAAAAATACAAATGTTGGAAATAAAATACATATTGAGAGAAATCACCTACAAAAGATAAATCTTACAGTACTTTTTACACATGAATATAATATAAATATGGGGAAGAAAGTGAATCTAAATAAAAATGCATTAGCAGTTATTGAAAGGAATTAATACATGATGAACAGGAAAGTATAATTCTAGAATTGGATCTTGAATATTTATAAAATATGAAACTGGTGAACAAAGTCTTATAAGATTCTACAAGTCACACAAAGGAATAGAAAATAAATAGATTCTCTTCACAGTATAAAATTGGAAAAATAATCAATATTTAAAAGATGGGGAGATGGAAATTTAATAAGATCTGGAAAAGAGACTAAATGAAAATTAAGTGCCTTTGAAGTATAGGATATTTATAAAGATAGGCTAAACAAGCATTTTCCAGTTTGTATTCTTCTAAGGGTTTAGCCCACTATATGTATCATGTCTGCTTTTCATATCTATCCCACTCACCCTGACTGGAGCATACAAGGTCTTCATATATTCTTTAATGAAACTTTCGCTGTCAATCATCTCTTCACAGAAATATCAGATGCATTTTAATAGCACAAATACCATTACAAGGAGCACTATTAAATTGTCATTGGTCCCATGGTTTGAATTCTCAAAGTTCCTCATTAGTTTAATTGTTCTGATGTCTTTACACTCTCCAAATTAGTTTCCCTGGGGTACAAAGAAAGGAAAGTTGAAAATCATTAATCAATTTTGTGTATATGTTGTTAATAACAAAGGGACATTGATTTATTTTCTTCAGGGAAGAACTCTTTATTGAGGTTCAGTTAAAAGTTATGCCATGCCCCCCAAAGAAATCTGTGACACTTCTATTTAACAATATTCCTAGCTTTGAGAAACACTACATCCACAATGTTACAATCGAAAGTAGTATTTGTTTGTATTAGAATCTTCCTTGGTTTATTTTTCAATCTTGTTAACTAGTTATTTTACTTGATAAATAAAATATATATAGTTTATATAATATGATATTTAGAGCTATTTTATATTAGTTGTGATTTACCATATCCAGAGTTTAGGCATGGCTGCTGGTTGAGTAACTGGGCCACACATTCATCTCAAAAATATTAACTCAAAACTGTTCCTGTCTAAAGGAAATGCAGGGACAAAGTATGGAGGAGATAATGAAGGAGAGGTCATTAAGATTGCCCCACCTAGAGATCTATCCTATCTGCAGACACCAAACCCATATACTATTGTTGATGTCAAAAAGTGCTTGCTGAAAAAGCTCCTAATGCAATTTATCCAGGAAATCCAGGACACAATGAAAAGACCAAACCTAAGGATAATAGGTATAGAAGAGAGCTAAGATTCCCAAATTAAAGGGCCAGTAAACATTTTTAACAAAATTATAGAAGAAAACTTCCCTAACCTGAAGACTGAGATGCCAATGAACATAAGTCTACAGAACTACACATAGACTGGGCCAGAAAAGAAATTCCTCCCATCAAATAATAAAACTCCAAATGCACAAAACAAAGAAAGAATATTAAAAGCAGTAAGGAAAAAAGGTCAAATAACATGTAAAGGCAGACCTATCAGAATTATACCAGACTTCTCACCAGAGATTATAAAAATCATAAGATCCTGGACAACTGTCATGCAGATCCTTAGAGAACAAAAATGTCAGCCCAAACGGCTAAACCCAGCAAAACTCTCAATTAACATAGATGGTGAATCCAAGATATTCCATGACAAAATCAAATTTACACAATATCTTCCAACAAATCCAACCCTGCAAAGGATAGTAGATGGAAAACTCCAAGAAAAAGAGAGCAATTACACCCTAGAAAAAGCAAGAAAATAATGTTCTTTCAACAAACCCAGAAGAAGATAACCCCGCAAACATAATCCCACCTCTAACAACAACAACAACAACAACAACAAATACAGGAAGCAAAAATCACTTTTCCTTAATTTCTCTTAACAGCAATGGACTCAATTTCCCAATAAAAAGACATAGACTAACAGACTGGATAGGTAAATCCATTTTGCTGCAATATAGACCACACATTTCAGTGACAAAGACAGACACTACATCAGATTAAAAGAATTGAAAAAAATTGCCAAGCAAACTGTCCCAAGAAACAAGCTGGAGCAGTCATTCTAAAATCAAATAAATTGATTTTCAACCAAAATTATATATAAAAAAAAAGATAAGAAAGGACACTTCGTATTGTTCAAGGGAAAAATCAACCATGATGAACTCTCAATTTTGAACATCTATGCTCCAATTGCAAGTGCACTCACATTAATAAAAGATACTTTAGTAAAGCTCAAAACACACATTGTATCTAATACAACAGTTGTGGGAGACTTAAACACCCCACTCTCAGCAAAGGACAGATTATGGAAACAGAGACTAAACAGAAACACAGTGAGACTAACAGAAGTTATGAACTAAATGGATTCAACAGATATTTATAGAACATTTGATCCTAAAACAAAAGAATATCCCTTCTTCTCAGCACCTCATGGTACATTTTCCAAAATTAACCATATAATCAGTCACTAAACAGGCTTCAACAACTACAAGAAGATTGCAATAATCCTATGCATTCTATCAGATCACCATCGACTAAGGCTGGTCTTCAACAACAACAAAAACAACAGAAAGCCCACATACACATGGAAGCTGAATAGTGCTCTACTCAATGAAAACTTGGTCAAGAAGGAAATAAAGAAAGAAACTGAATTCAAGGAAAATGAAGGCAGAACATACCCAAGCTTATGGAACACTATGAGAGCAGGGCTAAGAAGAAAACTCAAAGCTCTGATGCCTCAAAAAAAAAAAAAAAAGAAAGAAAAGAAAAGAAAGAAACTGGAGAGAGCATACACTAGCAGCTTGACAGCACATCTGAAAGCTCTAGAACAAAAAGAAGAAAATACATCCAAGAGGAATAATAAGAGGACAGGAAATAATCAAACACAAGGCTTAAATCAACCAAGTAGAAACAAAAGGAACTATACAAAAACAATCAACAAAACCAGGAGCTTATTCTTTGAGAAAACCAATAAGTTAGATAAGCCCTTATCAAGATAAACCAGAGGGCACAGAGACAGTATCAAAATTAATAAAATGAGAAATGAAAGGAAGACATAACAACAAAAACTGAGGAAATAAAAAAAAATCATCAGATCCTACTGCAAAGACTATACTCAACAAAACTGTAAAATCTGAATGAAATGGACAATTTTCTATACAGATATCAGATATCAAAGTTAAAATTAGGATTAGATGAACCATACAAAGAGTACCATAACCCTTAAAGAAATAGCAGCAGTCATTAAAAGTCTCTCAGTAACAACAACAACAAAGCCCAGAACCAGATGGTTTTAGTGCAGAATTCTATCAGACCTTCCAAAACCAATACCAATAAAACCAATACTCTTCAAATTATTCCACAAAATAGAAACAGAAGGAACACTACCCAAGTTGTTCTATGAAGCCACAATTACATTCATACCTAAACCACACAAAGACAGAAGAAAAAAGGAAACTTCAGACCAATTTATCTCATGAATGTCGATGCAAAAATACTCAATATAATTCTTACAACCTGAATCCAAGAACACATCAAAATGGTCATCCATCATGATGAAGTTGGCTTCATTGCAGAGATGCAGGGATGGTTCAATATATGGAAATCCATCAACGTAAACTACTATATAAACAAATGCAAAGACAAAAACTGTCACATGATCATTTTATTAGACACTGAGAAAGCACTTTACAAAATTCAACACATCATCATGATAAAAGTCTCAGAAAATTCAGAAATTCAAGGCCCATATCTAAACATAGTAAAAGGAATGTACAGCAGACCAGTAGTCATCATCAAACTAAATGGAGAGAAACTTGAAGCAATCCTACTAAATCAGGGACTAGACAAGTCTGTCCACTCTCTCCCTACGTATTCATTATAGTACTCGAACTCCTACCCATAGCAATTAGACAACAAAAGGAGGTCAAAGGTATACAGATTGGAAATAAAGAAATCAAAATATGACTATTTGCTGATGATATGATAGTATAATTAAGTGACTTCACAAAAACTACCTGAGAACTCCAAACCTGATAAATACCTCCAGCAATGTAGTGGATACAACATTAACTCAAACAAATCAGGAGCCTTCATCTACTCAAAGGATAAACAGTCTGAGAAAAAAATTAGGGAAATGATACTATCATAAGAGTCCCAAATAATATCAAATACTTTGGTGTGACTAAGCCAAGCAAGTGAAAGATCTGTAAGACAAGAACTTCAAGTATCTGAAGAAATCAAAGATGTTAGAAGATGAAAAGCTCTCCCATGCTCATGGATCAGAAGGATTAGTATGGTAAAAATGGCCATCTTCCTGAAAGCAATCTACAGATTCAATGCAATTCCCATTGTAACGACCTGTTCTGCCCCACATTTGGGTGCCACTTTGTCCTGGCCTGAGCTGCTGCTCCAGTCCGCGGAGTCAGGGTTTAGCAAGAGAGACAGTGGGGATGGAGGGGAGAGAGACGCGAAGAATGGAGACAAGACAGAGGGTCTGATCAAGTCTCTCTCTTTATTGAAAGGAAATCCTGGGTATGTATAACCTTTACCACGTTCCTTGCCCTCGTGGAGAAGCACAGCTGAAGGCACTACGTCATGTGCCTTGCGTGGATATCACCTGCGGCTAGCAGCATGGATACCATGTGCACCTAGCAGCTGGCAGCACTAAACAGCAAAACAAGATATGTGAGAAAAACAAGATGTTTATCAGAGTGTGCTCAGCTGTTGTATCCTGTTGAAAACAAGTCTCTTGTGAGCTCAAGATGGCTGCAAAGATGATAGCCGCTTTTGGCTAGGAGTTGGCTCCCAACATCCCATCAAAATCCCAACTCAATTCTTCACAAAGATAGAAAGAGCAATTCTTAAATTCCTTTAGAACAAAAAGCCCAGGATAGCAAAAGCTATTCTCAACAATAAAAGAACTTCTGGGGGCATCACCATCATTGACGTCAAGCTGTATTACTGAGCAATATTGAAAAAAACTGCATGGTATTGGTATAGAGACAGGCAGGTAGATCAATGGAGTAGTATTGAAGACCCAGAAATGAACCTACAGACCTCTGGTCACTTGATCATTAACAAAGGAACTAAAATCATCCAGTGGAAAAAAGATAGCACTTTCAACAAATTGTGTTGGTTCAAGTGGAGTTCAGCATGTAGAAGAATGCAAATCTATCCATTCTTATCTCCTTGTACAAGCTCAAGTCCAAGTGAATCAATGACCTCCACATAAAAGCAGATGCACTAAAACTATTAGAAGAAAAAGTCTGGAAGAGTCTTGAACACATGGGCACAGGGGATATTTTTCTGATCAGAACACCAATGGCTTATGCTCTAAGATCAATAATTGACAAATGGGACTTCTTAAAACTGTAAAGCTTCTGTAAAGCAAAGGACACTCTTAATAGGACAAAAGGACAATTAACAGATTGGGAAAAGATCTTTACCAATCCTACATCTGATACAGGGCTTATATCAAACATATACAAAGAATTCAAGAAGTTAGACTCCAGAAAACCAAATAGCCCCATTTTAATGGGGTTCAGAGCTAAACAAAGCATTCTCAACTGAGAAATATCAAATGGCTGACAGGCACTTAAAGAAATGTTCAACCTTCATAGTCATCAGAGAAACGCAAATCAAAACACTGAGATTCCACTACACACTAATCATAGATGGTTAAGATCTAAAACTCAGGTGCCAGCAGATTCTGGCTAGGATACAGAGAAAGAAGAACACTCCTCCATTGTTGATGGGATTGCAACCTGGTACAACCACTCTGGAAATCATTCTGGTGGTTCCTCAGAAAATTGCACATAGTACCACCTGAGGACCCAGCTATAGCACTCCTGGGCATTTACCCAAAAGATGCTCTAACATGAAACAAGGACACATGCTCTACTATGTTCACAGAAATCTTATCTATAATAACCAGAAGCTGGAAAGAACCCAGATGTCCTTCAACAGAGGAATGGATACAGAAAATGTGGTACATTTACCCAATGGAGTGCTACTCAGCTGTTAAAAACATTGACGTCATGAAATTCTTAGGCCAATGGAAGGAATTTAAAAATATCATCTTGAGTGATGAAACTTAGTCACAAAAGAACACACATGGTATGCACTCACTGATAAGTGGTTATTAGCCGAAAAGCTAGGAATACCTAAGATACAATTCACAGACCACATGAAGCTCAGGAAGAAGGAACACCAAAATGTGAATGCTTCAGTTATTCTTAGAAGGTGAACAAATTACTCACAAGAAGAAATAAGGAGACAAAATGTGGAGCAGAGACTGAAGGAAAGGCCACCCAGAGACTGACCAACCTGGGGAATCCATCCCATATACTGCCACCAAACCCAGACACTATTGTAGATGCAAAGAAGTGCATACTGACAGGAGCCTGATATAGCTGTCTCATGAGAGGTGCTGTCAGATCCTGACAATTACAGAGGAGGATGCTCACAGCCAACCATTGTACCGATCATGTTGTTCCCAATGGAGGGGTTAGAGAAAGGACTGAAGGAGCTGAAGGGATTTGCAACACCATAGGAAAAACAACGATATCAACCAACCAGACACCCCAGACATCCTAGGAACTAAAACATCAAGCATAGAGTACATATATAGGGACTCATGGCTCCAGCTGCGTATGTAACAGAGGATGGCCTGGTCAGACATCAATTGGAAGAGAGATCTTGGATCCTGTGAAGGCTCCATACCACAATGTAGGAGAATGCCAACATGGACAGGCAGAAATGTGGAGTGTGTGGGGGAGCACCCTCACAGAAACAGGGGGAAGAAGGATGGGATAGGGGGTTTCCCAAGGGGAAACTGGGAACCTGGGTAACATTTGAAATGTAAATAAATAAAATATTCAAGAAAAAAAGAATTTAATGCAAGAAAAACAATGAAGTGCTTGCTGACAGGAGCCTGGTATAGCTGTCCCCTGAGAATTTCTGTTAGGGCCTGAGCAATACAGATATGGATGATTATAGAGTGAGCATTGGGACCACAATGGGGGAATTTGTGGGAAGGACTGATGGAAGTGAACAAGGTTGCAACCACATAGGAAAAACAACAATATCAAACAACCAGACTCTACAGAGGTCCCAGGAACTAAACCACTGACCACAGATTACATATGGATGGATCCAATTCTCCACCTGCATATGTAGCACGAGATTGCCTTAGCTGGCATCAATGGCAGGAGAAGCCCTTGGTCCTGTGGGTGCTTCATTTCCCAGCTTAGACAAATGGTAGGGCAGTGAGGCAAGTGAGTGGGTGGGTGAGGGAGTTCCCTTTGAAAAGCAGGGTGGGGGCTGGAATAGGAAACCAGTAATGGGATATTTGAAATGCATATAAATAAAATAACCAATAAAATTCAAAATTAATATATGCATGACATTTTAATTTTATATGAGGAGTCATCACCAATTGTATTTTCTGTACTGTACAAACTGTACTGGCAGAGTCTCACAGGGGACAGATATACCAGGTTCCTGTCAGTAAACACTTCTTGGCACCAGTAAGAGTGTCTTGGTTTGATGTCTGCAGATGCAATGGATCTCTAAGTGGGAGAGTTTCTGGATGGCCTTTATGTCAGTCTTTGCTCCACTCTTTGTGTCTGTGTTTCCTCTAGATGGGAAAAATTCTGGGTTAAAAATTTTGAGATAGGTGAGTGGCCACATCCCTCAGCTGTGAGCCATGCCTATCCACTGGATATGGTCTCTACAGGTTCTATATCCCTTTGTTGTGTGATTCAGTTAATTTCATCCTCATTGGATCCCGAGAAACTCTTGCTTCCTGGCATCTGGGACACTCTAGTGGCTATCTCCAGTTCCCCATCCCCCATTGCTACACACCTCTATTCAATTTTCTGACCCTCTGTATTTCTCCCCTGTCTCTTCCCACACCTATTTCTGAATCCCCTTTTCCATCTTCCTCCTTTCTCACCCCCAAGTCCCTCAATCCCTCTACCTGCTGTGATTATTTTGTTCCCTTTCAACATAGGACTGAAATATCTAGTTTGGTCTTTCTTCTTCTTGAGCTTCATGTGGTCTGTGAGTTGTATTAAATATTTTGAGATTTTGGGCTAATATGTACAGTCAGTACATATCATGTGTGATCTTTTGTGACTGGGTTACCTCACTCAGGCTGATATTTTCTAGTCCCATTCCTTAACCTGCAAAATTTCATGAAGTCATTGTTTTTAATATCTGAATAGTATTGTATCATGTAAATGTGACACATTCTCTGAATCCATTCTTCTACTGAGAAACATCTGTGTTGTTTCCAGCCTCTGGCTATTATAAATAAGGCTGCTATGAACATAATGAAACATGTGTCCTTGTTATATATTGGAGAATATTTTGTGTACATACCAGGAGTTCTACAGTTGGGCACTCAGGTAGAACTATATCCAATTTTCTGAGGAACCACCAGACTGATTTCCAAAGTGGTTGTACCAGCTTGCAGTCCCACCGACAATGGAGAAGTGTTTCTTTCTCTACATTTTCACCAGCATTTGCTCTCACCTGAGCTTTTGATCTTAGGCATTCTGATTGGTGTGAGGTCTAATCTCAGGGTTGTTTTGATTTACATTTCCCTGATAACTAAGGATATTGAACATTTCTTTAGGTTTTTCTTGGCCATTCGAGATTTCTCAGTTGATAATTCTTTGTTTAGCTATGTATCCCATTTTTAATAGGGTTATTTGGTTTTCTGGAGTCTAACTTCTTGAGTTCCTTGTATATATTGGATATTAGTCCTCTACCAGATGTAGGGTTGATAAAAATCTTTTCCAATATCTGTAGGTTGCTGTTTTTTTTCCTATTGACAGTGTCCTTTGCCCTATGGATGCTTTTCAATTTTATGAGATGCCATTTGTCAATAGTTGGTCTTAGAGCCTGAGCCATTGGTGTTCTGTTCAGAAAAATTTCCTCTGTGCCTATGTGTTCAAGGCTTTTTCCCACTTTCTTTTCTGTTAGATTCAATGTATCTTGTTTATTTGGATGTCCTTGAACCACTTGGACTTGAGCTTTGTACAGAGAGATAAGAGCGTATCAATTTGCATTTTTCTCCATGCTGACCAGCAGGTGAACCAGCACTGGTTTTGTATAGGCTGTCAATTTTCCACTGGATGGTTTTGGCTTCTTTGTCAAAGTTCAGATGACCATAGGTGTGTGGGTTTATTTCTGGGATTTCAATTCTATTCCATTTCTTTACTTATCTAACCAGAAATGGTATAGATGGCTCCTGCTGTAATTGACTTTTGAGTTTGCTTTGCATGTATGTGTTTGTGTGTGTGTGCTTTATGTATATAAGAGAGAGAGAGAGAGCCGGGCGGTGGTGGCGCACGCCTTTAATCCCAGCACTTGGGAGGCAGAGGCAGGTGGATTTCTGAGTTCGAGGCCAGCCTGGTCTACAGAGTGAGTTCCAGGACAGCCAGGGCTACACAGAGAAACCCTGTTTCGAAAAAAAAAAAGAGAGAGAGAGAGAGAGAGAGAGAGAGAGAGAGAGAGAGAGAATTTTCATTCCTGGCTATATTCAGATTCTTATCTTCAATGTATGTTTCTTTATAATGTGTGTCCTTTACAGTATTTTTAAATTTATATATATTCTGTAGTAGAGACTATAAGAAGAAAGATGATATTTGTAGCTTTATTGTAACTTTATAATTGATATTTATTAATTATTCAGAATATTTAATAATTACATGCATACAGTATACTTTTAACATATTATTTCTAATGTCTTTTTGTTTACTTCCTCCTATTTGGACCCTTCATTACTGTCTCCATTAAACTACTGTTTACAAATTCAGCCCGTTGCAACACTGTACTTCAACATGTGAGTTATGCAATGTGAATTTAAAACAGATTATCTAAGACGAATTCCCATTCTTCTAAGCTTGGCGAATTTAGCTGTAGTCAGAGCTTTGTTAAGAATTGTCACATGTCAAACTGTTAATCTTTTAGTAATACAAGCTCAGGCATTGGAAAAATAACCCCTAGTTATAAAGACAAATGCTGAGACACACAGAAACTCTAAATGCCAGAGTCCAACCTGGTAGAGTAACAAAAAAGGCAAATAATTCTTAATGAGCTATATACATTCACAATTTTATACTTAGCAAAAGGTGCAGTTTAAGACTCCAAATATCAAAATTATCTTAAAAGAGTGGTGCTTTGGATCTGAGATTGTCTTGTCTTCTCTTGTTTTATGAGGTCACTATTACCTTGATTCAAAAAATTAAGGAAATATTTGACACAAAAGAAAATTATAAACCAATGTATTTTATAAATATAGTTGCAAAGGTTTTGAATAAAATACTTCTAAACTAAGTCAAAGAACATATAAAATAATTTATCATTATCATGTAGGCTTCACAACAGATATGAAGCAGTGATTCGACATACATAATTTAAGAAATATAACTCATCACATTAACAAACTAAATGATAAATCTCATGATAATTTCATTAAATGTCAAAAGATTTTTGACAAAATGCAGCATCCTTTCATGTTAAAAGACTTGGAGAGTCTAAGGATACAAGGATCATTCTTCAGAATAATAAAGGCAATTACAGCAAACACAGAGCCAGTATCAACTTAAAGGGTGAGAAACTCATAGCACTCCACAAAATCATGAATAAGATAAGGTTATCTTCTTTCTCTCTCTCCATGCCTAAACAAGATAGTACTTAACATCTTAACTAGAATACTTAAGCGAATTGAAAGAGATAAACGGTATACAAACAGACAAGGAAGAAGTCAAAACAGTTTTATTTGTAGATGACATGATTTTATACATAAATAATCCTAAAATCTCCACAAAAAATTCTATAACTGTTTCATAACAGAAAAATCAATATATTTCCAATAAACTAATTACAAATGAATTGTGGTTTTTGAGTCAGACTTGTTTCCTCCAGGCTTAAGTATTTGAATCGTTAGTTACCAGTAAATGGAAAAAAATTCCTGAGAAGTTCTTAAAGGATTAAGAGGTTTGACTTTGATGGGGCAGATGTGATCTTGTTGGTTCATCTTTCCAGGGGTATTTTAGGTCTTAAAAGCTCATACTTGGACCTCTCTCTCTCTCTTTCCTCTCTTCTTGTCTCTCTGTCTCTGTATCTCTATCTCTGTCTCTGTTTTTCTCTGCCTCTGTCTCTCTCTGTGTGTCTATCTCTCTCTTCTCTGTCTCCCTCTCTCTCTGTTTCTGTATCTCTATCTTGGTCTTTCTCTGTCTTTCTGTCTCTGTCTCTCCCCCACCCCCCCCGCGCCCCGCCACTTGGCTTTTAGACAAGGATATGAAGTTCTCAGCTATGGATCCACTCCATGCCTGTCTGCTTTTAGTAATCAAGATCATAGTCTAGTACTCTGAAACTATAACTGAACTCACAGCTTAATGTTTCCTTCATAACAGTTGCCTTAGCCATGGTGTCTTTTCCCAGCAATCAAAATGTAACTAAGGTACCAGCTCAGAAATACACAAGGAAAATAGTTCCTTTAAAATGAGTATATTAATCACACTTTAGGGTAAGATCTATGCCCAGGAGTAGTTGTCCAACATAAAATGGACTAAATAGTATTTTACTAGACTGCCTCACTTTGTTTGGACATTTTTATCTCTTTGGTATTTTGATTTTGTATATATATTTGATTTTTAAAATGTACTCTTATATTTTATCAGTTTGTTTTTGTTTTTAAGGAAGTTTGAAAGATGAGCATAAAATTGCATGGATAGGATACTGGGGAGGATTATGTAGAAAGAGGAAGAAAAACATAATCACCTGTATTGTATGAAAAAAGTTGCAAAAAAATAAAAAGGTGCTCACATTATCAATGGATTTCTAAATAATATTATTGTTGGTCAGAAAATAATGATAAATGTCAAATGAACCTTATAAAATGAAAATGTTTCTGTACATCAAAGGAAACAGTTGAAGTAAGGTGATTTTGATCAGTATACATCTGAGAGCAGACCAACCCAATTTATGAATGGGTTAACATAATGAACAGATAGATAGTTCTATAGAGATGGAATACAAGTGGACAACACCCATGGGAAAAATCTTCAATCTTCTTAACCATCAAGGAAATTCAAATTGAAGCTTCATTTAAATTTGACCTCATCCATACAAATTAATAGTCATTAAGAAAAAATAATGTATAATAATGTAAAAATAATGTATTTCTAAAAAGTAGTCTTGGGTTACTTTTTTGTGTGATATTGACCAATTTTATCCTGTAGACCCCCAAGCATTATAGGCTATTAATAATAATTTTGGCCACCCTCAATTACTTCAAGATAATACCCCATTTCTGATGATACCACATACTAGACTCATAAAACATGGAGCTATCAGCTATTATTCACTCCAAATATTCATCTATATAGGATAGATTTAATAGTACTAGAATGTGATATCCACATTACCCTGGGGAAGGGGGAAATCATCAACCTCACTCAGCTATGAATATGGAAGCTAAAACACAAGTAGACTGAAAAACAATCTGTTAGATTCAATAGCACTGATAGAATGAGAGTACCCAACATCATTCTGGTAAGACTTAAGGCCTATCTTGTGAGACTAAATCAATTCCTCATACTGTTATTGAGACTAAGAAGCTGATGATATGTCATGTGTTCAAAGGACAAAATAAGTGTGAAAGTGATAAATGACAATAATATATTAAAACAATTCTTACTATGTCCTTAGATAAATATATCTCTTCCTGTTCATCAGATAAGCTTCTTTGGTATAGATAGCAATTAGCATCTGTAACCTGAATGATCAACATGTAAGAATATGATACTGTGGAATAGTAAGTCCTAACTTGTACATATATGTAATATCCATTCCCAAGTGCCAGAGATCTTCTTAGTATATTTAAAGTTTGCAAGGTCTAATGTTGAAGGATGATTTCTATAAAACAGTTTTCCAGATACAAAAGTGCAGGCTTACAGATTTGAACTCAAAATGATTTTGATAGCCTGCAAGAGACTTATCCAAGCTTAAGCAAGAGAAAGTCAAGCATGCAGCATTGTGAAATGAAATGACATCTCATCTTTTCGCTAGCATTTGTTAGCTATCAAAGAGAAAGGGAGACTCATGGATCTAATTTTTTTCTTTTATGAGTATCTATCCACTTTTAATAGAACCTGTTGGTGCAAAGTCTGCCCTTTCGCCAGTACATATTGTTGGATTCTATTAAAAGTCATGTACATAGATGTTTATGTGGGTCCACAATTTTATTCCATTTAGCAATGAGTTTTTTTTGTTTTTTGTTTTTTGTTGTTGCTTCTTGTTTTGTTTTAACTTTATCCCTGTAGTTTAACTTGAAATCTGGGATTGCTATACCTCAAGTACTTTTGGGTTTTGGGGGTTTTTTTGGTGTTATTAAGGATTTTTCTTTTGTTTATCTTGAATTTTTCATATTTCCACGTGGAACAGGACTATTATTAAAGTTTCTGTAAAGAGCTGCATTGGAATTTTAATACCAATTGAACCGAATCTGTATATTCTGTTTGCTAATATGGCCAATTTCAGAATATTAATAATTCTATGAGAATGTGAGGTTTTTTGTTCTTTTACTATCATATTCAATTTCATTTTCAGTGTTTATAAATTTTCATTGTATAATATTGTCACTTCCTTGATTAGACTTAATCACAGATTTTTTAAAAGAATACTCTGAATAGTACTGTTTCTTTCTTCATGTCTTTGTAAATAGAAAGACTAATAGCTTTGATGTTTTAATTTTGTATCCTAATACTTTGATAAATACATTTGGAAGCTACCAGAACTTTCTAGTTGATCCTTTATGGTCTTTTATGAATACGGATATATCACCTTCAAATAAAGATACTTTGACTTCCTAGTTTCCTGTTTTTATCCCTTAATCTTCTTTTGTTGTCTTATTGTTCTAGCTAAGATGTTAAGTACTATATTAAATAGGTATGGAGAGAGTGGACATAATGTTGCTCATGATGTTAGTGAAAATGTTTAGAGTTCCTTTCTAAATACCATGATGTTGGTTGTAGGAATGCTGTAAATGCCTTTACTATTACTTCAGTCAGTATTTTCATGACTCTGCCTTTATATTACTGGGTGTTTCCCCTTCCATATTTTAATAACTTCATTTTGTTTTGTATTCTTTATGCTTTCATATACAGTATTATTGTATTTTTTTTTACTCTTGCCTCTTTGATATTCTGCATTCCTTATGGCACTTAAAATGCACATCTTTCCTTATACTAGGGAAGTTTTACTCTAAGATTTGTTGAAGATTCTTTTTTTTTAACATGTCCTTGCTTAGTTTATTATGGAGAAATTCAAACACATGCAGAGTAGACTGGGGTGAGGAGCTTCCTAACACACAATAGCTGACTCGTGGCCAATACTATTTCAACACTACTTCATTTCCTCCCTCCCACATCATCCTAAAACAAATCCCAGGTGTCAAATCCCTCTGTCCATAAATGTTTCAGCCTTTGTCTCTAAAATATGAGCCCTTTCCTTAACACTATATACCAGCAGTCTGATTAAAAGTATTCATAAATATCTTCACATATCAAAATCTATCAAGTTTATAATTGTCTCATAAATAGTTTAAGTTTTTCATTTGAACCAGGATCCAAATAAGGCTTGTGCATTCTCTCAGGTGAGAGCATTATGGAAATTAACTTGACTGTTTCATGTGGGAAGCCATCATTGTGACATCTCTGTAGGCTACCTGGTCCTATCTGATGATGGGTCAAATCCTGTGATCTCTTCCCAAGAGGCATGGGTTCAATAAAGTACTATCTGATGGAAAATACTTTGGCCTTTTGTACAGGGCCATCAACAGTTACAAAGCACATTTGAAGTCTGGGTGGATACATGCTTTAACTCAGGAGACATGGTGTAGTGATCTGAGTGTAAAATATGTTGGAATAGTTGGTGCTCGGGGTGGTTGGCAGTTTTGGAAGGTTGTTGGGTGATAGAGTCTCTCTGGAGAAGTGGGTCACTGGAGCAGGCCTTAAAGGGTTACAGTCCAGCCTTACTTCTTGTCTGTTCTGTGTCATGGCCGTGGTTGCAGTGCGGCCAGCTGCCTCATGCTCCTGCTGTCATGATTTCCCATAGCAACAGGCATGTATTCCTTCTTGTCAGGCATTTGGTCACTGCAAGAAAAGTAACCACAGTGGCAAGAAGGTCTTCCTCACCCCAGCTCTGCAAGGTGTATCTCTAACATTCTGGTCACTTTAAGGTACACCTCGAGGCTCCTCTCTTACAGGGAAGACATGTAGCAGGTATCAGGACTCACCTCAGAGCAGCCTTGATATCAGTGTGGTCTTAAGAAAAAATACAATTTTTTAAAAAGGATTTGCATTATTTCTATATGTATGAGAGTTTGCCTTCATGTATGTATGTACTCACCCAGTGAAGGCGGTAATGGATGCCCTGGATCTGGAGATACCTGTGGGTCACCATGTGAGTGCTGGGAACCAAGCCTGGGTCCCCTGCAAAAGCAACGAGTAGTCTTAAAGCCTAAGCCTCCAAAATCTATTTTTTCTACCTAGCTAAATACTTTTCCTTTTAAGAGCTGGATTTCTCTTTTGGCCCCTGGAAGCCAATGCCACAAATAAATAAATAAATAAATAAATAAATAAATAAATAAATCAGCAGCAGGCAGGCCATGATAGGTAAAGTCATTCAACAGTACAGTAGAAAACACACAGCACACAGAAGCTTCTGATCCAAAGAAAGGCCAGCATGCTTATCAGGCTCCAGAACAATCCAGACCTGTGTGTCTTCATTGCACATTCTTTGAAAATGTTGGATGAGTTCACAACTTGCAAACAAAATTCAGGGACTTGCTTGACTTAATTTAAATGCCTAATTTTACTGCATTTCTTATCAAACAATTTTTACTTGAGACAACAACTGAAGTATGATTTAATTCAACTAGGAAGGCTCTACCTGGAGGGGGGAAAAACAAACAAACAAAAATCCTCACAGTAAAGACTGACATTCTTTCCAAAGTCCGGAGCTGACATTTTCAGATTGACAGCAGAAATATTTGTTTCCATGAAAAAAAGTCCCAAGTGCAGTCTGTTTTCGAGGCCATTCCCACTTCATCTCCACTTCTGCGGTTCAGGGCACAATGCTCGTGGCCTTCCTCAGGGTCAGGTAGCCTGTGACCACATCTGAAGGCAGCCTGCGAATATAGGAGATATCCTCAACAGTGCTGAAGTGCAGCTTGCTCTGAGGGTCTGTGTAGTTGACAAGAAGGCCTGAAACATCAGAATACTTCTTAGCTGGCTTAAAGGATGGAGGAGCATCAATACTAAAGTAGTTAGGCTCCTTTAGTTGCTATGGCAATGCCCTTTCAGCAGGGAGGATCTGTTTGAGGTTCTTCCAGGTTCTATTCTTCTTGCCAGCTACTGCGCCGCCATGGCCAGAGTGCACAAACTTGGGATCATTAAATGGCAAAGGCTTGGCAGCTTTCTCCACAGGCCACGAGCTGATCTCAGAGGATGCCATTTTATTCTCACTTAAAGCTTCAATGCTGACACCCTGAGCAAAGCCGGAGGCCGACAGCTTTTTCTTCTTACTAGCACCCCACCTCCCCCACCTCCACTGCTGTTGTGAGAAGGGCTAGCCGGCCTCTTCTTGCTGTTCCTAGGCAGGGGTAGAAGTAGCATCCAGGATTAGAATTTGAGCCACCATTCTGCCCTCAGTCGGCCTGCGGCTCCCCGCCCCCACCCCTCCCAATGCCTTTGTTGAAGATTCTTATTGTCCCCTTGATATGACTATTTTCTTCTTATATAACTATTATTCAAGTGCTTGATGTTGTTGTAGTATTCCTGAGTTCTGGTATACTCTATTCTTCACATGATTTCATTTTATTTCATTACAACTTTTATTTGGCATTTTCTGTTACTCAGTGATTATTAAGGATGTGAGCAAATTAGCATACTTACTTAGATGAAGCTTAGTAAAATTTTTATAAAGAAAAGCATCATGACTGAAAGTATTATATATCAGAACGTGTAACTTCTCTGACTTTTTTTTAAGCTTGGTCAATATTTTAAATTAATAGTTGTCACTGCAGGGGGTATAAGTTACATAAATACATAGTACAATGTGACAAGGGTACATTTAATGCCATTTCGTAAATTTTTGCAGATTCTTCCTTAATATTATATTGAAACATTTAGTTATTTTATTTTAATTTAGTTATTTAATTTTTTCTTATACCTGAAAAGGTCATACATGTATACAATGAAATATAAACATATAAATCCATCATTTTTACCTTACCTCCACCAATTCTCCATATATCCTTCATTACATGTTTTCCACCCAATTTCCTGTCTCTATTATATTAACATACTGAGTCTCATTAGTGTTGCCTGTGTATACTCGAGTTAGGGATACATCCTAGATCATGGAATTGTTATCAGTGGCCACATAGTCAAAAATGAATGAGTCTCCCTCCCAAGAAATTGTATCCTACAAATAGCTGCTCTATGAAACTGATATCAGGAACAAAAATATAAATATTTAAAATTAAACATTCTTGTACAATAATCAATAATTTCATATTCACATGATGATGGATTATGCTAGGAAATGTTGAAAATTGTTACTATCTGTAATTAAACCAACGTGATTTCTTTTGTACATATGATAAAAGCATAATAATATAAAACAATTAAATCCTATTCATTCCAAAATATTTCTGACTGGATTCTTTGGTGTTTCATTGTATAAAAACATGTGCAGTGCCAGTTTTAAGTGTTATATATTCAGAAACCAGGCCAAAGTGAAACTATAACATGTAACTTGGACATGTACAGCAAGATACATGTAGATTCACTCCATGTATGCGTTAAGTTTGCACCATTTTATATTCAGAAAAATTTATACTTGCTACATATTTTGAAATACCACTCTCAGTTATGTGACTCACAATTTAAGTGACTTCAGTTCAAGGGATTATACAGGTAGGTAAGTTATGTTATTTGACAAAAAAAATCTGGAAGGCTATTTTCATTTCCCTCAACTGGGAGCCATGGCTGTGCACTGGATTTGATCTCAAAGGTTCTCTTTCCCCTTTGTTGAGTCATCCCTACTGTGTCCTGGGACCTATTTGCTTCCCTGGCATCTGATACTTTCTAGTGGCTAACCCCAGTTCTCCACCTCCCCCACACACTGTTACAGTCCTCTCTTCAATTTCCTGAAAGTCTGTACTTCTCCACTGTCTCTCCCACACCTAATCCTGCACCACTTTGTCTTGCGTCTTTCCCTCCCAGGTCCTTCTCTCCTTCTACTTTTTGTGATTATTTTGTTCCCCCTTCTAAGTAGGACTGAAGCATCCACACTTTGATCTTCCTTCTACTTGAGCTTCATATGGTCTGTGAGTTTTATTGTGGGTGTTCCAAGCTTATATTTACTTATTAGTGAATACATACGATGTAGGTACTTTTGTGATTGGGTTACCTCACTTAGGATGTTATTTTCTAGCTCCATCCATATGCCTCAAAAATCATGCCCTCATTCTTAACAGCTGAGTAGTACACCACTGTGTAAATGTACCACATTTTCTGTATGTATTCTTCTGTTGTGGGAACTCTGGGTTGTTTCCAACTTCTGACTTTCACAAATAAGGCTGCTATGAAGATAGTAAAGCATGTGCCCTTGTGGCATGGTAGGCCATTTTTTGAGTATATGCGGGTCTTCAGGTAGATCTATTTCCAATTTTATGAGGAACCTCCATATTGACTTCCAGAATGTTTGTACCAGTTTGCAATCCCACCAGCAATGGAGGAGTGATCCTTTTTCTCCACATTCTTGTCAATATGTGCTGCCACCTGAGTTTTTGATCTTAGCCATTCTGGTTGGTTTGATTTGCATTTCCCTGATCATTAAGGACTTTGAACATTTCTTTAAGTGTTCCTTGACCATTTGAGATTCCTCTGTTGTGAATTCTCTGTTTAGTTCTATACAACATTTTTGATTGGTTTGTTTGGTTTTCTGGAGGTTAACTTCTTGATTTCTTTATGTATTTTGGATTTTAGCTCTCGATCGAATATGGGATTAGTAAGATTTTTTCTCAATCTGTAGGTTGCTGCTATGTCCTTTGCCTACAGAAGCATTTCTGTTTCATGGGATCCCATTTATCAATTCTTGATCTTAAAGCCTGAGCCATTGTAGTTTTGTTTAGGAATTCCCACTCCCTCATCCAGTGTCCATGAATTTGAGGCTCTTTCTCAATTTCTCTTCTATTAGATTCAGTTTATCTGTTTTTATGTTGAGATACTTGGTCTATTTGGACTTTAGCTTTGTGCAATGTGATGAATATGGATTTATTTTCATTTTTCTACATACCTACTGCCAGTTAGTCCAGCTCCATTTATTGAAGATGATTCTTTTCTCATTGTATATTTTTAGCTTATTTGATAAAATAAAGTGTCAGTAGGTATGTGGTTTTATTTTTTTGGAATCCTTTAATTCTATTCCACTGATCAAACTGTCTGTCTCTGTACTATTACCATGTGTTATTTATCACTATTCTCAGTAGTAGAGCTTGAGGTCAGGGATGTTGATTCTCCCAGTAATTCTCTTATTGTTGAGAATAGTTTCTGCTATCCTGTGTTTTTTGTTATTCCAGATGAAATTGAAAATTGTTCTTTCCATGTTTTTGAAGAATTGAGTTGGAATTTTGATGGGCATTGCATTGATTCTGTAGATTACTTTTGCTAAGATGGCCATTTTTACTATGTTATTCCTGCCAAATCATGGGCATGGGAGACCTTTCCATTTTCTGAGGGCTTCTTCAAATTCTTTGTTTAGAGACTTGAACTTCTCATATATATCTTTTACTTGCTTAGTTAGACAGCTTACTGACTTTGAAGATTATTCATCACCATATAAACTTGACATGTTGGAGGACAGTTTTAATTCTAGCACATAGAATGTAGAGGCAGGAGGATTAGAATTTAGAGATCATCCTTGAGTACGAATAGTTTGAAGTCTTTATCTTAGAGAGTCAGCCCCACCCCAACCAACATATTCCTATTTGGGATTCCTATAATTGTGATCAAATACTTGAGTTAACTTATACGGTAGAAAATTTTTATTTTGTACAAAATCCAAGCAACTAATATTATACTTTGTTGTAAATAATCTACCAAATAGTTTATTGGTGTCTGTCTTAATTTTCATTTGATTGCTGTGAAGAATCAATATGATCATAGAAACTCTTATAAAGGACAACATTTAATTTGAAGCTGGCTTACAGTATCAGAGCTTTAATCCATTTTACTCATGGCAGGATGCATGGCAGTTTCCTCTGGGGGATGACAACAACAACAACAAAAAACCTAACAGTAGGCTGAACGGATTTGGTTTCTTGAACAATCCTGACCAACAACTCACATGAGGGATAGTCATACCTAGAATTGAGGATTTTCTTTGGTAATTTTGATTCTAAAAGAGAACATCATAGATAAACATCACTTCAAGTTAAAATGACAGGAAAATGCATTCTAAACCCATAAGCAAATAAGCCTTAAAAAGAATTTTGTATACTAATTTTAATATCTGAAACAAATAGAATTCAAAAGAAAAATAATAAGAAGAGATATGAAAGGATACTAGATATTCATCAGAGGAAAAATCCACCACGTTGATGCTTCAATTCTTAGCACCCAATATTTCAATTTCAAACAAAAGCACCCAAATTCATACAAGAAACACTACAACAGCTTAAATCAAATATTGACTCTCACACATAGACGGCATGTGACTTAAATACCCCCAAAATTTCATCCAGACAAAAATTCAAAAGAAATGTTAGTTAATTGGCATTACAAACTTAATGTACTGAACATATATTTATGAAACATTTTACCCAAATACAAAATAATATACCTTCTCAGTAGTTCATGTAGCTTTCTAAAAAATTGGTCACATACTGGGATACAAAGCAAGTCTCAAAAGATACAACAAAAGTGGAAACAACAGCCTGAATCTTATGTGATCATCACAGACAAAAATGCAGCTTATAGAATGGAGAAAACATTTTTACCACCTCCAAATTTGATGAAGAGTTAATATCCAAAACAGAAAAAAGAATATATTGAAAACATACACTCAAATTAAAAACTGGGGAACAGACCTAAACAGATAATTCTCAAAAGAGAAAACTCCAATGGCAAAGAAGCAATTAAGTTAATTTTTAGCATTATTATTCATCAGATAAATGCAAATCAGTATTACTTTGAGACTTGAATGGCCTTTATAAATAAAATAAATTCTTGCTCATAGTGGGGAGAATGTGGAATGAGTGGGGTATTCATCTATTCCTGGTGAGATTGCAAACTTTTATAGCCTTTATAGCGATGTTTGATATGTTCACAGGCATACGGAAACTGTTTGACCTTAGCATCCAGTTATGCAATCAAAGGACATGTTCCCATCCAACCCATCTCATCCTACTCCAATTGAGTAAAGACATTTACTCAATGATGTTCTGTATTGCTCTATTAATAATAGCACATAATTGGAAACATTATACATATTAATTAATGGAAACATAGGCTAACAAAATGTAGATCAATTACACAGATGAATATTACTCAGTCAAGAAAATAAAGTGAAATCACGTATCTCCTAGTGAGATAGACGCAGTGATTAGAAGTCTCCCAAACAAAACACTCAGGATCAGATTAATTCAGTGCAGAATTTTTACCAACTCATCATAGAATTAACAGCAATACTCCTCAAATTAGTTCAGAAATAAAAATTGAAGGAATATTTGGCTTATTAGGCCACTATTTTCTTACTGCCAAAACTTCGGAAACACCCAACACAAAAGAAAATTATGAACATAGATGCAAAGATTCTTAAAAAATATTTCCAATCCAAATCCAAGAACATATCAAAAGGATCAGTAACCATCATTAAATATGGTGGATATGCTTTGATCTAGAGATGCAAGAATGGTTGAACATACATAAATTGATAAATGAACTCCACCCCTGAACAGACTAAAAGATAAGCCCCATGATTGTTTAATTAAATGTAGAAGGACTAACTATATCCACCATCCATTCATGATAAATGTTTCAGAGAGTCCAAGAACACAAGAGTCATTTTTCTGCATAAAAGTGCAATTAGACTAAATCATAGCAAACATCAACTGAAAGGGAGAGAAACTTAATGCATTCCACCAAATCAAGAATAAGATAAGGATATTGTATAATTTGGCAAGGGAAATATGAGCAAATATATTGTATAAAAAAAGTTTTCAGTGCAAGAAAAAGATTCTAGGATAGTTAGTAGCTTTCTGAATAAGAATCTTGTAAATATGAAAATAATGACAAATTTCAAATGAGACTGTATTAAATTAAAATGTTCCTGCAGATCAAAGGAAACAATTGAAGAAAGTTAAAACCTACAAGAATGGGAGAACATTTTTGCTCACTATACATCTAACAGCAGACTAATGTGTAGAACATACAAAGAACAACAACAACAAAAACCTAATAAATAATAGAATCCCCCAAAATGTGGTACCTAATAAACAAATAAATCTCATGAAAAAAATATAAGTGAGGAAAATGTTAAATTTCATTAACCATCACTGAAATGTAAATCAAATCTATGTTTAAATTTCTTCTCATTCAGCCTAAAGAGTAATCATTAAGAAAAAGTAACAGATAATTTGAGCTTTTGTCAAAAATAAAATGGTATTAGGTTAGCCTTTCATGAGTTAATAACCATTTATTTCCCATAGACCCATAAGCACTGTAGGCTACTGCTAAGTAATCTTAGTAACCCTATAGAACTTGATAGTGAAATCCCATTTCTGAAGGTACCACATTCTAAAATCAGAAGACATGGAGATATTAGTTAATATTTACATGAAATGTTCATTTTGAATGGCTAGATTAGATCTGGAACATAATATCTAAATCACTGGGAGCAGAGTTGGTCTTCAACCTCATACCATTGTAAACTTTACAATCTGTAACACAACTAGCTTGACAAATTGCCCATTGGTACAATACAATGGATAGTATGAGAGTCTCAACCACATTGTTATAAGGACTATTTCCTATTCTGTGAGATTGCATATTCCTGACACTATTAATGGGACCAATAACCTGAGGATATGTTATAGATCTGAATTCACAATGACTCTGAGAGAATTCAAGAAATATATATAAGCTCAAGCAAGACAAAAATCCATCACAGAATTGTGAAATGTAGGAATGGAATCTCATCTCATCATTCCACTAGCAGCTGTTAGTATTTGCTAGCTGCAGGAAAGGGAGTGCCAAGTTTGATTTTTGTATTTTACTCGTATGAGTTGCTGAAAATTCCAGTCAGATGGCTGTATATAGATGTATAAGAGACTCCCCAATTTTATTACATTAAAAATAACTGTTTTTTCATGAGTTACATTCTGTTTTTAATACTTTACACCTTTAATTTAACTTGAAATATAGGATGGTTATACCTCCAGCAGTTCTTTTGGGGGCAGGAGTGTTGTTCAAGATTCTTTTGGTTATCTTGGACTTTTCATATTTCCATATGGAAGTTAAGATTATTTTTTAAATATCTGTAAATAACAAGATTGAAATTTTAATAATGCTTAAATTGAATCTGTAGATTGGTTTGGTTAAGATGGCAGTTTCACAAATTTAATACTTCTAATCCATGAGGGTTGGCTATATTTTAGTATCTTTTGAACTTCATTTTTAGTATTTTTAACATTTCATTTTATAATATTAAGGGTACTGTGAATGGTATTATTTCCTCAATTTCTTCTTTGGGGTGTCTGTTAATAAATAGAAATGGTAATGGTGTTTATATTTTAATTTTGTACTCTATTTCTTTGTTTAATGCATTCAAATTTGCAAGATCTATCTAGTAGTGTCTTTTTTTTTCAAACAAAGATGTTTTGAGTTTTTTCTTTCCTATGTATACTCTATTAATGTTCTTCAGTTGTCTTATTGTTCTAATAAATCAAGTACTATATTAAATAGGTTTCAAGAGTGGACAATTTTCTCTTGTTCCTGATTTTAGTGAAAATACTTTGAATTCTCTTCCAATTACATTGATGTCGATTGTGGGATTGCTCTAAATTGCTTTAACTGTTTCAGGTATTATTCTAATGAACTTGCCTTTACTGTATTGAGTATTTTTCTCTTGCACCATTTAACATTTAATTTTCTCACTTTGTTCTATATTTTTGAATGATTAGGTGTCATGGAAAAGTTTTTCTTTGTGATCTTACCTATTTGATATTCTGCATGTTTTTTTCTCATGATAAGCATTTTTTCTGTAAATTAGGAAAATGATTTTTCATTTTACTATTTATAATTTTATTGAGAATATTTTTGTTTTTTGATCAGATTTTCTTCTCTATTACTATTATTCAAAGCCTTGATTTTTCATAGTATTCAAGAGTTTCTGCATATTCCATTTTTGAGATGGTTTGGACTTGGTATTTTCTGTGAATGAGTTATACAAACACTCCTCCGGTCTTCAAGCCTGATCACTTCCAGGTGATCGAATCTTATGGTCAGCTTTTCTTTCATTACTTTTATTTGACTTAAACATGTCTATTGAAAATGGTTTTCTGCCTGTGTGAAATCAGTATAAAAACTCTCCAACAAGTAAACTAATTGTATTCTAACTACAGTATCTTTGGGAATTTATCCAGAGGACTCTAACCTTATATATCATTGAGATATTTGGACATATTTATAGAACACTGCTTAGGCAGTACTGTTCACAATATCTAAGCTATGAAACCAACTTAGGACTCCAAGAGAAGAGTGAACAAAGCAAATGTCTTATATATAAAATGTAAAAGTGCTTTTTATCCACAAAGAACAATGTTGTTACATCAAAATAACAACTGGGAATTTGATGAGAAAATGGGAAATGACAGTAAAGTCTAGAAAGGCATGTTCAAAGTACCTTACAGTATTATAGAAAAATGTTATTATGTAATCCAAAATCAAGTACAATGCATATGTTGATAGAAAATAACAATAAAATCTTCAATCTGCATGAAATTTTAGCATTTATTAAAGATAAAAGCCAATTTCTCTACTCATTATGGGGATATATAATTTTCAGGGGACTTTTTTGAAGAAAAGCCATCACTTTAAAGGAATATGGTTTACATAAATGCCTATTACGTTCAAGAGCACTTCAGAAATTGTTACAAATTCTGCCTTAATATCATGTCAAAACTCTTTTAGTAATTTAAATGTTTTCTATATATTTATGTAGTTTGTAAATGTGTATAATGATATATAAACATATAAACTCCACATTTTCACTTGATCCCTACCAATTATCTCTATATGCTTTAATACAGGATTTCTACCCAATTTCATAAACTTCTTCAAGTAGTCTTTTTAGTCCTATTAGTGTTGACTATTTATTCTGAAGTTAGGGGCTAACCCTCGAGCATGAAAATGATATCAGTGGTCACATAACCAAAAAGAAATGAGTGTCCCTTCCCAATAAACTATATACTGCAAATAACTACTCTTTGAAACTCAAGACAGCAACACAAATATCAATTGTTAAAATTAAACATTCTGAATAAAAGTTAAATTAGAATAATTTTATATTTACATACAGATAAATTATGTTAGGAAATTATGGGAAAATCTTTGCTTCATGTAATTAAAGAATCATGTTTTCATTTATGCCTGTGGTAAAAGCATGGCAAATTTTAACAAACCTAATCTGATCTAAAGTATTTCTGGCTGCATTCTTTACTATTTCACTGTATAAAATCATGTGCTGTGCCAATTTTTAAAATTACATGTTCATAAACCAGGCCACAGTAAAGCTATAAGATGTAACTTGGACAGGCACAGCAAGGTACACCTAGATTCACTACATGAATGCACTAATGTTTGATCATTTTATATTCAAAGATTTATATAGTCACTATATTTTTCATTATACCATGCTAAGTTATCTGACCCAGAAGTAAAGAAAGAATATATATAATCTGTGTGTGTGTGTGAGTGTGTGTGTGTATATATATATATATATATATATATATATATATATATATATATATTTTATACAGGTAGGTAAATTATATTACTTGACTGAAAGTTTTCTGGAGGGCTTTCTTGATGTCCTTGTTTCTCAGGCTGTAGATGAAGGGGTTCATCATGGGAACCACCATGGTATACATTATCGAAGGCACCACACTTTCCCTGGAAGAACTGGAAATGGATGAGTTAAGGTACACGCCAAGACCTGTTCCATAAAATAAGCAAACAACTGACAGGTGAGATCCACAAGTAGAAAATGCTTTATATTTCCCTAACAATGAAGGAACTCTAACAATGGAGGAAACAATTTTATAGTAGGAGTAAAAGATACCTGAGGCAGGGAGAAAACCAAGAATGATACTAACAAGAAATACGACTATGTTATTGATAGTAGTGTCAGAACAGGCAAGTTTTAGAAGCTCTGGAACATCACAGAAGAAATGAGGGATTTCTAAATTAGTGCAAAATTTTAGTTGTGACACCATCAAGCAGTGTACCTGTGAATCAATGAGACTGATACAAAATGACACTATAACCAAACATCTACACAGACGAGGGTTCAGAAGGACTTGGTAGTGTAGGGGGTAACAAATGGCAACCCATCGGTCATAGGCCATCACTGCCAGTAGGAGGCTGTCCATACACCCAAAAAGAAAGAAAAAAGAAACCTGAGTTAAGCAGGCTGCGTAAGTTATGGATTTGTTGTGGGTGTGCATGTTTATCAGAAGTTTGGGGACTGTGGTGCTGCTGAAGCCAATGTCAGACAATGAAAGGCTGTAGAGGAAAAAGTACATAGGGCTGTGGAGGTTGGAATCAGAGCTGATGGCCAAGATGATGAGCACATTTCCAAGCACAGTAAGCAGGTATATGAGCAGGAATAGTGCAAATAAAATGGCTTGCAGTTCAGGGTCCTCTGAGAGTCCAAGGAGAAGGAATTCCATGGTATCTGTTAAATTATGTGGTTCCATGGGACTAGAATATCTTTTTATAAATGAAAACAAAAAAGATTTTGTAATGGATTAAGCAGTATAGAAGCAACTTGCTACATACCTATATTTTTGTAACCAAGCAATTTATAAGAAATCATTCATACATGCTAACTTTTACAGTTTGACATAATTTTTTTTATTGCAAAAAAATGTGCATGGTCTAGCAACTTTGTCTTGTGTTTGGTACTTACATTAAGCTTTATAGACATGTAATCCATTATTTAAATGGAGGTCAGTGGCATTGACCTTGTCTAGTCAATATAAGAACCTAATTTGAATCCCAACATAAAGTGGGTAAAGAGTGGAGGATAAAGAAGAAAATATGAAAGAAATAAAAGGATAACGTATACAAAAAATACAGGTAGGATAGAAAAAGCAAAGGAATTAAGGATGAAATAAAAAGATTTCAGAGGAGAAGAGAAACTAAGCAAAGGGAAGGAAAAGGATGGCAATAGAAGGAAGGGAAAGGAAATGAAAGGAAACAAAAATGTATAGGACAGGACTTGGCAAGGCATGACAGAAAGAAAAGGAAGAAAAGGGAAGGGGAGGGAAGGAGAGGAAAGAGGAGGGAAGGGATAGAACAGAAAAGAGAAGAGAAGAGAAGAAAAGAAAAGAAAAGAGAAGAGAAGAAAAGAAAAGAAGAGAAAAAAGAAAAGGGATCTCATGGGAAGTCCACCAATTAGGTTAGGTTTTGGTAGGCATTAAGAGGTTCCAATCTCCATGGTTTCATTTATAACATATTATGACTTCCTCTTCAATACATTTTTCTTTCCACCACTCATAAATAAAATATCATCAAAGCTGTTGTTACATGGTTTGAAATTGAGGACTATAAACTGTTAGGTACATAAATTTTAAAAAAAAAAGCTCTTACTTGTCTTGAGCATTTTGATAATAATTCAAAACAGACTAACTCATGTACAATGTAACTTTAATTATAATTCCCAGTTGTGGCAAGCTTTTATAACATTTTCTTAAATGGACTTTGTGAGAAAAACTACATCCATCATCTTTTGAAACTCTAGGCAAAATATATTTGAGAGGAAAAATATTTTCAAACAGTTAATCTATGAACACAGTAAAATTACCACTAAACAGTAGAACTACATGTGCAAAATAAAGTGCTTTTTCATCTATTTCCATTGGAAAAAATCTAATGAAAGAACCTAGTGAAGAATTTGTTTATTTTTTCTTTAAAATGTACACTAAACTTACTTCCTTGGGTTTATATTCTGAACTCTACAGCCTTTGTAGGCTGTAAAGAGTTTGTACTGCAGCTAAAGTCATTTTCTTCTCTACCAGTGACCCAAGTTTTGTTCCCAGTACGCTTGTAAAGTTGTTCACAATAGCATGTAACTCAAACAAAGGGGAAACCTACACCCTATTTTGGCTTCCTTGGGTACCTACACACAACTGTCTTGTACACAAAAATTAAACATATACTAAAAAAAATTATTAAAAATAAAACTTAGATTTTTGTTCTATCAATTGTTATAAGTCAATTGGAATTTATGTTCTATGTGTTTAATATAGTTTATTTTTCTATCTTCTGATTTTGTAACTCATATTCATCTGAGAGTTAGCTTCTGCACAAATGTGAAATTATCATGTAAGAGCATGTTCAAGTGTACATGAATGTATAAACACTTATTATTGTCTTAAATGTTTGATAAATATTCATTATTTTTATTGACTGAAAAATTATTCTATACAATTGATTCTGAAGGTGTTATTAATTGATAAAATAAAATGGCTAAGCAACATTTTTATTTCTCTTCTTGGTTGATAGACAAAGAAAGTTTCATTATGAAGCATTTCAGAATATACATTATTATATTTTTCACATATCCATCCTCAACTGCCTTCCCTAGTTTTTCCTGCCCACACTTTGTTGATCCCTAATCCACAATCTTCTTTCTGCATTTAAATATAGAGTTTCCAGAGGAGAAAATACAGTGTTTGTTTTTATTATTTCTCATTACCATTTAGCTTGAAATCCAGCCACAGTATTCCTAGTCCTTGTAATAAAGATAGGCATATGGTACAATACTTAGCTACAATATTTCATTCTTTTTCTTTTCTTTTCCTTTTTTCAATATGCTTTTCTAATAGTCACTCAATATGTTGGTCATTTCCCCCTCTTTGTTTCTTTGTTAATTTATTTGTTTCTTCATTTCATTCCATCTTTCCTTCTTTCATCCTTTATTGGGTATTGATAATTTAAGGTCCTATATCTTTGTATATGCTAGACATGTATATTAATTATGTAGCTCCATCTATGCAATGCCTAACCTCACCATATTCTGTAACTGCTATGTGAGAACTAGTGAAGAAGTAAGGCTGTATTTACATGTCATTTTTTCTTGTTATTTGTAACAATCTGGTAATATTTTTTAAACAATATCACCAATGAAAGCTTTCAAGATAATTTTTTTTTTAGTTTTCATTTCTTTTTTCCCCTCTTTCACTCATGTACAGTCTAAGAACATAGGATCACATTGGAGCCAAAGCTTTATCTTGACACTTAGCTTTGCATTCTTATGACATCCTAAGATGTTTTTAATTAAATCATTCTTCATTTCCTCTAAAATCAGCTACCTTTTTTTGAAACTTCGAGTGATTATTTATTCTAAAATGTAAAGTTATGATTTGATTTAATGTCTCTGTGAAACTCAATAATATGTATAATTAATGTGGAGTAATCATTGCAAGTTTCCAAAATATTTAATTTTGATAAAAATTCAAGTAAGAATGAACTGAAAATCTCAAGCATAAGTAATTCAATAGGTGTGCTGATTAAATCCACTGCACAATAACAGGACATGAGACCCATGATTATATTCAATAATTTTAGATAAAACTTATCTTCAAACATAGTTTGAAGTAAAGATTGCTGAAATTAAATTTATATAAAATATGTTAGCTATCTGTCCATTATGTGTTTGTTGAAATTTTTATGGTGTCATTTTTGCATTCCAACTTAAAGTGTGCAGATGACTCCACTGATGAAGATAGCTTCAGATATGCCTCATTGATAAGATGTTATAGAATGTAAAAGAACAAATCTTAAAACTTAGCTCTCATGGACTTTTTTTTCTTTTCTTCCAATCAGTTTGCAAACCCCAGAATTAAATATTTATGTAGTTGAAGTCTACATATCTTTTAATGTTTTTCATTCTCCTTAGATGTTAAGATGTTATACAACAGTAAAACTTTCATATTGTTTTGTAAATTTGTGTATTCTGTCATTATTTTAGTAATAATAATGATTTGCCTGATGTCACACTGGTAACACATAACAAATGAGATGAAAGGGCGTATTTTATTCAATTACTTCGATTAAATGTAAAATTCTAGCTAATAAATAATTAGATTATTGGAATTAGATTAGTTTAAATAAATAAAATTTAAAGTCTCTACAGGCAACATTATCAGTTTCCTCAAATTCATATTCTATAAGCAGAAATTTGAGATAAAGTTAAAATTTACTAGTATATTCAAACAATGATGATTTTTAATATGTGTGTGAAATTAATTAATGTGTGTGGTCAGAGGTCAACTTTGGGTATTCTTCACTCTATTTTTTTGGTAGAGAGAGAGAGAGAGAGGAGAGGAGAGGAGAGGAGAGGAGAGGAGAGGAGAGAGAGAGAGAGAGAGAGAGAGAGAGAGAGAGAGAGAGAGAGAGTCTCTCATAGATTCTGGACCTTACTTGATTTACATTGGCTTGCTAGTCAAACTCCAAGATCTGGCTACTTCAATTCACCAAGTCCTACGTTTACAGACACACCAACATATCCACCTTTCTTGGATCACTTCTGGTAGCTGAAATCAGGAATTCATTGTGCACAGCACCTCTGATTCATCTCTTCTAATCCTTCTAACAGTTCACTGGTTCTTGATAATTATTTGCTATGATTATCTTCATCTTCATTTTTGTTACCAGGTGTTTGATATTTTTAATCAATAGCAGACAGAATAGAGAGGCATCAGTTTCTTGTACAAGTTAAAAAATTTCTACTGAAGTTAGAATGTACAAGGGTAGAAAACTAAAGAGTATACGATACTTCTCAAATTAACTAATAAACTTAGTAATCATAACTAATAACATAAATTTCATCCTACTTTGTGATAAAATTTTGCTTATTGATACATTTCCTCCACTGCTCCACAACATATGCTTTTACCTTTCTGGTACCAACAATGTAATAACCCTGTCTCTCTTTTGTGTCTTGCATAGATTAATACTTACTAGGCTGTAAATTATTTCCACCTGAAAATGACCAGCAGTGACTGATACACTCTTTCACCCTTGCCAGGTGTGTGATGATGGCCTGGTTTCTGTGTTCAGGAACGGTAGTAAAGCAGTAACTCATGACAGTTCCCATGTGGCTGGTGAATATGTGAGGAGAGGGAAGCATAAATATAAGGTATTCTAGATTATAAATGTTAAACTAGAGCTGGAACAGAAAGTGGATATTTATGAGTTTTTGTGGCTCAATTCACAGAGCTAACAATTATACTTCAAACTATTCAAATCCCTAAGGATCTTCTAATAGTAATTTAGAAGACAAAAGGCAAAAGTGAATATACTGAGAAAGGCATCCTTTCCCAGGAAGAAGCTTAATTGTACAGTTCTGACCACTAGGTTGTAGTGGTATTACAAAGCTAATACACATACTTTCAATTAAATGAAGCACTATGCAATTTGATATGTGCAATTTTATTGAACGATTAATGTAATTTGTAGATAGTTAAATTTTCCATATAAAGTATCTGAAAGAATTTCTATTTTTTCAGTTGTATCTGTGAGAAGAAATTTAGTCTTCTAATATCTCTTCCATGAACATACTTTCTTCATTAATTAATGTCAAGAAAAGATGACATTTTCTAGTCAGATTCAAATGGTCATTTGAATTTCTGAATGCTATTCAACTGCAATTCAACTCTCTTCTAATAAATTTTCTCTCTTTTTTCTCTTTGCTTCCCAGTCACATTCTACTACCTCATTAGCATTTCATTAGACACAAGGATCTGTTTTCAAACTTGAGATGCTTTGCCTCAGTCTAATAGGTAGTGTGCTTACAGATGTAAGAGAATTTGGTAATCTCTATGTTTAACACCCCAGTCTTTGGAAAAATATGTGTAGATTATACAGCATTAGAAATGGAGACTTAATGAAAATTATCTTCTGCATATTTCAGTTCTTTTATTTTCAGGTTGTCCTAAATTATAATTCTATGTGTAAATGTCTGACAGGTTGATTTTTCGTTTACTGACACAAAGAAGAATCAGACAAGTATTAATTTGGACTTGGGAGAAAAGTATAATAATTATATTTGGGCATGAAATTGTAGAGAGTAAATTTTATTGAGAGCAAATGGCAGGACTACATACATATATACCCAATAATATATACACATAAACATGTACACACATGAACACATAACATATATGGAGATAAACACACCTATATACATACATATGTTAAAAGAAATGTTAAAATTGAGATATCTTTGAATTATTATGCAATAGGAACATGTGATATTGACCACAATCATTTGTGCTAAGAACTCTGATTAAACGCTATATGAAAGCCAAACTGAGTCTAGAGTCTAAAATGTAGGAGAGAAAAAAATGTTAAATAGGTCAGTGACTTGTTCTGTGTTTTTAACATTTTCAATATCATTTTATGGTAAAACATTCAGGTAAAGATGCTATAGTCAACATTAACCTCTGGTGAAATAAAAATTTTTGCACTTTTCCTGTGTCCTCTGTAAATGTCGTTTGGAGAATATTCACTTTTTGATTTCCTCTTCTGTTGTTTTGTGTTTTAAAATAATCAATTTTGTTAATTCTGATGATCTTACCCTTTTCAGATAATATTAATGGAACATGAACCCATCCTATTGAAGATGCATTTTTACAGGAAAAAGTAATAAATATAATTGTTTTTCTCCCAAGTGATTACAAAACAAATAGTAGAAAGTCTTTCGGCCCTGTTCTAAATATATGCAATTATCTGTGAGAAATGACTCCATGTACTCAGAAAATAAGGAAAAAGCAGACAACACGTGTTGGGGTCTGCTAATGCCATGAATAAAATATATTATTAGTTTACATATGTAAGCAAAGGTGTAGTGAAACCATTGAGTTAGACTTATCCATGGGTAGAAAGAGTTATTGGGAATTCAAGTGCCATGGATGTCACTCAGGGGACTGAGAAAAGTAAAACGTCCAAAAAGGCAAGTAGATATTATATGTTAGTAAGAATAATATGGGAGTCTTTGAAGTGACAGTTCCAGCCAAAATTGAGTACCTCTTACAAACGATGAGATTATGTCATTATGGGTGATCAATGAAGATTGGCTTGCAGTAACTACTTGAATGAAATTAATAACAATTATCTGAAAAGCAAATGTATACACTTAAAAATACTAATAGAATTCTTTAACAAACCATAAAGAGACCACCATTTCAGCGATAACTACATTGTACACAGATGTAACCAAGGTTTTAAATCAGACAAAATTTGCAAGGTGTATAAAACGCTATATACCCCAGTTCAAAATTCAGAATTATATGCAAATCTTAAAGTATTATTAGATTTAGGTATTACCCTGAATCTCTTATCATAATCACTGATTCTTTATATGCAGAAAGGGTTATTTTGCATATAGAGATAGCTGAGTTTGTACCCGGGAACTCAGAATTAACTTTATTATTTATACAATTGTAAGAGTCCATCAGAAGTAGAAACCATTCCTTATGAACTAATCATATTAAATCACATACAGGTTTGCCAGGACCAGTAGCTCAAGAAATGATGGTGTTGACCAGTTACTATTAGGGAATATGTTAAAAGCCTCACATTTCATGAAAAATATCATGTTAATGGGAAAGGTTTAAAGAAAAAAATCTCATCTCTTTATGACAAGCAAAAGAAATGATGAGGATGATGATGAAGATAATGATAATGATGATGATAATAATGATAATGATAATAATAATAATAAATGTTTTAAGTGTTTTCTATACAATCAAATTCCTTTACCTGCAGATAGTAACCCCAGGGATATCAAGAGAAATGATATCTGACAGTTGGATGTTTTCCATTTCTTGTTTTTCTTTCTTTTCTTTTTTTTATTGGATATTTTATTTATTTACATCTCAGATGTCATCCCCTTTCCCCATTTCCCCTCCTTAAGACGCCCCCTACTTCATCCTCCCTTCTCCTTTTTGCTTTTATACTATTTTAATTACATGTAAATATTAAGGTCAGTTCTAGGTTGAGGGACTAGCAATACAATAGATGCAAGTAGTCAAGGAACAAGCAAGATAATAAACACAGTTAAAGAACAAGCAAGGCAATAAACAAAAATCTGTGAACACTCTCATTATCACTGTTTCTAGAAAACAATAGTATATACACCATAACTTTGACATGTACTTGGGATTTCAACAGACAACTGCTTTAAGTTATGGAAAGTCTGTGTTATTACACACTTATTGTAAATAATGGTAATTATGGGGTTACCAACAAAAATTAAAACTGATAATTTTCCTGCATATGTATCCAATAACATGAAACAATTATTTGCATATTACTATATAAAGCATGTTAAGGTATACCACACAATCCCTATGGTCAAGCAGTTGTAGAAAGAGCCAATAATAACTTAAAAGAGATGCATATTAAACAAAAGTTGAGAGTATACACTCCCAGGGGCAGATTAAATAATGCCTTGTTAACTCTAAGTTTTCTTCATTTGGGTGAAAATGGAACACCAGTACCTGAGAGACACTGGGTTATCAAAACCCAACCCAACCCAACCCAACCCAACCCAACCCAACCCAACCCAACCCAA
>NW_021604598.1:758561-786239 GCF_004785775.1 Grammomys surdaster | reverse complement strand
AACCCAACCCAACCCAACCCAACCCAACCCAACCCAACCCAACCCAAAACAAAACAAAATGAACTGAGCTAACCAATATACTATAAGGATGTGTTTGTTGGCATTAGAATGGAAAACTGAAATACTTTTAAAATGGGGATGTAGTGATTCTCATGTATCTATAGGGAATAAGAAAATGTAGTTTCCAATAAAACTTATAAAGATTGGATCTGACCAAGGAAAACCTCCAATCAACTGAGACATGTATGCCTTCACAAAGCAAATAAACCTGTGTGATTCACTCTCATAGACTGATTTCTGTTTCTCTTACTGATTTCTCCAAATTGCATGCTTATCAGTTTCAAAAGGCTAGCCCAAAGGATTGGTCACACAGAGACTGGACAACATATAGACTTGGCAAACAGAACTGTTGGTGGACTGACAACACATAGATTGGAAGGCCAAAATGTAGACATGCAGACTTAATAACGAATGCTACAGATAGGTTTTTTTTTATATATTGATCATTTTTTCCTTGGCCCCAAATAGGAATTCTTCACCTAAATTCAACATGAAGCAACTATAAGAATAATGCTATCCTAATTCCTTAAGTTGGGATGAATGAGATTGTTTCACTAATATGATATGGTTGTTTTCATGTAGGGTGGCATGCTTAAATTGATATATATTGATAGAAATTTAAGGTTGTTTTGTTTTTATTGTATGCAGAAAAGAATGTAAGATGGATTAGTTTTTATTCTAAATTGATAGAAGTTTAAGGCTGTTTTATTTCAATTATTGTGTATTGATCAAAATTTAAGGATGTTTTGTTTGAGTTTTTTCACACAAATAGGAATTTAAGGTTATTTTGTTTGAATTATTGTATATTAATCAAAATTTATGATTGTTTTGTTAGAATATATTATACACAATCTATTTAAAATATGGTATAAATTCTAGTTTTCTGGTTCTTATAATTAATTTTCTTGTATGTAGATTATTAATGTTAGAGAAAAAGACAATATTTAAACAAAAAGGGGGATGTGAAGTGGAAGTTTCTGGTTGTATCTTGTGATACAGACTCACTGATGTTTTGCTGAAGCTAGACCTGAGAGGGAAGATCGGATTTTTAGAGAGATTATAAATAAGATTCAACAGACAGTAATGGTGCCGCACTTCCATAGCTATCTGTGCAATGCTTCATTGGTTTCGTGTATCGGTAGAGAACTTCCCAAGGCATTACAGCTCCTAACACTACTGAACTGAACTGCTGCTATCCTGACAACAGACATTGGAATCTTCCCAAAGAATCACTTCTAATCAGGTACACTTCTCCATGTCTTACTTACCATATTTTCTCTCCTTTTGGGTGGTCAGATAGAAGGGGGATTAAAGCATTTGAAAACCCTTATTAGACTAGATTTTGAAAATCTAAGCTACAATTACACCTGTTTCTTTAGGAAACAACATGTCTCTAAAGACTAAGTCAAGTGTTCAACACAGTGTTAGAACCATCAAATCCTTAACTTCCATGAAGCCTGACATAATGTTCTACAGTTCTTCCCAGTGGTCATAATGACCTAGGTAATAACTATATAAAAATGAACAAAGGTAGTTAACTAAAATTATTCTAAAAATATGCAGTATCTTTGATGTGTACTTTCCCAGGTCTAAGTAACCAGAGTTGTAGTCTCCTGTCACTGTTTCACTTGTCCAAGGTGTAACCTGGATCCAGGACCTGAAAGAGAATTAAGGATGATAGTGTACAATGCTAAGCCTAAGGAAGATCTCTTAAGCAAAGTAATTTAAACTTAATACATAAGGGAGAATCTCTAATGTCTCATAGTCTCCAAAGGCTGTGAGGATATATACTACATTTCTATTGGAATGAGAAGCTTTGGAAAGGAAAGCAAAGCCCAGATACTGGGCTGGAAATGTTTAGGCTAGGTGGCTGAATGAGAAGTGCTTGGAGGAGCCACAGGTGTTGAGAGAGACAAGTCCAATTCTTTGGGGACCTGGCAGTAAGGTGAACAATTTGTTCAGTCTTGTAATAAGTCAAGTACCAAAGTTCGAGAAGCCTTTAGCATACTAAGTCTTGAATATAAAAATGTTTTCTGGCCTTTTAAGTATTTAGCTATTTACTTACTTATTTACTTACTTACTTTACATTAGTTTTATGTGTCGGTGTGTCCATTTTGATAACTTCTTAGCTTTTTGGTCAAATTCCATTCAAATATGTTCAAGTCATAAAACAACTTTCCAGAGTATATTCTCTTATCTCATGATATTTGTCCCATGGATTGAACTCACATGTCAAGTCTCAGCAATGCCATCTTTACCCAATAGTCCATATTTCTTGTTCAATATTTTTGGATACCATAAAGAAACAAACAAACCAATCCAAAAATGGAGAATAGAACTAAACAGAGAATTCACAACAGAGGAATTTGGAATGGCTAAGAAACACTTACAGAAAGTGTTCAAAGTTCTTAGTGAACAGGAAATGCAAACAACCCTGAGAGTTCATCTCACACCAGTCAGAATGTCTAAGATTAAAACCTCAGGTGACAAAACATGTTGGTGAGGATGTGGAGAAAGAGGAACCCTCCTCCATTCCTGGTGGGATTGCAAACTGTTACAACTACTCTGGAAATCAAGCTAGAGTTTCCTCAGAAAATTGGAAATAGATCTACCTGAAGATCTATCTATAACACTCTTGGGAATATACTCAGAAGGGTAATATTCTTTATCATAATTTGATAGTATTCTTGTTTTCCCTCTGAAAATATTATAAAAATGCAAATATCAATATTGTTATCAACATTTATCATAGTCATTTAACATATGTAATTTCATCATGAAAACTATTTGTTTTTCACTTTCCATTTTGACATTATTATACTTTTATTACATTTTCCCTTTTCTTTTTCTACTCCCAGAGATCCCATATACCTCTCTCCTGTTCCTTTATGAAATTATTACTGCAAATATGGATATATGTGATGAAATAATTGCACTTAAATATATACAGGATGAAAGGATTAAATTTTGAAATTTTTATACACATTCACATCCACATTTCTACATATATATTTTTATACATTTCATATATATATATATATATGCATTTTGAAAAAAACATAATAAATTCAGCCTGTATAATGTTACTTGTAAGTTACTTGTGTATATATCTATGTTTTTTCAGGGTTTGGATGTTTGGTAGTGATGACTTTTTGAGCTGCCAGATTTTATCAGTTTTTTATAATTATAGGAAACTCTATATAGATTGGTATGTTTACTCATGTCATCCTTGTTTATCTCATATTTAGGTAGTCATGTTGAAGTGATTTAATGGGAGTAGCTACTAGTATTACCTGGAGACACAATCTCACATTCTCTGATACCTGGGCTCCCGTAATCTTTCCTTCCTTTCTTCCTCAATATTTCCTGAAACTCTGGTTTACAAATCGTTTGCAGGCATATACACTGGGACTGGATTGCATACCCAATAAAATATTGTACAGTTTATCAGTCTGCTCCTTAGAAATTTGCATGGTCTCAGAAGGTTGTGTCAGTACAGAACCTCTACTCCTTTAGCTGTTACTCAATTTCTGCTCAATTTCTCCAGCAGTTTTGCCAATATTACAGATTGTACTTCTCCATGCCATGAAGTCATTCATTATATATTATTGATATTTGATGTTTATCAGATATTCTTTTTAAAGTGTTTTTAATAATCTGACAGTTTTCTGTTTTGAAAAGCTATTTATTCTTGATAATGCATGTACTACAGAAGACTTCTCTTGGAGTTATTTGCTATTTAACTTAAATATGTTCTTTTTAATTAATATCTAACAATCTTCCCTTACAGTTTGGTGGTTACTTTACTCAAAATGAGGTATACTACTTAAGATCCACATATAAGAAAATGCATGTCATTTTTGTGCTTTTATCTTTTTATCATCACACATGATCTAATGGAAGTAATATATCCATATATCTGGATGGAGTAATATATCCATATTGAAGCAAATGTATTATTTTATTCATGTGCCTATATAGTTTTTACCTTTGATATGTCAGATTTATTTATACATCTTATAAGAAACATAAATCCACACACAATTAAAAATAATTATGTCATTAAAAAGAGAACATACAAAAGTATTGATGTATTGACCTATTGACAGTGTTCTTTTCCTTACAAAAGCTTGTCAATTTTACGAGATCCCATTTGTTAAAAATTGGCCTTAGAGCCTGAATCATTGGAGTTCTGTTCAAAATTTTTTTCCCTGTGCTGATGTGTTCAAGGCTTTTTCCTATTTTCTCTTCTATTAGATTCAATTTATCTTGTTTTATGTAGAGATTCTTGATTACACTTGCACTTGAGCTTTGTACAAGAACGGATGAATTTGCATTCTTCAACATGCTGACTGCCACTTGAACCAGCACCATTCGTTGAATATGCTGTCTCTTTTCCACTAGATGGTTTTGGATTCTTTGTCAAAAATCAACTTACCATACGTGTACAGGTTTATTTCTGGGTCTTAAGTTCTATTGCATTGATCTACCTGTCTGTCTCAATACCAATACCATGTGTTTTTTAAATCACTATTGCTCTGTAGTATAGCTTGAGGCCATGAATTGGTTATTCTTCCAGAAGTTCTCTTATTGTTGAAAATAATTTTTCCTATCTTTTCTTTTTTGTATTACAGATGAATTTGACAATTGGCCTTTCTAGCTCTGTGAAGAATTGAGCTGGAATTTCGATGGGGTTGCATAGAATCTGTAGATTGCTTTCAGCAAGATGGCCATTTTATTATGTTAATCCTGCTGATCCATGAGCATATGAGATCTTTCCATTTTCTGAGGTCTTCTTCAATTTCTTTCTTCAGATATTCGAAGTCCCTGTCATACAGTTCTTTCACTGGCTTGGTTAGAGTCACACCAAGATATTTCATATTATTTGTAACTATTGTGAAGGGTGTCATTTCCCTAATTTGTTTCTGAGTCCATTATCCTTTGAGTAGAGGAAGGCTACTGATTTGTTTGGATTAGTTTTATATGCAACTAATTTGCTAAAGCTGTTTCTTAGCTGTAGGAGTTCTCTGGTGAAATTTTGGGATCATCTGTAAATAGTAATATCTTGACTTCTTCCTTTCCAATTTGTATCCTTTTGGCCTCCTTTTGTTGTCTAATTTTTCTAGTTAGAACTTGCTGTTTTTATAAGTATTAAATTAATTTATGTTACCAATGACATTCAAGTATTTGCTATATTTTTTAAATATATTTTGTCTACTCTATTGTTAATAACATTTACAAGGCATATCTTAATATTATATTACAATTTTTAATTTGTATTATCTTTTGATTATTAAATTAGTGATGTTGAACAATATATTCTATATCTCTTCTTCTTGTTTATCTTCTGAGAATATACTAAATAGGACATTAGCTTATTTTATATGAATTACTATTTTTCGTAGTTGTGTTGTATGGGTTTTAACTATTTTAATATTGAAGCCTTAACTGATTAGTGATTTCTGAGGATATCCTTCTCTCATTTAGTTTTCTCTCCATTAATTTGCTAAAGGGTCTTGTAGCATTTTAAGTATATTTTAGTGATTTAATTATGATATATTAAATATAAATAAAGTGGATTTTATTATGAAAAATTCATACATGTACAAAATGCATTTTTATTACTTTTCTCACCCATAACCATGTTAATCCACTCCTGTTAATCCCTTTCTTCATCCCAATATCATATTCTGTGTCATTTTTTTGTAACTTGGTAACTTTCATTAGACTGTTTACAATATCATGTGGACCTTGTAAATCGATATTCTACTGAAATGTATTTTTCTTCAACAATTGTTACTTCTGAGAGGGATGGGACTGTCTCAGCCCGTCTCATTTCAAAGACAAGTTTTGCTAGGCTCAGTTTTTTGGAGGTTTTGTGCAGTTAATCATACTTGCTATGGATTTAAGAGCTCAATATTTAGGTGGTGTTTTGGAAACCAGTATTCTCCATCACCGTCTCCAGGTTTCTTGGACTTTTTCATTCTACACCTTCTCTCAGAATATTTTATAAGTTATGGAATGGGTGGAATAATATGGTTGTTCTATGTAAGGCTGGATTTTTACACCAGATTATGATATAAAATTGAAAAGAGGGAGAGAGAGGAAGAAGATGAAAGAAGAGCAGATGAGGGAGAAGAAGGAGGAGGAGAAGGAGGGGATAAAGAGGAGGAGGAAGAGGAGAAAGAGAAGAAAGAGGAGGAGGAGGAGAATACCACCACCACCACCACCAGCACCAGCAGCAGCAGCAACAACAACAACAAGAAAAGAAAAATCCAATGACTGGAGAAGTCATAGTAACTGGTAGGGAAACTAGTGTTCTCATTTTTTTCTGTCTGTGCCTGAAAAACTACCTTCTATTTTGATAGTTTGATACCCATTGAATATGCAGCTATAATGAGAGAAGCTTCTTTCTGGAAGTGGTCAGATGACACTGCAGAGACTCACAGCTTTCAGTAGTATGGTGCATGTTATCTTCTCTCTCTCTAATGTGTTCATTTGCAGTGTGAGCTGTTACTTTTATCCAATCTCCATTTGTGAGTACTTTACTATCTTTGTTTTTGGTACATATTCATATACACATACAAAATGATCACTTCTATCACTGATCTTCCTACTCAATTCTCTCCACAAGAACATGCTTAGTCAGCAGTTGCCTGAACTCACATCATAAACTATTTTCATGTTTATGCTTTTATTAGTCTCACACTTAAGTATTTTGTTTATTTTTCCAATTTTTCTTCATGGTGTTGGGAAATCTAATCTGATTCTTCTGTATGTGGATTTTCTATTTTCCTATCACCTTTACTCTAAAAGTTCCCAATATCTTTGTCAACAGCTATCGAATAATGAGATTAATTTATGGATGTATTTCTGGATATGCTTTGACTTCCTTCTTTCCTGTTTGTATCTCTTAATCTCCTTAAGTTGTCTTATTTTTCTAGCTAAGACACTACTTACTATATTAAATAAATATTGAAAGAGTGGACATAAGAATCTTGTTCATGATTTTAGCAAAAATGCTTTGAGTTTCTTTCCAAACACCTTGATGTTGGTTGTGGGATTTCTGCAAATGTCTTTACTATTATTTCAGATTGTATTCTCATGAACATGCCTTTATATTAATGGGTGTTTTCCCCTTCCATATTTTAATATATTCTATGTGTTCTACATGCTTCATGCTTTTATGTGTGGTGTTATTGGGTATCTTTTTCTTCTTGCCTATTTGATATACTATATGCTTCTTGGCTCTTGATATGCATATCTTTCCTTATATTAGGGAAGCTTTTTCTACTTCTTATTGATTCTTGTCACCTTGATATGATGCTTTTCTTCCTCTACAATTGTTATTAAAAGGATTGATCTTGTTATTTTATTTATGATTTCCAATATGTTCTATTCTTCAATTTATTTTAATTTTTATATTTGATATTTTCTGTCACTGAGTGATCCAAGCACTCTACCCAGACTTTGAAGGTAGACACACTTACTTCCAACCGACTAAATCAATAGGTGAGCCTTTCCACATTCTACATTGTCTTCAAATCTGTATGTTCTCACTTCCAGATGGCCCAATCCTTCAATATTTTTGTATTTGAGCTACATACTGCTAGTGGAAGTGTATACTATTCTAGCCAGTGTAAAAATAAGTGTAAAGAACTTACTGAAAACTAAAAATAAATGTATCAGATATCTTAAATATATTGTTCCTGGACATTTATCCAGAAGATTCCAAGATATCATGAAGATATTTGCACAACATTGTTTTTGCAACACTGTTCATAAAATCTAAAATTGAAACCAACATACATCTCCAATAACAGAAGAGTGGAAAATGTGTTATAAATAGAATGCTTTTTAGCTCTAAAAAACAATGTTACTGTATAGGGCACCAAAAAGATGTTAAGAAAATGGGAAATGATACTGAAGTCTAGGGAAAGAAGTGTTCATTTTATCTGACAGTCTTGTAACAAAATATCATATAAAGTATAATACAAACTTTTGTGAGAATATAACAATAAAATCTTCAGCAAGTATTAAATTTCAGAATTTATTAATGATGACAGCAAGTTTGCATACTTATTTAGATTAAGGTTTTTACATTTTTTATAAAGAAAAGAATTATAACTGAAAGTATTATATATCTAAATATATAACTTTTTTAGACTTGGTTAATATCTAAAATTGATAGTCATCACTGCATGGGAATATGAGTTACATAAATACATAGTAAAAATGGCAGAAGCACATTCAATGACATTTTAGAACTTGTACATCCAGACTTAATATCACATTAAAGCTTTTAGCTATTTATTTTTATTATAGCTGAGAAGTTTATATATATATACATATATATACACATATACATACATATACATATATGCATATATAGTGAAATACAAGCATATAAATACCACATTTTCACTTTACCTTCATCAATTCTCCCTATAGCCTTCATTACATGTGCTCCACCAAATTTCCTGATTTCCTGCCTCTACTCTAATAGACAATTGGGTCCCATTAGTATTGCCTATATGGACTTGGATTTGGGACAAACACCAGAGAAATGAATTGTTATTAGTGGCCCCTTAATCAAAAATGAATGAGTTCCACTTTCCAAGAAACTATATACTTCAAATAGCTGCTCTATGAAACATATGTCAGGAAAAAACCCATCAATTTCTAAAATAAAAGTTCTTGCACAATAATCAATAATTTCATAATCACATGCTAATTAATGTTGTTAAGATTATATTGAAAATTGATACTTTCTGTTATTAAACAATCATGTTTCCATTTGTACATAAGCTAAAAGCACAACAATACAAAACAATCAAATTCAATTTAACCCAAAGTATTTATGGCTGTATTGTATAAAAGCCTGTGCAGGACTAAGTTTTAATATTATATATACTTGAAAGAATGGCCACAGTAAAGCTATAGCATGAAAGTTGGAAAGACACAACAAGATAATCCTAGATTAACTATACATATACATTAATTTTTGATCATTTTATATCCAGAAGTTTTTATGGTTGCTGCATTTTTGTGATACCACTCTCAGTTATATGACCCACAGTTTAAGAAACTATATAGTAAGGAATTCTATAGGTAAGAAAGTTATGCTATTCGACTGAAACATTTTTGGAGAGCTTTCTTGATGTCTCTGTTTCTCAGACTGTAGATGAAGGGGTTCATCATGGGAACCACCATGGTATACATTACTGAAGCCACTATACTTTCCCTGGAAGAACTGGAGACTGTTGAACTAAGGTACACACCTATACCTGTGCCATAAAATAAACAAACAACTGACAGGTGAGATCCACAGGTAGAGAATGCTTTATATTTCCCTAACAATGAAGGAACTCTAACAATGGAGGAAATAATTTTGTAGTAGGAGTAAATGATTCCTGAGACAGGGAGGAAACCAAGTATGATTGTTAAAAGAAACCTGACTATGTTACTGATAGAAGTGTCAGAACAAGCAAGTTTTAGAAGCTCTGGAACATCACAGAAGAAATGAGGAATACTCATATGAGTGCAAAATTTTAGTTGTGACACTATCAAGCAGTGTACCTGTGAATCCATGAGACTGATACAAAATGACACTATGATCAAACATCTACACAGACGAGGGTTCAGAAGGACTTGGTAGTGTAGAGGGTGACAAATGGCAACCCATCGGTCATAGGCCATCACTGCCAGTAGTAGGTTGTCTATACACCCAAAAAGAAAGAAGAAAGACACCTGAGTTAGGCAGGCTGCGTAAGTTATGGATTTGTTGTGGGTCTGCATGTTTATCATCAGTTTGAGGACTGTGGTGCTGCTGAAGCCAATGTCAGACAATGAAAGGTTGTAGAGGAAGAAGTACATAGGAGTATGGAGGTTGGAATCAGAGCTGATGGCCAAGATGATGAGCACATTTCCAAGTACAGTGAACAGGTATATGAGCAGGAATAGTGCAAATAAGATGGGTTGCAGTTCAGGGTCTTCTGAGAGTCCAAGGAGAAGGAATTCAAAGGTTCCTGTTAAATTGTATGCTTCCATTGGGCTAGGATATCTTTTGAAACAAACATACAAAGTTTATTGTAATAAGCTAAGCTCTGTACAGGCAACTGGCTAAATGTTTGTGTTTTCTTCATGTAGTAATTCATAAGAAATCATTCATGCCTGAGAACTATTAAGGTTCACATACAATTTATTTATTCAAAAAAAGTTCATGGGCTAGGAGCTTTGTCTTTTCTTTGGTAGGTCCTTGAAGCATGAAAAAGGTAAAATTAGTGACTTGAATGAAGTTCTGTGATACAGTGTTTATCTAGTAAATGTATGAATGTAAATAAAATCATATCAGAGAATAGGGTAGACAAAGGAAAAGTGGTAAAGAAAAAGGGGAAAGGAAAGGTTAGAGAAAGGAAAGAATGGCAGAGGCAGAGGTAAAGGAAAACAAATGAAAGGAAAAAAAGTAAAGGAAAGAAAAGAAAGGGAAGAAAAAGGAAAGGAAAGGAAAGGAAAGGAAAGGAAAGGAAAGGAAAGGAAAGGAAAGGAAAGGAAAGGAAAGGAAAATGAGTCTTTTTGGAAATTATCCAATCAATATATGTCCTTGGTAGAGGTTAAAAGACTCTAGCATCTTTGGATTCCTCTCATATTTTATTATGACTCCTCTCCAATACGTTTTCATTTTGCCATTCACCAAGAGAACACACTCAAAGCCAGCGAGACATGGATTAAATTTTAGACTAGAAAAGTGTGGCTTACATAAAATCCTTTGTTAAAAAGGTTACCTGTCTTTAATATTGTAATAATAATGCAAAACATATTAATTATGGACAATAAACCTTTAATAATTTTTCTCAATTGTGGCAAATTCTTACACCCCTTGCTTCAATGGTTTTTGTGACAATATCTTGTTTCTATATATATCATCTTTAGAAAAATCTAAGTAAATATATATTAGAGATGAAAATATTTTCAAGTAATTACTCTATAAACACAGTAAAAATACCCTACCAATAAAAGTACACATTAAGAAAAAGTGGTTTAAAATCATTATTAAAAACCATTGTGAATTAGTTGATATATTTTTATCTTTTTAAAGTGCGCTAAGTTCACTTCCTTGGATTTATTCTTTGAGTACATAAGCTAGCACCAGCTGTGGAGAGTTGGCTCAGCAGCTAAAAGCACTTCATTCTTTTTTATGGGTCCAGTGATGTGTTACCAGCACCCACATCAGATGACACAAAACAGCCTGTAACTCAATCATCAGGGGAACTTTTACCCTGTTTTGGCCTCCTGGGGTTCCTAAACACAAGTGGTTATGCATAAAAATAAAACATATATTCAAAAATTTTAAATTAAAAAACAAATCCTAGATACTAGAATGTAAAAATATTATCAGTTTAATAGAAATCTATGTCCTACATGTGTGATAAAGCTTCTTCATTTTTCCATTTTCTGATCTTGTAATATTCCAAATGTACTTCAATGTATAAATATTCAGCAGTATCTTAAATGTTTAATAAACATTTATTATTTTTATTGACTTCACAATGTATTCTATAAAATTATTCTTAACTTTTTCATAATTGATAAAGTACAAAATGATTAATCTATATTTTTCTTTCTCTTTTTAGTTGATAATCAAAATAAGTTTATCCATTCACTATTCCAAAATTTGTACCATTATACTTTGCACATATTTGTTCTCAACTGCCTTTCCTAGTCTTTTCTGCTGATACCTTCCCCACAAACTTCTTTCTCCATTGAAATCAGGTTGTATATAAGAGAAAATGTAGTATTTTCTCTATACTATTTCTCATTACCATTCACTTTTCAATGCTGCACCAGTATACTAAGTCTTGGTAATACAGGTAGGCATATGATATCATGTTTATCTACAATAATTCATTCTTTTTTTCCTTTTAAAAATATTATTTTCTTATTTTCACTCTACATATTGCTCATTTTATTTCCTTCTTTCATTCTTTTCTCAAGCCTTGCATATGATAAAACAAATGTATTAATTATATAGCTATACCAAACACTTGCCTTGCAAACTGCTAATCTTGAAATGATACATCATCTAAAAGGAAGAACTAAGGCTGAAGTCACATTTTGTTTTTATTTGTTATAATGTGGTAAAGGTTTTACATATATCTATAATCAAAGATTTCATGGTAGTTTTTTTCTTTTCATTTTTTCATTAAATGCAACCACTTATGTACAGTTAAAGAACACATAACCACATTGGAGCTAAAGCTTTATCTTGAAATTTGGTTTTGCAATATTATGACATCTTAAAACATTTTTAATTAAATCATTTTTCTAAGGACAGTTGTATTTTCTTTAAAATCAGCTACATTAATTTTAAACCTTGAGATTTTATTTCTTCTAAAAACTCAAGATATGATTTAATTTCTTAGTGAAACTTTGTAATATATAAAATTAATATGGCATAATTATTACAAGTTTCCAAAATATTTAATTGTGATAAAAATTCAAGTGGGAATAAAGGGAAGATCTCATATATGAGTAATTTGGTTATTTATGCAATGTGTTTACTCATTAAATCTACTGAAAAATAACAGGATATGAAACCCTGTTATTCAAGTAATATGAGATAAAGATAGTTTAAAGATTGCTGAAATGAAATTTACATAATTCTTTATGTTTTGTAGAATTTTTCCATTGTCACTTCTGGATTCCAAACTAGAAGGTACGGGAGATTACGTTGATGAAGATGACCTCAGATATTTCTCATAGATAAGATGTAACAGAAGGTAACATTACAAATCTTAAGCCTTATCTCTTGGACTCCTTTTTTTTTTTTCATGTTTGCTTTATGTCAGTTTATGAACACCAAAATGTTAAATACAACTCTTTTAGAACATTTAATTCTGTTTATATGTTAAGATAATATACATTACAAAGGTTTTCATTTTGATTATTTGTGTAATCTGTCATTAGTATATCCAATGTTATTAACAATGTTTCTGTTTGGGTGTGGTTATAGAGAAATGTGATTCTACCACATAGAAACTGATGTAAGGGAAGCATGACCTCAAGAGAAGCCTCAGTGATATGAGACCTTTTCTCATAAAACCAACAAAAGCAAAGAAATATCTACAATGAAAATATACTCTTATAACGACAAAAATAAAGTGGTCTTTGCCAGTGGTACAATTCAGCCATTGAAGGCCTGCTTAGAATGCATGCAGAATGAGATTAGATATTAATTCCAGTAAATAATAACAATGAGCAAAGAGAGAAAGAGCAAACTGAAGCTTCAAATAATAATATTTTGCTGAATGAAAAGGTACTTTCCACTTTTAATACACAACTGTACTTAATTTCAGCTGTTGTTTAAGTCACAAGCTGGTTATCATGATTCTCAATTCTACCAGCAGTTATAACATCTGGACTAAATTTACTTGATAAAACAGAATTGAAGTAATAATAATGATTTGCCTGATGTCAAACTGGTAACACATAACACATGAGAGAAAATGTACTTTAACTAAAAGTAAATTTTTAGCTAATAAATACATTATTATATTGAATTACTTTAATTAATTAAAATGCAAGGTCTATAAATTTCACATGATACAATAAGAAGTTTTGAGATATAGTTAGAGATTTCTGAGTTTACTAGAACTTTTTTTTAGTTTGGTGATTTTAGTGTGAATGTTAAAATTTTGTGTAGATCAGAAGTCAACTTTGGCTACTCTTCACACTATTTTTTGAGACAGTCTCTCAGAGATCCTGGATTAGATTTGGATTACATTGACAGGCTGTTCAACCCCAAGATCTGCCTGTGCCTTTTCACCTAGATCTTAGGTTGGAGATACATACTAGATTTTTGATATGGAGGCTGGTAACTAAACCTACATACTAACTGTGTGCAGCAAACATCTCACCTACTGAGTCATCTCTTAGGACTTCTCTCACAGTTATCTATGTTCTCAGTATGGAAACCCAAACTGCAATTTTATAGCTCTCATAGCATTGAAGTGTGTGTGTGTGTGTGTGTGTGTGTGTGTGTGTGTGTGTGTTGGAGTATGTCAATAACAAATGATGCAATAAGCAGTGGAGATAGATTTAACAAATCAGGATAATTTTCAAATTTAGTATGAATTATTCTGTCTTAACATTAATTAATATCTCCTTGACCCCCTGTTAGGGCTACTCTTATTTGACCTGATAGGACAAAGGCACTTATGATTCTACAATGTGTTATTTCAGTGACAGAGAGGGAAGAACATAGTGACTATAAGTTTTGTCTGGGATTATAGAAGAACAAAATTTGTAATTGAATTGATAGAATATACAATTCTTAGACATACAGGAGATCAAATCTTACCATCTCTATTCTACCTGCTATCTACACTATTGTACTACAAGGCATAATAAAAGTTATAGAATATGGTCAGCCATAAAAGCACACATACAAGTAACATTATATGAAGTCAAGAGGTAATATTTAGTAATCCATAAATATATATGTATACATATATGCATTCTACAACAATTAGTGAAAAGAGAGGTCTTTAATTTGAAGAAGGATGAAGAAGGCTTTACATGAGAGTATGAAGGGATGAAAAGCAAGGGAGAAATGTAATTAATTAAAAACCTCAAAAATTAAAAATCAATTACAAAAGTGACATAGTTTTACCTTCATCAACGTAAAGATAATACATATATGCTTATAGGAAAATAATTGAACATATATATGTACAGACTCAATTAAAATATATAGTTTGCTATTTGGAAGCCCTGGGTAAAATTTTCTCCATTCATTTTTTTGTCTTTCCTTTTTTCACAATTTCTGGCTATGAAATACATGCATTCCTTCAAATTCCAGGATTCCAGACTGATCTAAGACTGAAAATCATCCTATCTCATCTCAGTAAATACTGTAATCACATGTGTGCCACAATTCTCCACTCACTGGTTCTTGATATTTATTTCCTATGATCATACTGATTTTTTTTTATAACCAGGTTCATGATATTTTTTTTAATCACTAGCAGACAGTTTAGAGAGACAACGAGTTCATGTTCTGTTTGAAAGGATTCTAGCAGAAGTTCTACAAGGGAATTTGTAGATTATAGAGAATCTACAAGGGTAGAAAACTGAACAGTATGTAAGAATTCTCATATTAACCAATAAATAAACTTAATAAGTTTAATTAATAAAAAACTTCATACTACTTTGAGATAAAACTGGCTTATTGATGAATTTTCATCTCCGATTATTCAACACCACATCTTTTTATCTTTTGGTATCAACAATGAAAAAGTGTTCTCTCTTTTTATATCTTATATAAAGTAGTACTTACTAGGCTGAAAATTATTTCCATACAAGAATGGCCAGAGGTGAGCTATAGACTGTTGCACTTTTGCTAGGTGTGTGATGATAGCCCAGACTGAGTGTTCAAGACTGGTGAAAAGATAGTCAATCATGAAACTTCCCATGCAGCTGATGAATTTCAGAGGAAAAGGAAACACACAAAAAGTATTCTGTATCAGAACTGTTAAAATCTAGAGCTGGATAACAAAGTGAATATTTATGAGATTTTGAAGCTCAATCCACATAGTCATTAATTATCCCTCAAGCTTTTCAAATCTCTAAGGATCTATTAAGAGTATTGTAGAAGCAAAAGAGCAAAAGCGAATACACTGGGAAAGGTATAACACTTCTTATCTCAGGAAGAGACTTGATGACACTGCACAGCTAGTATGAAACTGAAACACAGGCTTTCAATTAAATAAAGCAATATGAGATTTGATATGTGCAATTTTATTGAATGATTAATGCAATTTATAGAGAATCAAGTTTTTAATGTAAAGTATCTGATAGAATTTCTATTTTTTCAGTTGATATCTGTGAGAAATTTGGTTTGATGCAGTCTATAGTTGTATGTTAGAGTTTTGGATTTTATATTATGAAGATGTGGTATGCCTTTTGGTTCCCACCTGTGCTGGACCCAATCCCACACAGCCCAAATCTCAGTTGCATCTTGACTCCCCCAGTATTCTGATACATTCAGCTTCAGACGAGACCTTAAACCCCTCCCCAATACCCAGTGTACAGGGATCCCTGATACCTGGGAACAGGGAACATAGATTTCCCCCACAGCCAGAGACCCTCAAGCCTTCTGGTTCCCACCTGTGCTGGGAGCAGAGCCCCTGCACTGGACCCAATCCAACACAGCCCACACTTCAGCTACAGCTGGACTCCCCAGGATATCTGATACATCTGGGATCATATGCTCACAGGAAGTACAGGGTTCAGTCAGATAACACCAGAGATAACCATATCACAAGAGGCAAGTGTAAGTACATAAGCAACAGAAACCAATTTGACATGGCAATATCAGAACCTAATTCTCCCACCATAGCAAGTCCTGGATACCCCAAAACAACATGTAAATCAAGACTCAGATATAAAATTTCATTTCATAAAGATAATAAAGGACTTTAAAAGGACATAAATAACTCCCTTAAAGAAATACAGGAAAACACAAGTAAACAAGTAGAAGCACTTAAAGAGAAAATGCATAAATCTTTTAAAGAAATACTGGAGAACACAATCAAACAGGTGAAGGAATTGTACAAAACCATCCAGGATCTAAAAATGTAAATAGAATCATTAAGTGAAACTCAAAGGGAGCCATCCCCAGAAATGGAAAACCTAGGAAAGAGAACAGGAGTCACAGAGAAAAGCATTACCAACAGAATACAAGAGAGAGAAGAGAGAATCTCAGCGGCAGAAGATACAATATAAGGTACAATATAAGACATCTACACAACAGTCAAGGAAAATATAAAAAGCAAAAAGATCCTATCTCAAAACATTCAAGAAATTCAGGACACAATGAAAACACCGGACCTGAAAATAATAGGAATAGAAGAGAGTGAAGATTCCCAGCTCAAAGGGTCAACACAAATTTTGAACAAAATTATAGAAGAAAACTTTCCTAACCTAAATAAATGCCTATAACCATAGAAGAAGCCAACAGAACAGCAAACAGATGAAACCAGAAAAGAAATTCCACTTGTCACATAATAAGTAAAACTCCAAATGCACAGAACAAAGAAAGAATATTGCAAGTAGAAAGGGGAAAAGGTCAAGTAACATTTAAATGCAGAACTACCAGAATTATGCCAGACTTCTCAACAGAGACTTTAAAAGCCAGAAGAGTCTGGACAGATGTCAGACAGACTTTAAGAGACAAAAATGCCAGCTCAGACTACTATACTAGCAAAATTTGCAATTACCATAGAGGGAGAAACCAAAGTATTCCAAGACAAAACCAAGTTTAAACAATATCTTTCCACAAATACAGCCCTACAGAGGATAATAGAAGGAAGAGTCCAACACAAGGAAGAAAACTAAAACCAAGAAAAAGCAAGAAATTATTCTTTTCACAACAAACTCAGAAAAGAAGAGAAACACACAAATATAATTCCATGTCTAACAACAAAAATAACAGGAACCAAAAATCATTGGTCCCTAAAATCTCTCAACGTGAATGGGCTCAATTCCTCAATAAAAAGACATAGACTAGCAGACTAGATATGTAAACAGGACCCAGCATTTTGCTTCATACAGGAAGTACACCTTAGAGTTAAAGACAGACATTACCTCAAAGTAAAAGAATGGAAAATGTTTTTCAAGCAAAAGGTCTCAAGAAAAAAGCTGGTGTAGCCATTCAAATACCCAACAAAATAGACTTTCAACCAAAATTTATCAAAAAGATGGGGAAAGACAATGCATCCACACCAAAGTAAAAATCCACCAAGATGAACTTTCAATTCTGAACATTTATGCACAAAATACAAGGGCACTCACATTTGTAAAAGAAACATTACTAAACCTCAAATCATACATTGAACCCCACACAATAAGAGTAGAAGATTTCAACACCCCACTTTCACCAATGGATAGATTATAAGAACAGAAATTAAACAGGTACACAGTGAAACTAAAAGAAGTTATGAACCAAATAGATTTAACAAATATCTACAGAACATTTCTCAATAAAACAAAGGAATATATATTTTTTTCTGCACCTCATGGTAACTTCTCAAAAATCGACCTTATACTCAGACACAAAGCAAACCTCAACAGATACAAAAACATTGAATTAATCCCATGTATTATATCAGACCACCACAGACTAAAGCTGGTCTTCAATAGCAACAAAAACAATAGAAAGCCCACATAAAGGTAGAAGATGAATAAGTACCTACTCAATGATAACTTGATCAGAGAAGAAATAAAGAAAGTAAAGGTTTTTTGTTTTTGTTTTTTCTTTAGAATTCAATAACAACGAAGGTACAACATACCTCAAATTATGGGACACAATGAAAGCAGTACTAAGAGGAAAACTCATATCTCTGAGTGCCTCCATAAAGAAATTGAAGAGATCATACTCTTGCAGCTTAACACCTCATCTGAAAACTCTAGAATAAAAAGAAACAAATACACCCAATAGGGATAGAAGGCAGGAAATAATCAAACTCAAGGTTGAAATCAACCAAGTAGAAGCAAAAAGAACTATACAAAGAATCAACAAAATTAGGAGCTGCTTCTTTGGGAAAATCAACAACATAGATAAACCCTTAGCCAGATTAACCAGAGGGCACAGAGAGAGTATCCAAATTAACAAAATCAGAACTGAAAGGAAGACATAACAACAGAAACTGAGGAAATTAAAAAAAAATCAGATCCTACTACAAAGGTCTATACTAAACAAAACTAGAAAACCTGGATGAAATGGATGATTTTCTAAACAGATACCTGGTACCAAAGTTAAATCAGGATTAGATAATCCATCTAAACAGCCTCATAAACTCCAAGGAAATATAAGCTGTCATTAGAATTCTCCCCCCCACCCCCCACCCCCCAAAAAAGCCCTGGGCCTGATGGTTTAGTGCAGAATTATATCAGACCTTCAAAGAAGATCTAATATGGATACTCCTCAAACTCTTACATAAAATAGAAGCAGAAGGAACACTACTCAATTTTTTCTATGAAGCAACAGTTACACTGACCTAAACCAGAAAAAGATACAACAAAGACAGAGTGCTATAGAACAACTTCCTTTATGAATATAGATGCAAAAATACTCAATAAAATTCTAGTAAATTTAGTTCAAGAATATATCAAAGTGATAATCCACCATGATCAAGTAGGCTTCATGCCAGAAATTCAGGAATGGTTCAATGTATGTAAATCCATCAATGTAATCCACTATATAAACAAACTCAAAGGAAAAAAAAAACATGATCATTTCATTAGATGCTTCAAAAGCCTTTGACAAAATTCGACACCAATTCATGTTAAAAGTATTAGAGAGTTTAGGAATTAAAGGTGCATACTTAAACATAATAAAAGCAATACACAGCTAACCACTAGCCAACATCAAACTAAATGGAGAGAAACTCAAAGCAATCCCATTAAAGTCAGGGACCAGAAAAAGATGCCCATTCTCTCCCTACCTATTCAATATATTACTTGAAGTTCTAGCCAGAGCAATTAGGCAACAACAAAAAAAGATCAAAGGGATACAATTTGGGAAGGGGGAAGTCAAGATATCACTATTTGTAGATTATATGGTAGTATAAATAAGCAACCCCAAATATTCTACCAGAGATCTCCTAGAGCTAATAATCAACTTCAGCAAAGTGGCTAGATAAAAAATTAACTTAAACAGATCACTAGCCTTCCTCTACTCGAAGGATAAAAAGGGCTGAGAAAGAAATTAAGGAAACAACACTTGTCATGAAAGTCACAAATAATATAAAATATCTTGTTATGACTCTAACCAAGCAAGTGAGAGATCTGTATGACAAGAACTTTAAGTTGCTGAAGAAAGAAACTGAAGATGACCTCAGAAGATGGAAAGAACTCCCATGCTCATGGATTGGTATGACTAATATAGTAAAAATGACCATTTTACCAAAAGCAATCTACAGATTCAATGCAAGCCCCATCAAACTTCCAACTCAATGCTTCTAGAGTTAGAAAGAACAATTCTGATATTCATTTGTAATAACAAAAAACTTAGTAGAGCGAAAACTATTCTCAACAATAAAAGAACTTCTAAGGAGTCACCACCCCTGACCTCAAGCTATACAGAGCAATAGTGATAAAAAAAAAACCCTGCATGGTATTGGTACAGAATGGGCAAGTAGATAAATGGAATAGAATTGAAGACCAAGAAATGAACATACGTACATGGTCACCTGATCTTTGACTAAGAAGTTAAAACCACCCAATGGAAAAAAGACAGCTTTTTCAATAAATGGTACTGGTTCAAATGGTGATCTGCATGTAGGAGAATGCAAATTGATCCATCCTTATCTCCTTGTACGAAGCTCACGTCCAAGTGGATAAAGGGCATCCACATAAAACCAGATATGCTGAATCTAATGAGAAAGAGGGGAAGAGCCTTAAATACTAATGCACTGGGGAAAACTTACTTAACAGAACACCAGTTGCTTATGCTTTAAGAGCAACAATTGACAAATGGGGCCTCTCAAAATTGAAAAGCGTCTGTGTAGCAAAGGACACTGTCAATAGGACAAAATGGCAACCCACTGATTGGGCAAAGATATTTACCAATCCTACATCTGATAGCATGATGTTAATCAAAATATACAAAGAATTTAAGAAGGCAGATTCCAGAGATCCATAAAAAACCATTAAAAAGTGGAGTACAGAGCAAAATAGAGAATTCTCAACCTAGAAATCTTGAAAGGCTGAGAAGTACTTAAAGAAATGTTTAACAGCCTTAGTCATCAGGGAATTGCAAATCAAAATGAGCATAAGATTCCACCTCATGACAATAAGAATGGCTAAGATCAAAAACTCAGGTAACAATAGATGTTGGTGAGGATGTGGAGAAAGAGGATCATTCCTCCTTTGCTAGGGGACTGCAAGTTGGTAGAAACCACTTTGGAAATCAGTCTGGCAGTTTCTGAGAAAACCTACCAGAGGACACAGCCTTACCACTCCTTGGCATATACCCAAGAGATGTTCCAACATATAACAAGGACACATGCTCCACCATGTTCATAACCTCCTTATTTACAATAGCTAGAAGATGGAAACAACCCAGATGTCCCCCAACAGAAGAGTGGATACTGAAAATGTAGTACATTTACACAATGGAGTACTATATAGCAATTAAAACAATGACTACATGAAATTTTCAGGCAAATGGATAGAACTAGAAAATATCATCCTGAGTGAAATAACTCAGTCACAAAGGAACACACATGGTATGTATTCACTAATAAGTGGATATTAGCCCCAAAACTAACAATTCCCATGATACAACCCACAGACCATATGGAGAGTTAAGGAAGGTAGACTAGGTTGTGAATTTCTCAGTCCTGCATTGAGGGGGAACAGGCAATTGTGGGAGGTGGAGGGAGAGGGGGATTGAGAGGGAAAAGGGAGGTCACAGAAATAAAAATGGCAGTATTAGGAACTGGAGGAGATGGGAGAGAGATACAGAGGGTCAGGGAATCAAACAAAAATTTGTAGCAGGTGTTGGGGTCATAAGGAACTGGGGATAGGCACTGGAGAGTCCCAGACACCAAGAAAATGTGAGGCTCTAGGAGTCAAGGGAGATGACTTTAGCCAAAATCCACTAAGAAAGGGGGAAATAGAACCTGTAGAGACCACCTCCAATAGATAGGCACAATCCCTAGTCAAGGGATAGGGCCACTCACGCAACTCAAAATTTTTAACCCAGACATGTTCCTGTCCAAAGAAGAGCAGGGACAAAAAATCGAACAGAGACTGAAGGAAGGGCAAACCAGGGACTGCCCCACCTGATAATCCATAATGTCTGTAGATATCAGACCAAACACTGTTGCTCTGGTCAAGAGCCACTTGCCAACAGGAACCTAGTATGGAGGTTACTCCAGAGGTCAGGCTAGCAACTAACCAATGCAGATGTGGATGATGGGAGCCAACAATCAGGCTGAGCTCAGGGGACCTGGCAGGGGACCTGGCAGAAAGACTGGAGGACTGGAGAGGGATTGCAACCCTATTGGAAGAACTACATAGGCTGGCCTGACCACCCAGTTCTTTCAAAGTTTAGACCGCCAACCAAGGAGTTTACCTGGAGGAATCCATGGCCCTAGAGACAGATGTAGCTGAGGATGGCCTTGCCTGACAGGAACAGGAGGTGAGGCCCTTGGTCCTGAGGAGGTTTGATGCTCCAGTGGAGCAGTGGGGCAGGAGAATATAGGTGGATAGGGGAGCACTCTCACACTGGCAAAAGAGAGGGGGTAGGGCTGTTGTGGGATGGCGAGTTGGTGGAGGGAGTAGCCGGAAAGTGAGATATCATTTGAGATGTAAATGAATGGAATGATTAAAAATGTAATTAGCACAATATAGATATAGCATGAAGAACTGTTTGGCAGGGTCTATTAAAGCAGACATATATGAGATAGTCTATGACCCACACACTCTTCTACTAAGTTTCCGGAACAAAATGCCTTCATCTTGTCATCAAAATGTCTACAATCATGTTTATGAGAGCACTATGCATAATTACCTGAAATCAGAGGTGTCCCAAAAGCTTAATCATAGACTAAATCATGATATACTCATGCACTGTAATTCTGCACAGCAATAGAAAAGGAAGAAAGCAACACATAGCACTTAGATGTGTCTCACATAATGTGGAGTGCAGATAGCAAGATGCAAAGGTTACCTCCTACATGGATGCATGTGGTGGATTGAATGAGAATGGCCTCGTAGGCTCATATATTTAAATGGTTGCTTCCCAGTTGGTGGAATATTTAGGAAGTATTGAGAGGTATGGGGTTGTTGAAAAAGATCTGTTACTGAGGTGTGGGATTTGAAGTTTCAAAAGCCCACATTGGGCTCAGTCTCACATTATTTGCCTGCTGCCTGTGAATCAGTTTGTAAGTTCACAGCTACTGTTCCAGCACCATGCCTGTTTGCCTTCTGCCATGCTTCTAACCATAATGGAAGCAGACTTACTCAAACTGTAAGCAAGCCCTCAATTAAATGCTTTCTTTCATAAAAATATTATGAAGATGTACCTGTATCCATTATAATCCGTGACATTCTGGGTTCTACTTTTTATTTCAAATTATATTTGTCCATATTTTATTTAGTGATTTATTCTTGTTTGTTTTATGATTATAGTATATTTATCTAATTTTTACCTTCTCTTTGCTCCCTCCAAACCATTCTTTATACTTTTTTTCCATTCTCCTTCTAATTCATTGCCTCTTTTATTCTTTGAAAGCTGTTATATGTACATATGAATATAATATGTATTTATAAATATGTCTTATACATGGAGGTCTGATTATCTGTATAAATATTTCATGAAGTTTTGAAGACATCCAAATTCAAAACTATAGATGTATGTAGCCATTAAAATCATTGTCTAGAGACATTACAAACTAATTTGCGTCACATTACAAAGATTCTTTTTTTAAGTGTCAAACAATTTTCTTTATTTTTTGTGACATGGATTTTTTGTTTATTCAGCTGACAGAGTTGCAGCTGCTTCCATTGGAGCAATTTTGTCTAATGACCAGGAGATAGTTGGCAAAGAAAATACTCAGTATTTCACTGTTGTTGTTGGAAAAGGCATTCTGATTTTTCCTGGAAGGAAGCTATTAGACTAAACCTATATTCACTGATATCTCTCTATATATGAGTTTATGAAATGAGAAGTCTTGAACCATTGGAGTGTCTTTGAAATTAACCACCATACGCTTTGCAGTATATCAGGTACAAAGTAGGAATATTGACTATAAAAGGTTCTGTAGGAGTTATCTTCTTGTGTCTTAACTCATTTTCTAACTATTCTTAACATTACATTCTTAACCAATTTATTAAGAATGAGAATCTATAATAACCTACTCTGCCTTGAAACTTCTCGTATTCTATTATGCTATCTTCTAACTTCCCTTCCAGAAGTCAAGAAAAGACGATATTCTTTATGATTCAAATGATCCTGGGGCACTATAAATCCTATTCAACAATAATTCTACTTTCTTCTACTACATTTTTATCTCTGCCTTTTTTCTGTCTCCTTGTTACTTCCACCATCCTCATCAGCATTTTTTAAAAGTCTAGACTTTATCTCCCTTTGGTCCATCACACACACACACACACACACACACACACACACACACCTGTCTCCAAGAAGATGTCCCTGTCCCACCCCACCAGACCAATGCACACTCTGGACCCCAAATATCTCAAGGGTTAGGTGCACCTTCTCTGACTGAGTTCAGATCCAGCAGTCCTGTATGTTTTGGGGGCCTCATATCAGTTGGAGTATGCTGCCTAGTTGGTGGCTCAGTGTCTGAGAGATCCCAGGTTAGTTGAGACTGTTGATGTCCTTATAGGGTCACCCTCCTCCTCAGCTTCTTTCAGCTTTTTCCTAATTCAACCACGGGTCACCAGCTTCTATACATCAGTTGGGTGTAAATATCTGCATCAAGCATTATGCAGAAGGTATTGTTTTCAAATGAGATCTTTATGCCTTTGGCTATTAGATAGTGGAATTACAGATATGAGTGAATTTAAATTTGAAAGTTTTATGTTGAACACATTAGTCTTTATGGAGATGCTTTTAGTATCTAACTGTAATAATGGAGAGTTAATGGAAATTATCTTTTGTTGCATAGTTTTCATTTTTGATTTGTCCTGAATTAAAATGCAATGTGTGATGAACCAACAGGTAGAATTTTAATTTACTGACATGAAGAATAATCAGACACATATTGATTGGGCAGGGGAAAAAAGAATAATTACATGTGTGGATATAATTTTACAAAGGATATTTTGGAGGAGACCAAATGATAGGAAGATACATACATACATACATACATACATACACACACACATACATACATACATACATACATACATCTAAATAAACTATGGTCAAAAGAAGCCACATAAATACATTTACATAAACCATACAAAGACCCAACAAAGAAAGAGAAATTCAGACCAATTTCCCTTATGAATATTAATGCAAAAACACTCAATAAAATTCTTGCAAACTGAATAAAAAAAAACACAACAATACAGTCACCAATCATGAACAAATAGGCTTCATACCAGAGATTCAGGGATGGTTCAATATATGGAAATCCACCAATGTAAACCACTATACAAACAAACTCAAAGGAAAAAAAAAACACATGATCATCTCATTAGATGCTGAGAAAGCATTTGACAAAATTTAACACCCCTTCATCTTAAACGTCTTGGAAAGATCAGGAACTCAAGCCCCATACTTAAACGTACTAAGAACAATATACAGCAAACCAATAGTCAACATCAAACTAAATGGAGAGAAACTTGAAACAACCCCACTAAAATCAGGGACTAGAAAAGGCTCTCCACTCTCTCCCTACTCAATATAGTACTCCAAGTCCTAGCCAGAGAAATTAGACAACAAAAGAGGTTAAATAAAGGGATACAAGTCGGAAAGAAAGAAGTCAAAATATCACTATTTGCAGATGAATGATAGTATACTTAAGTGACACCAAAATTTATACCAGAGAATTCCTAAAGCTGATAAACAACTTCAGCAAAGTGGCTGAAACTAATCAGTAGCATTCTTCTACTCAAAGATTAACAAGCTGAGAAAGAAATTAGGGAAATAACACACTTTACATAGTCACAAATAATATAAAATATTATAAATATAAAATAAACAAATATAATAAATAAATAAATTTAAAATAATATAAAATACCATGGTGTGAATCTAACCAAGCAAATGAAATATCTGTAGGACAAGAGCTTCAAGTCTCTGAAGAAAGAAATTGAAGAGAATCTCAGAAGATGGAACGATCTCCCAGGCTCATAGAGTGGCAGGATTAATAGAGTAAAAATGACCATCTTGCCAAAAGCAATCTACACATTCAATTGCAACTCTCATTTGTAAATTCATTTGGAATAACCAAAAATTCATGATAGCAAAAACTATTCTCAATAATAAAAGAACTACTGGGGGGAATCACCATCCCTGACCTAAAGCTTTGTTACAGAGCAATAGTGATGAAAAGTGCATGATATTGGTACAGAGAAAGGGAGGTAAATCAGTGGAATAGAGCTGAAGACCCAGAAATGAACCTACACACCGATGGTCATTTGATATTTACAATGGGGCTAAAACCATCCAGTGAGGGGAAAAAGAAAAACAGCATTTTCAACATATGGTGCTGGTTCAACTGGAGGTCAGCATGTATAAAAATGCAAATTAATCCATTCTTATCTCCTTGTATGAAGCTCAAGTCCAAGTGGATCAAGGACCTCCACATAAAGCCAGATATGCTGAATCTAATAGAAGAGAAAGAGGGGAAGAGTCTTGTACACATGGGCATAGGATAAAATTTCCTGAACAAAACACCTATGGCTTATACTCTAATATCGAAAATAGATAAATGTGACCTTATAAAATTGCAAAGCGGGACTTCCAGTTTGGGCCCGAGCTTAGAGCAGGTCGCAGGCAGCAGCTCCGTACCCAACCGCAGAAAACCAAGAAAAACAGGGACTCCCAGGAGCTTGAACTCACGCAGCATCCCAGGTAAGGAAAAAGCAGCACTCACCCCAAACAGGGAACAACCGGGACCCACTGGGACCCAGGAATTCGCTCCTGGCCCGGAGCGTGCTCCATCGGTCTGGGCCCGAGCACTCGCGGATCCCGGGAGGCAGCTCTGCACCCAATCTCGCAGACTCCAGAGGAAGCGGGGCTCGCAGGACCTCTGTGCCAAGCAGGGTCTTGGGCTAGGAGGTGGCAGTGCTTGCCCCCGAACAGGGAGTGGCTAGGACCCACTGGGACCCAGGAGTTCACTCCAGGGCCCGGAGCATGGGTTCCTTCCGGTCTGTGCCAGAGCAGATCCCGGGAGTCAGCTCTGCACCCAATCTCACAGAACCTAGAGGGAGCGGGGCTCTCCGTGGCTCAAGCTAGCTCAAGCAGTTTCTTAGGCTAGGAGGTGGCAGTGCTCGCCCCCAATCAGGGTGCAACTGGGACCCACTGGGACCCACTGGGACTCATTGGGATCCAGGAATCCGCTCCTGACCCGGAGCCCCGGCCCCTTCCGGTTTCCACCTGAGCACCGAGCACATCTTGGGCCTCATCTCTAACTCAAGCAGCAAAACCCATCCCAAACAGTTCTGACACAAACTAGATAATAGGAAAGACAGGCCCCAGTCAGAGACAGCACTGATAGCTCAAAGGTGATCCAGATGGCGAAAGGCAAGCGCAAGAACACAAGCACCAGCAACCCAAGGTACTTGCCATTATCAGAACCTAGTTCTCCCACATTAGAAAGTCCTGAACTCCCCATATCACCAGGAAAACAAGAACCAGATCTAAAATCATTTCTAATGATGATGCTAGAGGACTACAAGAAGGAAGTAAATAACACTATCAAAAAACTTGAGGAGAACACAGGAAAACAGGATGAAGTCCTTAAAGAAACACAAAAATCCTTTAAAGAATTACAAGAAAACACAAACAAACAGATGAAGGAATTGAACAAAACCATCCAGGACATAAAAATGGAAGTGGAAACAATAAAGAAA
>NW_021604598.1:718102-748561 GCF_004785775.1 Grammomys surdaster | reverse complement strand
TATAGACCATGACATGTTTCAAGGCACAGGCCAAGAAGATTTTGTACTTTTCCACCACCTGGACCCTCTTACCCCCTCCCCTTGTAAAACATGCTATAAAAAAGCATTTCATGTTCAAAAAGAAAAAAAAGAAATTAAAAAAAAAGAAAATAAATCCTGGTCTTTTAATGACTATATGAAATTAAGCCAAGTATTTCTAAACCTCCATGTAACTCAGAGTAAAAATTAAGTATTAAAAATAAATCTTGATCTTAGCACATAAAAAAAAAAATTGCAAAGCTTCTGTAAGGCAAAAGACACTGTCAATGGGACAAAGTGGCAATCAACAGATTTAAAAAATATATTTACTAGTCTTACATCTGATAGAGAGCTAACATCCAGTATACACAAAGAACTCAAGAAGTTAGACTCCAAGAGAATCAAATATGGGGTACATAGCTAAACAAAGAATTCTCAACTGAGGAATCTCGAATGGCTGAGAAGCACCTAAAGAAATGTTCACTATCCTTAATCATCAGGGAAATGCAAATCAAAACAACCCTGAGATTCCACTTCACACCAGTCAGAATGGCTAAGATCAAAAACTCAGGTGACAACAGATGTTAGTGAGGATGTGGAGAAAGAGGAACATTCCTCCATTGTTGATGGGATTGGAAGGTGGTACAACTACTCTGGAAATCAGTCTGGTAGTTCCTCAGAAAATTGGACATGCTACCTGAGGACATAGCTATACCACTCCTGGACACAACATATAACAAGGACACATGATACACTATGTTCATAGCAGCCTTATTTATAATAATCTGAAGGTGAAAACAACCCAGATATCCCTCAACAGAGGAATGGATACAGAAAATGTGATACATTTACACAGTGGAGTACTATTCAGCTATTAAAAACAACGAATTCATGAAATTCTTAGGCAAATGGATGGAACTGGAAAATATCATCCTGAGTGACGTAACCCAATCACAAAAGAACACGCATGGTGTGCACTCACCGATAAGTCGATATTAGCCCCAAAGCTCGGAATGCCCAAAATATAATTCACAGACCACATGAAGCTCAAGAAGAAGGAAGACCAAGTGTGGATGCTTTGATCCTTCTTAGTAGGCAGAACAAAATACTCAGTGAGGAAATACAGAGACACAATGTGGAACAGAAACTAAAGGAAAGGCAATTCAGAGACTGCCCTACCTGGGGATCTATCCCATATACAGTCACCAAACCCGGACACTATTGCCGATGCCAAGAAGTGCTTGCTGACAGAAACCTGATATAGCTATCTCCTGAGAGGCTCTGCCAGAGTCTACCAAAACAGAGATGGATTCTTACAACCAGCCACTTGACTGAGTCAGAGTCCCTAATGAAGGAGTTAGAGAAAGGACTAAAGGAGCTGAAAGGGTTTGCAACCCCATAAGAAGAACAACATCAACCAACCAGACCCCTTCCTTCAGCTCCCAGGAAGTAAAGCACCAACAAAAGAGCATACATGGAGGGACTCATGACTCCAACCGCATATGTAACAGAGGATGGACTTGTTGGGAATCAATGAAAGAAGAGGCCCTTGATCGTGTGAAGGCTTGGTGTCCTAGTGTAGGAGAATGCTAGTGTGGGGAGTCAGGAGTGAGTCGGTGGATGGGGGTGAACACCCTCATGGAAGCAAGGAGAGGGCGTGCCATAGTGGGCTTCTGGAGGGGAAACTGGGAAAGTGGATACCATTTGAAATGTAAATGAAGAAAATATCCAACAAACATAAAGAAAAATCAATAAATTTAATTTTATGTTTGTGGTTTAGCAGATATTTAAAATGTACTTCCTACATTTGTTTTGTCTTAGGAGACAGTTTTAAATAAAGAACATAAAATTAGATAGAAAGTGTGGAGGATCCTATACAATTTGGCAAAGGAAATGCAATCACATATATTGTATAAAAAAGTTTTCAATACAAGCTAGAGATATCAGGACTGTTAGTAGCTTCCCGAGTAAGAATCCTTTAAGTCAGACAATAATGAAAAGTGTCAAATGATATCATCTAAAATTAAAATGTTTCTACAGATCAATGGAAACAATTAAGGAAATTTAAAACCTACAAGTGTGGGAAAACTTTTTTGCTCACTATACATCTGACAGCAGACTAATGTGTATAACATAAAAAGAACAAAAAAATTAATAAGTAAAAGAACCCTGACCATGGTGGTCAGCAAGAACAAGCACCTGACAAAAAGTGGCAAGAAGGGAGCTATGAAGAAAGTGGTTGATCCATTTTCTAAGAAAGACTGGTATGATGTGAAAGCTCCAGCAACGTCCCATATTAGAAACATCGGAAAAACACTAGTCACAAGGACTCAAGGAACCAGAATTGCATCTGATAGCTTCAAGGATCAGATGTTTGAAGTGAGCCTTGCCAATCTATAGAATGATGAAGTTGCATTTAGAAACCTCAAGCTAATTATTGAGGACATCCAGGTCAAAAACTGTCTGACCAACTTCCATGGCATGGATCTTACCTGGGACAAATGTGCTCCATGGTCAAAAAGTGGCAGGCCATGATTGAAGTTCATGTTGATGTCAAGATGACTGATGGGTATTTGCTCCAACTCTTCTGTGTTGGTTTCAGTAAAAAAATGCTACAACCAGATAAGAAAGACATCCTATGCACAGCACCGGGAAGTATGCCAGATCAGGAAGAAGATGATGGAAATCATGACCCAAGAAATTCAGACAAGTGGCTAGAAGGAAGTAGTTAACAAACTGATTTCAGACAGCATTGGGAAAGACATAGAGAAGGCTTGCCAGTAGATTTATCCTCTTCATGATGTCTTCGTTAGAAAAGTAAAACTGTTGAAGAAACCCTAGTTTGAATTGAGAAAGCTCATGAAGCTCCATGCTATAGGCAGTTCTGGGAAAAAAAAACTGGTGACGAGACAGGGGCTAAAGTTGAATGAGCTGATGGATATCTCTTTGAAATCCAGATTTTTAATAGTGACAAATTAAAAAGTCCTTTGTGATAAAAAGAACCCCCAAAATGGCATAACATAACAAACAGACAAATGTCATGAGAAAAAAATACAAGTAGGGGAAAAAAAGTTAAATCTCATTAACCATCTTAGAAATGCAAATCAAAGCTGCATTTAAATTTCTCCTCATTCATCCAAAAGAGTAATCATTAAGAAAATGTAGCATATAATTTCAACCTTTGTAAAAAATGAATGGTATGGGGTTAGCCTTTTGTGAGTTATTGACCAATTTTATCCCATAGGCCCACGAGAATTATAGGCCATTATAGTTAATCGTAGTAACCCTTCAGAACTGAATAGTAAAACCCCATTTCTGAAAGGATGGCATACTAAACTAACACATGGAGATATCAGTTGATATTGACCTGAAATGTTTGTTACTACTCTCTAGATTTTATAGTTCTAGAATATGATATCTAAATCACTGGGAGTAGGGTTGGTCATTAACCTCATGAAGTTGTAAACTTTACAATCTATAACACTTTACAAATTGCTCATTGCTACAAACCATGGATAGTATGAGAACACCAAACCAGATTGTTATAAGAACTAATTCACATTCTGTGAGATTGCTTATTTCTGACACTATTGATGAGACCAATAACCAGGGATATGTTATAGATCTGAATTCACAGTGACTCTGAGAGAATTCAAGAAATATATACAAGCTCAAGCAAGACAAAATCCATCATGAAATTGTGAGAGGTAGGAATAAAATCTCATCACTAGCAGCTGTTAGTATTTGCTAGCTAATACTAACAGGAGAGGGAGTATCAAGGATAAAGTTTCATTTTTGTAATTTCTTAGTATGAATTGTTGAAAATTCCAAAATCAGGTGGCTGTATATGGATATATAAGTGAGTCCTCAATCTTATTGCATTAAAAATGACTTCTTTTTTTCATGAATGCCATTCTGTTTTATTACTTTAGACCTTTAATTTAACTTGAAGTCTAGGATGATGATACTTCCAGCAGTTTTTATTTGGTGGGGGAGTGTTGTTCAGGATTGTTTTGGTTATCCTGAACTTTTCTTATTTCCATATGGAAGTTAAGATTATTTTTTAAATGTCTGTAAAAAACAGCATTGCAATTTTAGTAATGATTAAGTGGAAACTGTACATTGCTTTGGTTAAGATGGCCATATCACAACTTTAATGCTTCTAATCCACGAGAGTTGGCTGTCTTTCTATATTTTAGCATCTTATTCAACTTCAGTTTAAGTATTTTTAACTTCTCATTGTTTGATATTAAGGCTACTGTGAATGGTATTATTCCCTCAATTTCTTCTTTGGGGTGTTTGTACATAAAAAGTGTAAGGGTGTTTATGTTTTAATTTAGTATTCTATTCCTTTGTTTAATAGATTCAGACTTGTAGGAATTTTCTAGTGGTGTCTTTTTTAAAAAATATAAAGTCTTTAGACATTCAAATAAAGATGTCTACTTCTTCCTTTCCTATATAAATTCCATTAATCTCATTCAGTTGTCTTATTGTTCTAAAAAAATCAAGTACTATATTAAATAGGTTTCAAGAATGGGCAACCTTCTCTTGTTCCTGATTTTAGTGAAACTGCTTTGAGTTTTTTTTCAATTACATTGATATTGGTTGTGGGTTTATTTTAAATTGAGTTAAGTTTTTCATGTATTATTCTAATGAACTTGCCTTTATTTTACTGGGTATCTTCACATCTCACCGTTTAACATTTAATATTCTCACTTTGTTCTGTGTTCTTTGGATGATTAGGTGTCATGAAAAAGTTTTTCTTTCTGATCTTACCTATTTGATAATCTTCATGCTTGTGATTTCATGATAGAAATCCTTTTCCTTAAGTTAGGGGAAAAAATCCTTTTTACTTTACTGTCTATAACTTTATTGAGAAAACTTTCTCTGTTTGATCTGAATTTCTTTTTCTATTACTATTATTCAAAGCCTTGATTTTTATAGAATTCAAGAATTTCTGTTTATTTCACTTTTGAGATTTTTTTTTTTTTAGATTTGATATTTTTGGTGAATGAGTGATACAAACACTCTACCTTGTCTTCTAGCCTGGATACCTTCACTTCCATCTGACCCAATCTTTTGTTGAGCCTTTCTTTCATTGTTTTTATTTGAATTAGATACTTCTAGTGGAAATGTATAATATTCTGCCTATGTGTAATCAGTATAAAACCTCTCCAACAAGTAAAACTAAATGTATCCTCACTCCATTTTTTTTCAGCATTTGTCAAGAGGACTCCAACCTCACATATCATTGAGTTATTTGTAGGACACAGGTTAGGCAGCACTGTTCATAATATCTAAGCTACGAAACCCACCTAGGTATATAAGAGAGGCATGGACAAAGCAAATGTATTATATATGCAATGTAAAAATAATTTTTAATCTATAAGGAACAATGTTACTCATCAAAATAACTACTGGGAAGATGATGGAAAAATGGGAAATGATAGTAAAGTCTAGGGAGACCTGTTCAAATTACCATACAGTATTAGAGAAAAATGCTAATATGTAGTCCAATATTAAGTACAATGCATATATTGATAGAAAATTACATTAAAATCTTCAAATTGCATGAAAATTTAGCATTTATTAAAATAAAAACATTTGCATACTCATTTTGTGACTATAGGAATTTCAGTATTTTTTTAAATGAAGAAAAATCACCACTGCAGAGGAATATGATTTACATAAATACATATAACATTCAAGATTATCTCTAAAGTTGTTAGAAATTTGTCTTAATATCAAGTTAAAACTCTTTTATTAGTGATTTAAATGTTTTCTTTACATTAGCGAAGTTAATACATGTATACAATGATATATAAGCATATACATCCCACATTTTCACTTCAGCCCTACCAATTCTCTCTATATCCTTCAATACAGAACTTCCACTGAAATTTATGAAACTTTTCACATAGCCACTTTTATTCATGTTGCCCACATATGCTCAAGCTAGAAGCTAACTCTAGAACATAGAAATGAAATTAGTGGTTACATAATCAGAAAGGAATCAGTCTCCCTTCCCAAGAAAATACATACTGTGAAAGGCTGCTGTATGAAACCTAATACAGCAACACAAACATCAATTGTCAAATTAAATTTTTTATAAAAGTCAAAGTATATTAATTTTATATTTACATGCTGATAAATTATGTTAGAAAACTATGGGAAACCTTTACTTCATGTAATTAACAATTATGTTTTCATTAGTGCATGTGGTAAAAGCATGGTAATTTTAAACAGTCAAACCTAATTCAATCTAAAGTATTTCTAGTTGCATTATTTGGTATTTCATTGTATAAAAACATGTATAGTGCCAATTTTTAGTGTTAACACTCACAACCAGACCACAGTGAAGCTATATCATGTAACTTGGACAGGCACAGCAAGATACAACAAGATTAAATTTTTGATCATTTTATATACAGAAATTTGTAGTTCACTATACCATTCTCAGTTATGTGACTAACAATTTAAGGTACTGTGTGTTAAGGTTTTTTATACATATGTAACTTAAATTATTTGACTGAAAATTTCTGGAAGGCATTTTTGATGTCCCTGTTCCTCAGACTGTAGATCAAGGGGTTCAACATAGGAACTACAATGGTATACATTACTGAAGCCACCATACTTTCCTTGGAAGAACTGGAAATGGATGAGTTAAGGTACACACCAAGACCTGTTCTATAAAATAAGCAAAGAACTGACAAGTGGGATCCACAAGTAGAGAATGCTTTATGTTTCCCTCACAGTGATGGAACTTTAACAGTGGAGGAAATAATTTAATAGTAGGAGTAAAAGATTCCTGAGGCAGGAAGAAACCAGCAATTATACTAACAAAAAATATGACTATGTTATTGATAGAAGTGTCAGAACAGGCAAGTTTTAGAAGCTCTGGAATATCACAGAAGAAATGAGGGAGATATATATATATATATATATATATATATATATATATATATATATGTATATCCTAACAGGATAATGCATGTACATGTAGACCCCTCCACTCTCAGTATTCAAATGCATCCACAAGTTGGTAATGGAACAATTGGCAGAAGTCTCTACAATAAGAGACAGAAACCTCAGCCCTACCCAGCTCAAACCCTTGGGCTCCCTCCAGCATCACTCCTTGTCTCCCACACTGAGAAATTAGAGTCTGCCTGTGGTTAGCAAGAACACAGACAGGAGGGGCGGAGAGCACACACTTCTGTCTCCTGCGTGTACCACATAAAACATCCCTGCTCCAGTATGTTCTTTGGCATTCCTTGAACTTCTTTCTCGTGGGTCACAAATTTAGTGTGTATGGCTGACTGTCTTTTGGGTTTTTTTTTTCCTACATCACAGAACCAGTAAAAGAGAAGATGAGTCTCCCTTTCTCTAAACCTGTTTTGTTTCAATCATGTTATGTTTAAAGAAACAAGTGATTCCATCTGGTTGTGTGACTAATAGTGAACCGGGCACTGTTTCTGTTCTGTGTGGAGGGTGAGAATTCACTCCCCTTGAGATGGCATGAGATAGTTCTTAGTATGAAGTAAACACACAGGCTGTGGTAGTGTGTGTGTGTGTGTGTGTGGTGTTGGGGGAAGATATGTTTGCATGCATGCGTGTGAGTATAATGGCATAGAGGTACCTTGAGTGTAGCTCTTACGATATTGTTCACCTTGGTTTTTTGAAACAAAGTCCAAGAACTCACTCTATATTAATGCAAAATTTTAGTTGTGACATCATCAAGCAGTGTACCTGTGAATCCATGAGACTGATACAAAATGACACTATAACCAAACATCTACACAGATGAGGTTCAGAAGGACTTGATAGTATAGAGGGTGACAAACGGCAACCCATGGTCATAGGCCATCACTGCCAGTAGTAGACTGTCCATACACCCAGAAAGAGAGAAGAAAGACAACTGTGTTAGGCAGGCAGCATAAGTTATGGATTTTTTTATGGGTCTGTATGTTTATCAGCATTTGGGGGACTGTAGTGCTGCTGAAACCCATGTCAGACAATGAAAGATGGTAGAGAAAGAAGTGCATAGGGCTCTGGAGGTGGGAATCAGCTGACAGCCAAGATGATTAGCACATTTCCAACCACAGTCATTGGGCATGTAAGTAGAAATAGTATAAATAAGATGGGCTGCAGTTGAGGGTCATCTGAGAGTCCAAGGAGAATGAATTCCGTGTTACATGTTAAATTATATGGTTCCATGGGGCTAGAATACCTTTTTAAAAGAAAAAAAATACAAATAACCATTATAATGAATTAAGCACTATAAAGACAACTTGCTATATACCTGTCATTTTGTAATCCAGTAATTCATAAAGAGTCATTAATACATGCTAACTTTTTAGATCTAGATATAATACAATTTATTTATTATAAAAATGTCTGTAGGCTAGGAAACTTGTCTTCTGTTTGGTAGTTACTTTTAACATTTAAGACATGTAACCCATGGTTTAAAGGCAGGTCAGTGTAGTCAATATAAGAACCTAAATTGAATCCCAACATAAAGGGGGAAAGAATGAAAGATAACAAGGAAAATATGAAACAAAGGAAAGGATAAATTACAGAAGAAATGCAGGTAGAAAGGAATGAGCAAAGGAACTAAGGAAGAAATAAGAAGGAGTGAGAAAAGAAGCAAAGCAAAGGGAAGGGAATGCAAAATAAGGCAAGGGAAGGCGAAACAAGGAGTGCGTACAGGACAGGACATGACAGGGCAGAAAAGAAAGTAAAGGAGCAGAGAAGAAAAGCACAGAAAGAAGAGAAAAGAAAAGAAAAGAAAAGAAATGGAAACCTATGGGAAGCCCACAAATTAGAGTAGGTTTTTGTAGGCATTAAGAGACTCAAACCTCTTTGGTTTCCTTTTATAACGTATTATGACTTCCTCTTCAATACATTTTCATTTCTGCTATTCATAAATACAATATTATCAAAGCTGGTACTATAGGGCTTGAATTTGTAGACTATAAGCTGTGAGGTACATAGATTTCTTTATGAAAAAAAAGCTTACCTGTCTTGAGCATTTTGTTAAAGCAAAACAGACTAAGTCATGTACAGTGTAACTTTAGTTATAATTCTCAGTTGTGGCAAACTCTTATAACTATTTCTTCCTTGGACTTATATTTTTACTACACAGGCAAAAGCCAGTTGTGGAGAGCTTGCTCAGCAGCTAAAATCATTTTCCTATCTGCCAGAGGACCCAAGTTCCAAGCATCCTCATCAGGCGGTTCAGAATAGCCTGTAACTCAGACACAGGAGGAACCTACACCCTATTCTGGCTTCCTTGAGCACCTACACACAACTTTCTTGTACACAAAAATAAAGTAAATACTCAAAAATTTTTACCGAACATAAAACTTAGATTCTTATTCTATCAATTGTTGTCAGTCAATTGAAATTTATGTTCTACATTTTTGATAGTTTCCTTATTTTTCCATTTTCTGTTTTTTTAACACATGCTCAGTTGAGAGTTAGCTTCTGCACAAATGTGAAAATTATCATGTAAGAATATTTTCAAATATACATGAATATATAAACATTTAGGATTGTCTTAAACATTTGACAAATATTCATAATTTTTATTGACTGCAAAAATTATTCTATACAATTGATTCTGGATGTGTTAAAAATTGAAAAAGTAAAATGGTTAAGCAATATTTTTCTTTCTCTTTTTGGTTGATGACAAAAGAAGTTTCATTATGCAACATTCCAAAATATATTTTATTATACTTTTCACATATCAATTCTTAACTACCTTCCCTAGTTCTTACTACTCACATTTTCTGCTGACACCTAGCCTCGAACCTTCTTTCTGTATTTAAATATAAAGTAATAAATAAAGAAAATATGGTATTTGTTTTTATTATTACACATTACTATTTACCTTGCAGTCCTGCCTCTATATCCCAAGTCCATGTAGTACAGGTTGGCATGTGGCACCATACTTATCTACAATGTTTCATTCTTTTTCTTTCTTTTTTTCAATGTTTTTCTAATTGTCACTCTATATATTGGTTCTTTCCCCCTGTTTGTTTTTTTGTTACTTTCTGTGTTCCTTTATTTCATTCCTTGTTTCCTTCCTTTATCCTTTGTTTGGCATTGGTAAAGTAAGATCTTTGTACATGTTAGACACCTATATTAATTATGTAGCTCCATCTATGCAAAGCCTTGGCCCGTCATATTCTGTAAATACCACATGAGAATTAGTGAAGAAGTACGGTTTAGTTCACATTTTAACCTTTTGTTGCTATTTGTAACAATCTGGTAATATTTCTTAGCTAGATCTTTAATGAAAGCTTTAAGGATAGGTTTTTGTTTTCATTTCTTTTTCCTCATTTCACTCAAATTAAACCCACTCATGTACAGCTGAAGAATAAAAGACCACACTGGATCCAAAGCTTTATCTTGAAACTTAGCTTTGCATTCTGATAACTTCCTAAGTTGTTTTCAATTAAATCATTTTTCCAAGGACATTATATTTCCTGCTATGAACATAGTTGAGCATATGTCCTTGTTATATGTTCGAGTATCTTCTGGGTATATGCCAGTTATAAATAAGGCTGCTATGAACACAGTGGAGCATATGTCCTTGTTATATGTTGATGCATCTTCTGGGTATATGCCCAGGAGACGTATAGCTGGGTCCTCAGGTAATGCTATGTCCAATTTTCTGAGGAACCGCCAGACTGATTTCCAGAGTGGTTGCACCATCTTGCAATCCCACCAACAATGGAAGTGTATTCCTCTTTCTCCACACCCTCACCTGCATCTGCTATCATCTGAGTAATTGATCTTAGCCATTCTGACTGGTGTGAGGTGGTATCTCAGGGGTGTTTTGATTTGCATTTCCCTGATGACTAAGGATGTTGAATATTTCTTTAGGTGCTTCTTGGCCATTAGAGTTTCCTCAGTTGACAATTCTTTTTTTAGCTCTGTGCCTCATTTTTTAATAGGGTTTTTTTTTCTGGAGTATAATTTCTTGAGTTCTTTGTATATATTGGATATTAGTCCTCTATCGGATGTAGGTATGGTAAATTCCCAATCTTTTGGTTGCCGTTTTGTCCTATTGACAGTGTCCTTTGCCTCACAGAAACTTTGCAATTTTGTGAGGTCCAATTTGCCAATTCTTGCTCTTAGAGCATAAGCCATTGGTGTTCTGTTCAGGAACTTTTCCCCTGTGCCTAGGTATTCGAGGATCTTCCCCACTTTCTTCTCTTCTGTTAGTTTCAGTGCATCTGGTTTTATGTGAAGGTCCTTTATCAACTTGGACTTGAGCTTTGTACAAGGAGATAAGAATGGATCGATTTGGTTCCTTCTACACACTGACCTCCAGTTGAAACAGCACCATTTGTTGAAAATGTCCTTTTTCCACTGGACAGTTTTAGCTCCTTTGTCAAAGATCAAGTGACCATAGGTGTGTGGGTGTGTGGGTTCATTTCTGGATCTTCAATTCTATTCCATTGATCTTCTTGCCTGTCTGTACCAATGCCATGCAGTTTTTATCACTATTGCTCTGTAGTAGTTTGAGGTCAGGTATGGTGATTCCCCCAGAAGTTCTTTTATTGTTGAGAATAGTTCTTGCTATCCTGGGTTTTTGTTATTTTGGATGAATTTGCAAATTGCTATTTCTATCCCTATGAAGAATTGATTTGGAATTTTGATAGGGATTGCATTGAAGCTGTAGATTGCTTTTGGCAAGATGGCCATCTTTACTATATTTATCCTGCCAATCACCAAGCCTGGGAGATCTTTCCATCTTCTGAGATCTTCTTCAACTTCTCTCTACAGAGATTGAAGTTCTTGTCATACAGATCTTTCACTTGCTTGCTTAGATTCACACCAAGGTATTTTATATTGTTTGTGATTATTGTGAAGTGTGTCATTTCCCTAATTTCTTTTTCAGCCTGTTTATCCTTCGAGTAGAGGAACGTTACTGATTTGTCTGAGTTGACTTTATATCCAGCCACTTTGAAGACGTTATTTATCGGGTTTAGGAGTTCTCTGGTGGAAGTTTTAGGGTCACTTAAGTATACTATCATATCATCAGTAAATAGTGAAAAATTTACTTCTTCCTTTCCTATTTGTATCCCTTTGACTTCCTTTTGTTGTCTAATTGCTCTGGCTAGGACTTCCAGTACTATATTGAATAGGTAGGGTGAGAGTGGGCAGCCTTGTCTCATCCTTGATTTTAGTGGGATTGCTTTAAGTTTCTCTCCATTTAGTTTGATGTTGGCAACTGGTTTGCTGTATATTGCTTTTACTATGTTTATGTACGGGCCTTGAATTCCTGAGCTTTCCTAGACTTTTCCCATGAAAGGATGTTGAATTTTGTCAAATGCTTTCTCAGCATCTAGAGAGACGATCATGTGTTTTTTTTTTCCCTTTGAGTTTGTTTATATAGTGGATTACATTGACTTATTTCTGAATATTGAACCATCCCTGCATTCCTGGGATAAAGCTTACTTGATCATGATGGATAATTGTTTTGATATGTTCTTGGATTCAGTTTGTGAGAATTTAATTTAATTTAATTTAATAATTTAATTGCATTGATATTCATAAGTGAGGTTGATCTGAAGTTCTCTTTCTTTGTTGGGTCTTTTTGAGGTCTAAGTATGAGTGTGATTGTAGCTTCATAGAATGAATTGGGTAGTGTTTCTTCTGTTTCTATTTTGTGGAATAATTTGAAGAGAAGTGGTATTAGGTTTTATTGGAAGGTCTGATAGAATCCTGCACTAAAGCCATCTGGTCCTGAGCTTTTTTTTTTTTTTTTGATAGGAAGACTTTTAATGACTTTTGCTATTTCTTTAGGGGTTATGGGACCATTTAGATGGTTTATTTGCTCCTGATTTAACTTTGATACATGGTATTTGTCTAGAAAATTATCCATTTCATCCAGATTTTCAAGTTTTGTTGAGTATAGGCCTTTGTAGTAGGATCTGATAACTGTTTTGAATTTCCTCAATTTTTGTTGTTATGTCTCCCTTTTCAGTTCTGAGTTTGTTAATTTGGATACTGTATCTGTGCCCTCTAGTTAATTTGGCTAAGGGTTTATCTATCTTATTGATTCTCTCAAGAAGCCAGGTCATGGTTTTGTTGATATTTTGTATAGTTCTTTCTGTTTCTACTTGGTTGATTTCAGCCATGAGTTGATTATTTCCTGGTGTCTACTCCTCTTGTGTGTATTTGCTTCTTTTTTTATCTAGAGATTTCAGATGTGCTATTTATCTGCTAGAGTATGTTTTCTCAGGTTTCTTTTAGAGCTGTGAATATTCCTCTAGCAGTGCTTTCATTTTATCCCATTTGTTTGGATATATTGTGCCTTCAATTTCATTAAATTATAAAAAGTCTTTTTTTTCTTTATTTCTTCTCTGACCAAGTTATTTTTGAGTAGCTCATTGTTCATCTTCCATGTGTATGTGGGCTTTCTGTTGTTTTGGGGAATGAAGATCAGCCTTAGTCCATGGTGGTCTGAGAGAATGCGTGGAATCATTTAAATCTTCTTGTATTTCTTGAGGCCTATTTTGTGACCGATTATATTCTCAAGTCAAGAAGGTACCACAAGGGGCTGAGAAGAAGGTTTATTCTTTTGTTTTAGAATGAAAGGTTCTATAAATATCTGTTAAATTCTATTGGTCCATAACTTCTATTATTTTCACTGTGTCTCTGTTTAATTTTTTCAATGATTTGTCCATAGATGAGAGTGGGATGTTGACATCTCCCACTATTATTGTGTGACTTTCAATGTGTGCTTTGAGCTTTAGTAAAGTTTCTTTACTAAATAATGTGAGTTCCCTTTCATTTTGAGCATAGATTTTCATAATTAAGAGGTCTCCATTGGACATAGCATTACCTGAGGATCCAGCTATACCACTCCTAGGCATATACCCAGAAGATGCTCGAACATATAACAAGGACATATGCTCAACTATGTTCATAGCAGCCTTGTTTATAATAGCCAGGAGCTGGAAAGAACCCAGATGTCCTTCAACTGAGGAATGGATTCAAAAAATGTGGTATATTTACACAATGGAGTATTACTCAGCTATTAAAAACAATGAATTCGAGAGGTTCCTAGGTAAATGGATGGAACTAGAAATTATCATCCTGAGTGAGGTAAGCCAATCACAAAAGAACACACATGGTATTCACTCACTGATTATTGGATATTAGCCCAGAATCCTGAAATGCCCAAGATGCAACTCACAGGCCACATGAAGCCCATAAAGAAGGAAGACCAAGTGGGGGTGATTCGGTCCTTCTTAGAAGGAGCAACAAAATACTCAAGGGAGCAAATATGGAGACAAATTGAGGGACAGAAACTGAAGGAGGGGCCATCTGAAGACCTTTCTACCTGAGTATCCATCCCATATGCAGTCACCAAAGGTAGATGCTGATGTGGAAGTCAGGAAGTGCATGCTGATAAGAGCCTGATATAGATGTCTCCTCAGAGGTCTTCAAGAGTCTGACATACTCAGAGGCAGATGCTCACAACTAGCCATTGAACTGATCATGGGGTTCTCAATAGAGGAGTTAGAGTGAAGACTGAAGGAGAGCTGAAAGGATTTGTGGCACCATGAGGAGAGCAACAATACCAACCAACCACAGCTCCCAGGGACTAAACCACCAGCCTGGGAGCACTTAGGGAGGGATCCAGCGCTTCAGTTGAATATGTAAGAGTGGAGGGCCCTGCTGGGCATAGGTGGAAGAAGAGAACCTTGACCACATGAAGGCTGGATGCCCCAGGGGGTGGGAATTTTGAGGGTGGGAGGTGGGAGCGGGGTGGGGGGTAGATAGAGGTTACATCCACAGAGAAGAAGGAGGAGGGGTGAGGGGATTGGGGATTCCTGGGTGGGTGGGGGATGGGGTAAGGGGACAACATAGGAAATGTAAATAAAACATCCAATTAAAAAAAAGAGGTCTTCTTGGTATATTTTTCCTTTGATGAATACAAATTGTCCTTCTTTATCTTTTTTGATAAGTTTTAATTGAAAGTAGATTTTATTTGATATTAGAATGGTGACTCCAGCTTGTTTCTTGGAACCATTTTCTCAGAAAATTGTTTTCCAGCCCTTTTACTCTGAGGAAGTGTCTGTCTTTGTCACTGAGGTTCTTTTCCTGTATGCAGAAAAATGCTGGGTCCTGTTTACATATCCAGTCTTTTAGTCTATGTCTTTTTTTTTTTCCATGAATTGAGTTTACTGATGTTAGGAGATATTAAAAAATATTGATTGTTGCTTCCTGTTATTTTTGCTGTTAGAGGTGGAATTATGTCTGAGTGGCTATCTTCTTTTGGGTTTGTTGGAAGATTACTTTCTTGCTTTTTCTAGTGTGTAGTTTCCCTCCTATTTTTCTATCTATTATCCTGGAAAGATATTGTGTAAATTTGGTTTTGTCATGGAATATCTTGGTTTCTCCATCTATGGTAATTGAGAGTTTTGCTGGGTTTAGCAGCCCAGGCTAGCATTTATGTTTTTTTTAGGATCCTTATGATGTCTTCCCAGGATCTTCTAGCTTTTGTAGTCTCTGGTGAGAAGTCTGGTGTGATGCTTATAGATCTGCCTTTATATGTTCTTGACCTTTTTCTCTTACTGCTTTTAATATTGTTTCTTGTTTTGTGCATTTTCTGTTTTGACTATTATGTGATGAGAGGAATTTCTTTTCTTGTCAATCTATTTGAGGTTCTGGAGGCTTCTTCTATGTTTATGAGCATCTCTTTAGGTTAGGGAAGTTTTCTTCTATAATTCTGTTAATGATATTTACTGGCCCTTTGAGTTGGGAATCTTCTTATTCTTCTAAACCTATAATCTTTAGGTTTGGTCTTCTCATTATGTCCTGGATTTCCTGGATGTTTTGGGTTAGGAGCTTTTTGCATTTTGTATTTTATTAGACAGTTTTGTATTGACAGTTTTTTATGGTATCTGCTCCACCTCACAATCTCTCTTCTACCTCTTGTATTATGTTGGTGATGCTTGCATCTATGACTCCTGGTCTCTTTCCTAGGTTTTCTATCTCCATGGTTGTCTTCCTTTGAGATTTTTTTAATGTTTCTATTTCCATTTTTAGATCCTGGATGTTTTTGTTCAATTCCTTCAACATGTTTGGTTTGTTTTCCTGTAATCCTTTAAGAGATTTTGTGTTTCCTCTTTAAGGGATTCTAGCTGTTTACCTGTGTTTTCCTGTATTTCTTTAAGGGAGTTATTTATGTCCTTCTTAAAGTTCTCTATCATCATCATGAGCTGTGATTTTAAACCATAATGTTGCTTTTCCTGTGTGTTGGGGTATCTAGGGCTCACTGTGGTGGAAGAGCTGGACTCTGATGATGCCAGTAGCCTTGATTTCTGTTGCTTATGTTCTTACCCATGCCTCTTGCCATCTGGTTATCTCTGGAGTTAGTGAGTCTTGTTGTCTCTGACTGTGGTTTGTCCCCCCTGCAAGCCTCTATGTCAAAACTCTTGGGAGACCAAGTTTCTCCTGGAGGAATTTGGCTATGGAGAGCTGTATCATAGTGTCAGCTCCAGGGCTCAGATAAAAACTAGAAGGATCCTGTTCAGCGCTCTTCCTTGGTTAGTATGTTCTGATGGCTCTTGTCAGGTCCTTCTTGGGCCAGGAATTTCAGCAGAAGTTGTGATCCTACCTGTGATCATGGGTGTGCTGGCATTCCTAGGAGACCCGCTCTCTCCCAGGGGTATATGGGTATGGAGAGCTATGGCACAGTATCTTGGGTTTTTTATACATTTTACACAGACTTCTTTCCATTTATTTTTCTTTTCTTATTCTTCTTCTTTGATACAATCCATCTAATGTGAAGTCTTCCCTCCTTCCATTCCCCGTCACTTCCTTTCTCCCCAATATTTGCTACTTATTTGTTTCCCTTGAAAAAGAACAGACTTCTCTATGCTGTCAATGAGAAACATCATAGCACTATGGAATGATACTAGCCCTAAATCCTCATACCTAGGCCAGACTAGGCAATTCAGTAGGAGAAAATGGGATCCACAAGCAGGCAAAAATGTCAGAAACATCTTTACTGCTACTATTAGGAGTCTAACAAATCTCAAGCTAAACAACCACAATATGAAACCAGAGGGCCTAGAACAGACATGTGCAGGCTCCATGGTTGCTGCTTCACTCTTTGTAAGTGTCTCTGAGTCCTGCTTCATAGATTTTGTTGGACTTATTCTCAATCCTTTTGATTCCTAGAGTCCTTTTTCCTCCTCTTCTCCAGGGTTCCCTACGCTCCACTAAATGTTTGTGTATGAGTCTCTCTACCAGGTTTCTGAAGCTGCTGCAGAGAGCCTCTCTGATGATTATTGGGCTAAGCATAGATATATGAGTATAAAGAATATCATAAATAGTGTTTTCATTGACAAATGATGGGTATCTGAGTGAATGTCTACAAGTAGAAGAATGAGAAGTAATCCATACTTTATCACCCTACACAAAACTTAAGTCGAGAGAATCAAACACTTCAACATAAAACCAGACACACTGAAACTAATAAAAAAAAAGAAATTAGAGAATAGCCTTGAATACATAGGATCAGGAGACAATTTCCTAAACAGAAGTGGAATAGCACCATCACAAACAATTAATGAATGGGACCCCAAAAATCTGGTAACACCTGTAAGGCTTGGTCAATAGAACATAACCATGGCCTAGATAATGAGAAAAGATTTCATCAATCCCACATCCAGGAGAGTTCTAATATCAAAAATGTTATTTGTTTTTTAATATATACATTATTAGAAATAAAATGTAAAAGCCAATAATAAAGTCATAACAGCTTGATTTGATCCTGCAATTGTTCATATGTTTAGGCAATTGGAATTGTGTAGGATATATTGTACTTTCACATGGTGAATATTCATCAATTAAAAATACCATACTACAAGAGCATTTTGACAACCAAAATACACCATGCCACCTCTGTCTTTCAGACAAAATATAATCCTTTCTTCCTTGGCAATAAAAATTTCATAGAATACAAAAATGCCAGTAGACCTCTTACAGAAGTACTGGTGAATTTACAATTAAATTCTGTATTTTATCTATGCTCAGTTTACAAGTAAATCCAAGCCAATAGATCACACTAAGTATAGCATTGCAAAGACTATTATAAGATCTATACAGTAAAACTTGAGGAGGAGGGTGTATTCATGTTTGATATATGTATTTCTATGAAGTGGCTGGAAGACACACATATCACAGCAGGTCTCAGAATAGCATTTTTAACATATCAATGAGAATTGGACAATGTGACCCTCCATCTGCCCCTTCACAGTCACTCTAGCAACATGAATTAACTCACCCTGTTCAAATGTGGCTTAGTAATTCTATTCAAGAGTAACCTTTTCTGTCAATTCTAACATGTTCTCTAGCTGTGCTTTTTACTGTATGATGTTCTTTAGGACATTTATAAAGTTCAGGTGTTGTGGAATAAACTTTGTGCAGAATAAAAACAAGTACTTTACCAGAAACGTACGTGTAGACCATGGAATACAGCTGTAAACTCTCTTGTAGATATGGTGGTGCTAGCAAAGAGCCATTCCATCATCCATCCTCTTCTGTGCACAATTCAAGTTCTGACTGGTGCTATTGAGAGTATTAAAAATCTCTCACCCAGAAGACAGCCCTTCCTAAATCTAGGAAGAAATTTTTAGTAAATATTCTGCTACTGTCTTTGGATACTGGAATTTATTTCTTAATACCTGGGAATACTAAGTGAAATGCAAATCTAAAAACTGTTTTGTCAACTGTAGCAAACAACAGGTACAGTAGCAATCTCTGGTGTTATTATTTCCCCTCCCCACCTCTAATATCTTCAAACAGTATATGCCAGTAGTTCTCAATATGAGTCATGACCCCTTTTAGGGTCAAATCTCATTTCACAGAAGCAGCTAAGGCCATTAGAAAATGCAGATTTATACACTAGAATTTATAAGAGTAGCAAAATTATTTTGTTGAAATAGCAACAAAATAATTTTATGTTTGGGGGTTAACACAACCTAGGGAACAATATTAAAGGGTTACAATATTAGGTTCATTGAGAACTACCAGAATAGTTAGTTTATGCTAAGAGTAAGTTTAGTTAGCTTATGCTAAGAGTAAGTTTACTAATCCATTCCCCATGTGGCTATTTGTATGAGAAAACAGATAATCCTTAAATGATGCTATTCACATTTTTTACCAAGTTATGCATCGTTCATTTTAATAGATTTATTAGTGTATTGTGAATACATTCGTTTCAATGTGCTTGTGGTGAGACTAAATGATATTTAAAAAAAAAATGGCATTCATACAGATACAGGAAGCACACACAACACTTAAAGTAACAAGCCCAAAAAAGAAAACTCCCAACTTATAGCTTACTCACTGAAAATATATAATAAACAATTCATTATGTTGAAAGTTGCAAGAGAATGGATTTAAGTCATATGTAAAGGAAAACCTATGAGAACAAGAGCTGATGTTTTCAATAGAAACATTTAATACCCAAATAGCATAGAACAATGTGTTCCAATTATAAACAGATATCATGGCTATCCTAGACTAATATACTAATCAAAATATCCACCATAGTTAAAAGAGGAAGAAAAAATTTTGGAAGAAATATCCTAAAGAAATGTAGATACAATAAACCAAAGTATAGGAGGAAACATTTGGGATTGAAAGAAGAATGAGAATATCAGATAAAAATAAGCAGCCAAAGAATTTAAAATACAATGTACTACTGGCAACACAAATAACAATGCACAAAGATAATAAAAAACATGATAATTGCAATTAACACATACCTTCATTATTAACTTCAAATATCAATGTCCAAAATTTTCCATCAAAAAGTACAGGCTGACTGAATTGATTTAAAAAGTATCTATCTATAAGTTGTCTATAAGAAATATATCTTAGATTTAAAGATAAGAACCACAATAGAGGAAAATGATGAGCAATTATGCTCTAATCAAATGGTACCAGGAAGTTAACAGGCATTACCATCATAATACCTAACAAAAGAATGAAAACTAAACCTACTCATAAGAACTAAATAGCGATTCTTCATTCTACTCAAGGGAACAATTAAGAAAGAATACATTAATATCCTAGACATGTATTCACTGAATTTTGTTGCTTACAATTTCCTTAAAATTGTAATACTGTATTTAAATACATAGATTACAAATACATTAGTATTTTATCTTCCCCTAGTCACATGACTTCGTCAATCTCATGTTTTTGGCCTTCTGAGTAATGTCAAGAATTGGTTGCAATTCAGTGACTGTGCCTTAAGTCCAGTAAGAGAGTGGTTAGTTATTCTCACAATTTGCCCCATTACTATACCAGGATTATAAATTGTAAGGTTTTTAGTTGTTTTTAGGTTGCTGGCTACCTTTCTCTTTGGTAATGTGTAGTGTTCCTTCTAATACCATGAACAACATCCAGAATAGGTAAAGTCTCTAGTTAGGTTACAGATTGATACTCTCATTTTCAATAAAATATGTAAGTATTGTCTTTCCAAATAGAGGATTACTATGGTTTTGTAGAGAGCAAACAATACCTTTTGCAATAGCCTGAGATGTTGGTAGTTCCCACAGGGATTCATTGGCCAAGATTGAACTAGCACTATCCTTTGGTTGTTTCACTTGATGCAAGTTGTCTTGTGGAATTGTCTGCACTATTATTTGGTGACTATAGTTAGTTTCGGTCCACATAGAAGCTTATAGAGTAATCAGTTTACATATTGCTCTTTAAAGGGCCCCTAGTGTTAGTTATACCACGTGTATTCCATCTGTTACCCCAATCTGCCATAATTCTTCCCATTTTATTCTACAGCTCCAGTCTCTTCCAGTTTCTCCATAATTTTGAATTTTACTTTCTTGGGGTGTCATCCTCAGCTTAATTGATTACTCTACACCTAACCTCTGTGGTTATATGGATTATAGCACACACACATACACACACACACACACACACACACACACACACACATATATGTGTGTATATATATATATATATATATATATATATATATATATATATATATATATATATTTGTCTTTTGAGGTTTTCTTTACCTGGATCAGGATGAATATTTCCAAATCCTTTAATTACCTGTGAAATTTGTAATTTTATTTTATAAAAACCAAGAATGTATTCCAGTGCATAAATACACCATGACATTATCATTCATTCATTTATATATCCCTAGGTTGTTTAAATTTCCTGCTACCATGAACTGTGCAGCAATGAAAATGAATATGCAAGTGCCTGTGTACTAAGATGTAAACAAATCCCTTTAGGTATATGCCCAAAAGCAATATATTAAAGGATATATATTCCTAGCCTCATGAAGAACTGCTATTCTAATTTCCAGAGTTGGAATCCATGTTAGGATTTCCACCAGCAATCACTAAGTGTTCTCCTTTCCCAATATCCTTGTCGTCATAAGCCATCTTTTTAATTTTTACTTTTTTTTTTTTACTTTGGCTACTCTGACTAGTGTAAGATAAAGTCACAATGAAGTTACATTCATGTGTTGTGTGTTTTTCACCTCTATCAATTACTCAGAGATTAATTAATCCTTTTGCTTTCATAGGTATGATTAACCTTTAAGAATTAAGGTTTTTCTTTTCATGCATTCTGTAGAGCACTCTTCATTGGTAGTTACTATTTAAACTTGATTTTATCAAAGAATATCTTTATTTATTGTGATTAAGAACTTTTTAGAGTTTAAATCTGCAGTCTCTAGCCATTTGTTAAACATAATTTTAGGCTCATTTTGCTTTCAGAGTCTTCATTGAGTATTCAACTAGAATGATGAAAGGAGTCTTTGAATTCTGCAGTATTCAATGTCTAGAATTATTTTATGCTGTGAAATATTAAATAAGAAAAGAAAACAAATCATATAGTGAACTATATTTGTGTGAGAATACCTTACAATATCATCAAAATTAGCAAATTGAGCACTGAGCAAATTAGGCCATGAATATATTTTCTCAAATCCAAATAAAGTTTTTTTTCTCCCCTTCAGAAAACATTGCTACAATATCTTCACTCAAATCACCTTTTTTTTCTGTTAATAACTATTCTTGAATGTATTTTTATAGTCAACATACAAGAGGCACTGGTACAAGGAATAATTTTAGTTCAGCATATTTTCACTAATTTTAAATCAAAATTATCTGTACAACAAAGAAAGTATGAAATTTGTCTATTTTTATTGAATTAAAGTTTATCTTTGTTCTGAGTTTTATATTTTTGTGATTATTTGATCCTTCAGTAATGTCTTCATTTATATACCTGCAGGTGTTCTATTTATATCTATTTTTAAGATTTATTTTTAAATTTTCATTGTATATTATATATTAACTACATATGTATTATATATTATATATATTTTATATATAATATATTTTATATATAGCCCAACATAGATAATGAGAACTCAACTCTCAACTCAGATTCTCTGAAATAGCAGTATATATTCTTAACTACTGAATAATCTCTTCTGTGTTATTATATACTATTACATATATATTTGTCATTGTATAAGATTATTTTTACAATAACAGATTATTTTATAATCACTCTCTGGAGAGACTGAATTTTTTTGTTTTTTTTTGAGACAGGGTTCCTCTGTGTAGCCCTGGCTGTCCTGGAACTCACTCTGTAGACCAGGCTAGCCTCGAACTCTCGAACTCAGAAATCTGCCTGACTCTGCCTCCCAAGTGCTGGGATTAAAGGTGTGTGCCACCACCGCCCGGCCAGAGTGATTTTTGTGTGTGTGTAAAGAATGATGATATGCAAAGGCTGTACCACATCAATGGCATTCATGTGGTTTATCTCTTGTATGGCCCTTTATAAGACTGCAGATGACTATGACTTTCAAATGCTTTAGAACACTGATTACATTCATATGGCTTCTCTCTGATGTATGCTCTTTTATAATAATAGAGACTACAAGGTTGTGAAAAGTCTTTAACTCATTGTTTACATTCATGAGGTTTCTTTCCAGTATGAGTCTTTTATGTTTTGGAAAGTAAAGGGATATGCAAAGGCTTTAGCACATTCATTACTGTTTTAGTAAGGGTTCCTATTCTTGTACAAAACTTCAACAAACCCTGCTACTGTTTGGCTGGAACACTATCCCTTCCTGGATGCCTTCTCATGAAGATGTAAAACTCTGAGCTCCATCTCCAGCATCATGGGTGCATGCATGCTGCCATTCTTCCTGCTATGATGGTAACTGACTAAACATTTGAAATTGTAAGCCAGGACCAATTAACTACTTGCCTTTAAAACAGTAGCCTTGGGCACAGTGTCTCTTCTTAGCAATGGAAATTCTATCTAAGACAGAAGTTGGTACCCCAGATATAAGTATTGCTATGATAGGCTTGATGATGGGTTTTTTTTTTGGAGCAATGTGGAGTTTTAGACCTTGGATTGGTACATACATTAAGTGGAACTCAATGGTCCATTCTAGTAGGAATATGGAACACATACATCTGGCTAAGTTTGATTTGAATTTTGTATATAGTTTTTATGATGTTTTGCTGAAGAATATTGCTGCCTTTTTCCCTTGTCTGAAGAGTGTCCTTGAGGATAAGCTAAGGAGGTTTATGTTGATTGCCTTGACAAATAAAGTCTCAGGAAAGCCAAAAAAAAAAAAGATTATTTTTAATTCTGAAGATTGAACCATGGGTCTTGTTTATTCTTGGCAGCCACTTTATTACTGAGCTCTAATCTCCTTTCCTTGTTTGTTCGTTATAGTATTATACGTAAAATATATTACACTTGATGTGTTAGTCACACTCTACCTCACTGCAACAAAATACTTAAAGATGCAACTTAAGCATATGTAATAATTATTTTCCATTCAGTTTTAGGGGTTTCAACACATAATTGTTGAACCTGATTATTGTTTGTTAAAATTGAATGTAAATTTTAGGGAAGTAGAATATGACAGACTGTATTCAAGTAACCCAGACCTAAAATGCTTCAGAATAAAAGCAAGGAGTCCACTGCTTCCAGAAAGTCCCTCATTATTGTTACCTGAGAAATGTCTCTTACTCACCTATAGTAATGTTTCCTTTATACATAGTTCTATTTCGGCATTTAATTATATATTTGTGTGTAAATGTATAATCATTATGGTGTTAATGAATATTTCCCTTGGAAAATATTGAATTATATTTTATGCTTCTTGGTGATATTTGTGTCTTAAATTTCTACATTAGATATAAGGACAGAAGCTCTTATTTGCTTTCCGATGCTATTAACTTGGAAAATGTATATAAATTAATACTGCATTATCTTTAGAAATAGACAATGTGACATATAACTTGTCAGAGACTACTGTACTTGAGAAGCCAGATTCGAAAAAATGATGGTGAGCGATACAGAAATCCATTTAAATAGAACTATATTTACAGAATTATTTTAATATGTTATAAAAATTAGTGATAACTACTGATTTCTGAATTAAAAATTAAGACAATGTCAAGAATTACACCAAGGAAATAAGTGTGGTAGCCTTAGCTTAAAAGTTCTAGAATGTATTTTTAGATATCCTAAACACTCTTGTAAAATTAATAATTAAAAAACAAAAATTATTTAAAGCATTTAATTTTCAATAAAATTTGGATCTAAAATAATTTGTATTATCCTTAAAGTATAACAGGAGACTTACCAGCAGAGATATTTGGTAGAATTGGAGTTTAAGACATATGCTATACTTTCTCTAGGGAATAATTTCTAACATGAAAAGCAATTAATAGTGTCTGTCTTTTGAAGAAATTAAAATATCTACCCTTGCATCCCATGGTGTAAACACAATTTACTGAATAGTTCTACTTTGTTACCTTATTTATACCCTAGGGTACTGGAACTCTTTAGAGAAGGAAGAAAAAATAGAACTTTTATTTTAATTAGGAGCTTTGACAATTCAAACTAAGAAAGTGATAATGGCCTTTAGTTGTAATTTTATTTTCTCAATTTTCCGGAAAACATACATTAAGTTTCCTATGTATTATAAGAAAATAACCTTTAGTGACAACAGTACAAATGTTGATGTTTCTCAATTAGGACAGATAGAGTAAGTGGAGGAGAGTGGGTACTCAGTCAGCTTCAATTTTACATCAGTGAGTATATCACAATCCTGTATAACTTAACACCATAACACTATGAAGGTAATGTCTTTGTATAATACAAGAACTATAGTTTTTATAGCATTATATGTCACAAAACTATAGTTTCCACAAACACTATCTACCTGACTATCACCATTTTTCCCCATTTTTTTAAAATGTAGAGTATCTTCCAATAAGAATTATTTCCTGGAAAATCTCTACTTTTCCCGTTCTTTAATGCAAGGTAAGCTCCTTTAGAATTATATTATAGATTCATATACTTGTTAACTATTCAATAAGTATCTCTTATGAATTATGCAGAGTATATATTTTTCAGAAACTGTGAGGCTACTATTTCATATTGGTATAACTGTGCTTAATGACTAGTAATATTAAACAGTCAGCACAATTTTCATTTTTCTTATAGCAAGCCCATTTAAATTTCTAAGAACATATCAATTGAAGTTGGGGGAAGTTAGTTTGACACATTTATATACTTAACAAATACTTCAAAGATTTCATGTAGTATCCCTTATTGTATATGATTAGAGAGTAGTCATTATGTCTTAGGATGAAAAATGGTTCTTCATTTCCTTGTCTAATTAGCTAACTTTACATACAGAGATATGGATTATGGTTGTTTCTCAGTAATTATGAGAGAATGACATATTTATCTTTAAAAAGATTATATCCCCAGAGTTGCTATTAGTTGCTATTCTTTAAATCTTGGTTTCATATATTTAATTTAGCTAAATAGACTACTTATTTCTATATTTTTGTATTCATATAAATGTATTTGCATTCAGGGTGATAATCTGGAATACATCCTTTGTGTCACAAATTTGAGACTAGCATTTATTATACTTGCAACATTTGTTTATTTGTTTTATATGCATGTATGCATATATGCTTATATACATATGTTTATATGCATTCAGGATTGTGTGGAACTTACATTGTCTGTGTGGACAGTTTGAGACTGATGTGTTTTATATTTCAAATATATGATCTTTGTCCAGCATGCATAACTGTAACCATTTGAATTCCCAGAAATAACAAATTTTAAGATAAAATTGATAAATTTTGTCATAATATTGTCTGCTATAGATACAGTATAAACACATTTAAGAAGTTGGTTGTGCTATTGTAGCATCAAAATAATTATGGATTTACCAGTGTAAGAGGGATATAAAATAAAAGCTTACAGGAAATTCTCCTGATTTACAGATCCTTGCCATTCTTTCTTTGTTTATTTCACACTACCTTCTCAGATCTCCTCCTAAACAATACAGCTGTCATATAGGAAAACTATATATTTTTTTCTGCAATAGTATTTATTCTTTCTTAATGATTAACAGTGACACATTTTTATCACAAATAAAATATTTCTGTTTCAGAGTGACTTCTTACCTATGTATATATGTTTTCTCTATAGATTTTCTTCTTTTTACTTAATTATGATGCTTACTGATGCTTAACTTTCTTTTTACATAATTATGATGCTTACTGATGCAACTCAGTAAGCATCATAATTATGTTTATTTTCAAGGCGAATTTTCTGGCTTCTCTTCAAATTATACAAATCTTTGCTTTTTAATTTCAAAGACTTATTCAGATACTCTTTTTTTTTTACTTTCAGGTAACTTATCCTCAATTAAAAACATAAATATCACCAATAATATATACACTATTTTATGTTTAACGATATGTATTTGTTTATTTATTATATTTTCTTTTACTCCACATATTTTTATCTTCTTGGAAGCATTCCTCCAAAATTTGTTCTGTAAGTAAATGGTATTGGAGGCAAACTCATTACTTGGAAATGTGTTTTAGTCAAAATGGTAACTGAAGATTAGAATTATAATCATCATAATTCCACTCACAATGTCCACTTCAATTCAAGGGCAACATTCTTCAATGTTAAGCTTCCAGAGAGGCATTACGTCTCAGGAAGTATAGTAGAAAATTATTTCATATCCTTTTATTTTGCTCTTCAATCTTCGTATGTATGCATATCTAATGTTCCTGCTTTCCAATAAAGATAATTGTTGTATAGAATATAAAAATAATTTCATCAAGATCACAAACTGTTTTGCTGGTATTTTCATACGTCAAGTCAAAGAAAATAATACTCAAGATTCCCAGTATTAAATTCTTTCTTTATGCTGTACACAGGAAAAATTATATCAAACAAGAAATTTCTAATCAACAGTCAAAAAATTATGATATTATCTTTACTGATAAACCTCATTTATGTAGTAATTTTTAGATGTTAATAGAAATGTTATCAGTAACTGCATGCTAATTTTATTGATGCATATAAATTGTAAGCAAGATACGATCTCACTTGACATTTGTGTGTACCATGTACTTTTATCTTGTTTATGACAAATATTCTCTTTTATTTTCCTCCCATTCCTTTAACTCTTCCCCATTTTACTTTCATGTCACAACTCACTAAAACATGTTAATTCTGTATATTAAAAAAAATTACCACATGTGTAAAAGGGAAAGAAAAGCAAAGTCTCAGAGAGATAACTACTATATAATGATGATCTGTCAGGTAATAGAACACATATTTCAATTTAAAAACTATATAGTCCTTATGATAGTAATATAAAATAAAAAGGTATACAGGACATAAAGGAAAATATATGATCAACATTTATTATTTTGAATGAGCCATATAAAATCAAAGAAACAAACATAGCACATCTTGTCTTTAGATATATAAAAAACAATTTAAATTATTGAGTTGATAATAGAATGGACATTTCTATTTATTTAACAAATGACTGAATAATTAAGCATTGCAAGAGAACTGACTGATCCTTGCCTATGAAGGTCATATTACACTGTATAAATCCATTTAGAGAATAATGCTTCTATCCCAGGGACAAGGCCGATGGAATTAGCACCTGATCACTTAATGGGCATCCTTTTATTTCCTCCTCTTTTCAGAAAACAACCTGCATGGAAGCAGAGAACCATACAACCATAGTACAATTCCTCCTTATTGGCCTTTCAGAAGATCCTAAAATTCAGTTTGTTCTCTTTGGACTATTCCTGTCCATGTTCCTGGTTACCATGCTTGGAAACTTTCTCATTGTCTTAGTCACCAGTTGTGACGCCCACCTTCACACACCCATGTACTTTTTCCTCTGCAACCTATCATTTGTCGACATTTGTTTAACCTCTACTACCATCCCCAAGATGCTGGTGAACATTTACATGCATACCATGGAAATATCCTACACAGAGTGCCTTACTCAAGTATATTTTTTTAACAATTTTCTTGGAATGGATAATTTTCTTCTGACCATTATGGCCTATGATCGTTTTGTGGCCATCTGCCACCCACTTAACTACACAGTCATCATGAACCCTAGAATCTGTGGCCTTCTAGTTCTTCTATCTTGGATCATTATGTTCTGGGTCTCCCTGATTCATATGTTATTGATGAAACAACTGAGCTTCTCTACTAGCACTGAAATCCCACATTTCTTTTGTGAACTCACTGAGCTTCTCAGGGTAGCCCGCTCTGATACTCACATAAATAACATTTTTCTGTATTTGGTTACTGCAGTGTTAGGTATGTTTCCTGTCATTGGGATAGCTTTCTCTTATTTTCACATTGTCTCTGCCTTATTGAAAATGTCTTCCATTAGAAATAAGTATAAAGCCTTTTCCACCTGTGGGTCTCACCTCTGTGTGGTATCCTTGTTCTATGGGACAGGATTTGTAGTTCATCTCAGTTCTGCTGTAGCCCATTCATCCAAGAGAAACACAATCACCTCAATAATGTACACTGTTGTCACTCCTATGTTGAATCCCTTCATCTACAGCTTGAGAAACAAGGATGTAAAGGGAGCCTTGGTAAGACTCTTTAGAAGAGTTAAATTTTGTCCTTGATGCATCGCTGATACCAACTATTGTGAATACCAATATACAGAGACTTATCTTCCATGGATCTTTGAAGTTTTTACTATTCTCACTGTTTTGTTTTTGTACATATTTTAATTGATTTCTTCCTAAAAATCAATCATTTTTTTTATTTTTTTCTCCCTAAAGTTTATGAAGAAATGTAAAAGTTTGACATAAATTTTAAAGACATTTCTGATGTTTTGAAGTTTATCTACAGAACCTATACAGGAACTTATCTGGTTTTTCTCAAAGTATATAGCTTGGGGGAAGATGAGATGGTTCAGCACATAAAGAACTTGCAGCTCAAGGCTGGTAACATAGACTCAATAACTGGTATTTGTGTAAAGGTAGAATCAAAGAATCAACTTCACAAAGTTGGTCTCTGACCTCCACCTGCATCCTATGGCATGCATAGGCTCATACATGTATACACATACAATAAAGATTACATTAAATATTTAAAATGAATTGGTAGAATATTAATATTTTCAACAAAGTTTACTTATATTTGTTTTTTCTAATGCAACAACGTAAGGGAAATCCCTGCAACAATATAGCTATGACTGTATCAGGAATGTGGTTTCTTCTTTAAACATTTGAATCTACTCATCTGGCAACATTTCCTTAAGGTGTTTTCTCTCTTTTATATAATTTTTCAAAGGAAAATAGTAACTTGGAATGAACAGCTAGAACTTGACATTGAGTGTATGTTCATAAGGCATATGCTTACTACCCCAATTTTTAAAATAACAACTGAATTTTGAACATATTTAATTGATGAAACTAATGAAAGATAGAAATTTGAAAGGATTTTGTCCACTTTACTTTTAGTTACGTAATAACTAGAGACATTCTGAAAAATTGTTTCATTCTTTTAAAACATTGATCTATTTCCTTTTATCTTAACTCATTTTCCATTGTACATTTTGTTTTCATTTCCTTTATCCTTATTATCCTCTTTCTTCTTGTTGTTTCACTGGTTGTTATTGACGAATCATTATATCTGTGAATGACTATATTAGTTTATACATCAATTTTGCACACTGATGGGCATGTCACTAATTTCTACCACTTATTTATTGTAGCATTTAAATAGATTTGTTTCAATAGTAACTATGTTAAATATGAACAGAGTAACTACAAAAAGATTGAATCAGAATATATATTGGCTTCCAAAAGTGATATCTGTGTTTATGTACGTAGCATACTCTGCTATGTTTGTTTGCATAATTACAACAATTTTCTAATAATGCATGTGACAAATGTCTGTCCTTATTATTTCTTGAATGTAATCAATTATTTGGAAAAATGTGTAAAAATAAGAAGGTTGGCTCAATTATTAATTAATATATATATATATATATATATATATATATATATA
>NW_021604598.1:712496-717702 GCF_004785775.1 Grammomys surdaster | reverse complement strand
ATATATATATATATATATATATATATATATATATATATATATATATATATGTGTGTGTGTGTGTGTGTGTGTGTGTCTGTGTGTGTGTGTGTGTTACGTGTATGCATATGCTTATGCATATGCATATATGTATATGTTATGTGTATGTATATATAGTGTCTGTCTTAAGTGTGTGTATGTGTGTATGTGTATGATCATTTGAGTAATTACCATTTGTATTTACCTGTCACTTTTTACTTTCTTGGTTTTCTGACTTACTTTATTTATTTATTTATTTATTTATTTATTTATTCATTTTACATCCCAATTGGTGACCCCACTTCAGGTCCACACCTCACAGAGACCTTCTCCCACTCAACTTCCTCCTATTAGCTTCTGGGGGATGTCATTCCCTTCACCCTGACATATCAAGTCTCTACAAGGCTAGGCAAATCCTCTTCTACTTAGGCCAGACAAGATAGCCCAGTTAGAGGAATGGATCCCACAGACAGGTCTATTATAGTTGTTGGGGACCTATGACAAGACTGAGGTACACATCTGCTACATATGTTCCAGGGGCCTCAGTCAAGCCCATATATGCTCTTTGGTTGGTGGTTCAGTGTTTGATTGCCCCATAAGATCCAGGTTATTTTACTATATTTGTTTCCTGTGGAGTTTGTTCCCCCTTCTGGACAGTCAATTATTTTCCCAAATACCCAATAAGAGTCCACAAGTTCTTTCCAATATTTGGCTGTGGATCTCTGCACTAACTGAAATACCATTAGCTGTTGGATAGAGTCTTTCAGAGGACAGATATATTAGGCTCCTGTCTGCAAACATAGTAAAGTATCATTAATAATGTCAGGGATTGGTGCTTGCTAGTTGAATGGGTCTCAACATGGACAGGCTATGCCTTCAGTCTCCATTCCACCTGTTTCCCTGCCTTTGTTGTAGACAGGACAACTTTTGTGTAAAAAGTTTTGTAGGTGGGTTGGTGTCCTTATCTCTCCACAAGGGTTCCTGCTTATTACAGGAGATGGCCTTTTTAGGTACCACATCCCTATTGCTATTCATTTCAGCTAAAGTAAACAGCATTGACTCCTGGGAGCATCCCCATCCCAGGTCACTGACTCATCTTAGAATGTAGAGGTTCATTTCTCTCAATTTCTTAATAGACTTGTTATTTTTTAAAATTACTAAAAGTATAACAGCTTTAGAGATTTTAGGCTTTTAGTTCTTGGAACCACTTAGCAATTTATAAGTTTTCTGGCATTAGAATAAAAGCAATTAGAGAGAGGCTATTACTTGAGGTAGCTTGGAAAGACAATAAAACTCTCCCTCTCTTATGTGGAGGCCCAGTTATGATCTCAAAGGAAGCCCCTTCTTTTAGTATCCAAAATGATAGTGATTAAAAAACTCAAAAATTTCAACAAACATAATTAAAAGTAAAGAATGTGGTAGATTGAAAATCAGTTACTACTGTTATTAGAAAGGTATTGGAGAGAATTTATAAAATAGACTACTACAAGAAACTTTCTTATTGATTACACTGTAAGAAGAGGGTGAGTAATTATTCTCATCTTTTCTGGTAGCATATAAGAATGGGCTCTGTGACTCTCTATTTTTATGAATAGGGTAAGTTTCTTTTGTACTGTGTTCTTGCACATAACACCATTATGGCAATTTTACAGCTCTTGGAGATATGCACGACTTGTGAATGTGGTTTCCAGGTATCAGATTTTTGTCACATGTTAGTCATTTATGCCAGGGTCATGAAAATAAAGATATTCCTAGTTGATGAAAGTTCAGAAATTTTCAATGATTTTTGTCCTTAAGTGGTGGTTTGCAGATATATAGTGTCTGCTAACAAGATTCTGATGCTGGAATGTTTGGATTTCTGAAATACATTTGTGAAAATATACTAATGTAGACCTGGTTCATTTCCTGGTCCCTAATTTGCAGTCTTAATTACATAAGAAACAATACCATACCACTCAGCTCATTATGTTGTAGGACGATAGGAGGAAGTAAGTTCGAGGCAAGGAAAGAAAAGGTCCAAATTTCATCCCAGTTAGAAACACAGTTTATAGAGATGACCTGCAATCTAAATATCATTTCTGTACTAGAGAACCCTCTCTACTCTGCAGCATATTACCAAAGTGTAATACTGGTATGACATCTCAAGAAAGTTCAGTAGCTTTGAGATTGCAGCATTGTGAAATAACTACATTTATATTTCTTTTTCATGTTTACTCACAGTATGGATATGACTTTTAGTGTTTTAAGCCAAAATTATTGAATAACCCTTTTAATGAAGTGAGATTATAAAACACAAAAAAATGAGCAAAGTCACTTGTCTCTGAGAACCATCAACTTTAAGAATTAGCTGTGGGAGCTTTGTGAGCAGGTGACAGAATGGGTGGTTGTATGCAATTCTATGTGGCAGATAAGTGTCATGAAATGAGAATAGTGACAAAAGTGATATACATGGGATTGATGAGATGGTTGAAGAAAACATTTCAGAAGACACAAGAGATACATATTTGCATCAGAGGAGGCAGAGTCAGCACAGACATAAGAGTCTAGACAAAAGCAAACAGAGTAAAACCCTGTTGACCAAGTTATATGTTCTATTTCAGGTCATCTTGTGAGTTGGGCATAGGTGATAACAAACTTCCTCTGCCACAAATTAGTCCCTTATGTTGCTAATTGAGCATCACAGAGGAAAACATGTAAAACAAATACCAGAGCAAGTTATACTCTTTTTTCCCAAAGGCAAGTAGCAAAGAAATTACATAAAGAAAATATATTTAACACAGGGCGATTAGTTTCACTTCTGCCTGTACAGTAGACCAAGAAATGAAAGAAAAGAAAACATGTTTGTTTAAACATGAGTCTGCCCCATTAAGACAGTGATTTATCCTAAAATTCCAGATTCTACTGCTTGATAAAAGCATGCCATACTTTTCTGAAACAGAACTCAATTATGGTAGCCTATGCCTTTAAAACCTCACCAATCTGTAAACAGAGGAAGATGAATTTCTCTACTAGTTAGAGGGCAGCCTGATCTACAGAGTGAATTCCAGCACAGCCAAGGCTACATAAAGAAAGTCTGCCCTGCAACAGAGAAAGAACATGAAGTTGAGTGAGGGTGCTTGGTTGAAGATATGGTGATGGGGGAGTAAAAGAATATGGTCAAAATATATTGCATGAAAATTTACAAATGAATTAATGTATTTACAATAAAAATTTCTCTGCTATGACCTAAAACAGTTCCTGATGTAGGCTTTTAAGCATTTCTTAATTCTTCTATGCTTTTCATCACATAGACTACTTTGAACAAAGATGTATAGTATGGTACTTCCAGTTCTGCAAATCTAATAAAACTTCAGGTTTTAAATGGAAGTCATTCATTCCATTTAAGGCCACACTTTATTGGGGTTTCGTTTCTTTGGTTGTTTTGGCACAAGGTTTAACTATGTATCCTTGAATTCTCATTTATCCACCTGCCTCTGAAATATATGTTCTACAATAATTTATTAATATATTTAATATTATTAATAATATTACTAATATATTAAATATTAATATATTTAAAATATATTATATCATTTCTGTTCATTCATCTTTTCCTTTCACCTAGAAGACTAATTATTGTACTCAAGTCATTCGTTTCAATTACATGCCTGGTACTAGAAACCTAACCAAGTACCCAAGTCTAGTGATGTTATGGATCATGAAGAGAAGCATACAATCAACATGTAACTAAGCCACTGTAATTCCTAATTGTATTCTAAATATTTATCATCATGTACACACATGAGTATGTCTCACCTATCACCAGAAATGTGTCTACTTGAAAGACATGGATATTACTACAGAAAATCTCAGTTGACTTTTAGGTATCCAATCCCAGCTGATACACTTATAACACAACTCCAGCATCTAAGGCTCAGGGAACACTGTGAAAGAGATAAGATTGTAAGAGCCAGAGGCACAAGAAATTTACTGTAAAAGATCATCTCCTAGAAATGTCAGAGGAGATGCTTTTATACAGTCTCATCAATATGCCTGCCTAAAGAAGACATGAACAAGATAACATCCATACATATACTAAAATGAAAGGGAGAGATCATGGAGCCACAACCCTAGAAAAAAACCTAGCCATATAAGGAATGTCATGTATGAGAAAAGAGTGCCCAAATTGGTTATCCAACATCAAGTGGTGAGTTATGAAATTGCACATATACAAGTAATATTATTGCAATGGAGAAGGTTGTATTCACATATTTAGGTTATAATTATGTATTTATTTTTTAAATATACAAATGTCAAAGTGTCCTTCAATTCCTGTTTATTCCTTAAAATGACTCCAATATATGAAAATATTATGTATTTCTCTTTGTAACAATGAATATTTTTATGTATTTTAATATCTTCAAAGACTGTTCATTGGAGGCATTCTACATATGATGATTCCTAATATTTTTGCCTACAAAATGAGTCCTTCTCTAGGGGACATATTAAAACTTGGAAATAGAATAATTACATGGAAAAGGCACTTCCATTTTTCTTAGGTAATGTGTACATGTTACAAAATAGAAGAAACTCTTTTGTGTTCTTCATGTCTGAAGGGAGATGAATTGTGTAGAGTATGGAATTAAATAGAGCCATTTGTTTAATGAGAACATCTGAGAATTCACATCTTTGGACAAGAGAAACATTAAACATACCATCCCTGTCCCCCATTCTCATCTTTAATTTTCTGTCACAAGTCATTATAACAACTCACATAGCCATCCTAAAGACAATTTAGGATGAAGGAATATCGATTATAAACATAAATAGAGGAATTTTCATTCTAATGAGATTCAAGAATGAGCAAGGAAAGAAAATGAATATTGATTTTTACCTGTAGGAAAAGGATTGTAAGGCAGGCAGTGGTGGCACACGCCTTTAATCCCAGCACTTGGGAGGCAGAGGCAGGTGGATTTCTGAGTTTGAGGCCAGCTTGGTCTACAGAGTGAGTTCCAGGATGGCCAGTACTACACAGAGAAACCCTGTCTTGAAAAACCACAAAAAAAGGATTGTAAAACACCATACACATTCTTTTTCTTTACTCTATATGAATGAAATTCTGTACTTTGGAAACCTCAATTCTGACATCAATTCCTGGTAATTCTCTCTCTCTCTCTCTCTCTCTCTCTCTCTCTCTCTCTCTCTCTCT
>NW_021604598.1:620916-712486 GCF_004785775.1 Grammomys surdaster | reverse complement strand
TCTCTCTCTCTCTCTCTCTCTCTCTCTCTCTCTCTCTCTCTCTCTCTCTGTTTATTTAAGTAAATGTCAGATTTTCTTCTAATTATTGGTTTTCTAAAGTACATGTTGATGATGTCTTAAATATATGAGTGCATTTTATGCCAAGTTTTTTTTATTAATTTTTTGTTAAAGTCCATATATTTTACAGAGTATTTGGAGTATTGTAGTTATTGATAGTTAATAGTTCTATTTTACAGTTATAATTTCCATGCAATACAATCCATGCATCCACTTTTAATTCAAGATTTCTATAGTTTTTCAGTCATATGTTTTATTTTTTCTATACTGTGCATTCTTCAAATGTTCTGGGAAATACTACATGATTATATTTATATAAACTTGCCTTAATATCTCCAAGAATGTAACAACAATACTGTAAACTTCCTTTATTTTAACATTTTATGTTGAATGTACTTTAAAAAAAACCACTTTTGATAGGTTCTCCCACTGCTTTTTTCATTTATTGATGTTTCAGGCCTAGCTGCTAAACAGCAACTAGGATTTCATTTTCTATATCAAATTCTTCACGTTATTCTTAGCTTGTGGCTTAACCTCTTAATTCCTTTTATGATAAATTCTGTGATCAAAGATAAAAAAAGTTGACTTTTGTTCCTACTGTCAGTTTTACTTGTAGAAATTTTATTATTCATTAATTTACAAAAATATAAATATATTACTTTATTTTTACTTTTCAATGCTTGCCTATGCTTAAGCATTTGAAACACTCTAAGTTGGTCCTTAGTAATTTGCTACTTTTGAACATATTTTCATTCAGTAAAAATAAATAATTAAGAATATTTGCATCTTTGAACATAATCATCTGTTTTTAAATAAGTTTGTCTTTTCTTGTCAAGAACTTGGTTTGTAAATCACCTCTACACCTTACTTTAGAATAATAATATATCACAAATAATTATGATGACAGAGATACATACTGGTGATAATTTTACAATTAGTAATATATATCATTTACTGGGTTTTCCTAAAATTTGCCAGATATTTTGAAACCTCACGAAAAAATTACCTGCTTTAATAATTATAGATTTATGTCTTTCCACAGTCCCTTTACTATGCCCATTTTTACCTTTAGCCTGATATAGTGTTTGCTATATTTACTTTACATTTACTTCCTGGATAACCCAAATAAAGTAAAAGAGTACCTAAATTAACAAAGCAAGAAATGTACAGGGAAACATTACTAGACAACAAAGAAATTAAGAATGTTATAAGGAGATATTTTAAAACCAATACTCTATGAAGCTGGAAAATTTAAATTAAATTAATAATTTTCTAAGTACAGCCAAAACATGAAAATTAAACAAAGAAGAATTCAGCAGGCCAAGTAGATTCATAATGAATGAGTACATTAATATAAAACTAAAAAGTCTTACAATTAAAAAAAATTACAGGAACAGATGTATTTAAAGTAGAATTATACCAGATATTCAAGTAAGATCTATTGCCCATACTTTTGAGCAATTCAAAAGAAATAGAGAAGGCACACTTCAAAACTTCTTTTAAGAGGCTAGCATCACTTGAGTAACAAGAACAATTAAAGACACAAACAAAAGGAATACTATAGGCCAATATCTCTAATGAACATAGACTTAAATTGCAAAGGGAATATTGAATAAAAAATATTCATATGACCAAGTTAGTGGCCTTTAAACCTGAAATTCAGGAATTCAAAATATGCAAGTCAATAATTGTAATAAACCATAAATGAACTTCAAAACAAAAATTATGAGATTGTCTCAATAGGTGCAGAAGAAAGGATTGACAGAATCCAATACTCTTTCAGGGTAAAAGTCCGAGAGAATGTAGGGCTAGAGGGAACATATCTCAACATAATAAAAGCTATAGAGAAGATACGCACTGTTATCATCATCCTAAGAGCAGAAAAAGCTTGAAGCGTAACTACTGTAGTAAAGAATAATACAAGGATGCCTTCTATTTCCACTCTTGATATTGAAGTTATACTCACAAAATTCAGGAAATAGAAACAAGCTAAATATCCTACAACTGAATAGGAGCAATGAAAATATGATACATAAATACTATGATATATTAATTAGTAGTAAAGAAAAATGAAATTCTGGGCTCTATGGGTAAATGGATAGAAGCAAAACAAACACGCTGAGATAGGTAACCCAGACCCAGAGAGACAATTTTGAATGTTCTCTGTTATAGGAAGTTGTTTGCTCTAATACTTCAGATCTCAATACATAGCCTATAGTAACTAATAACTCCAGGAAAGTGAAAAAAAAGACCATTGTCAGGATAAGGGAAGGTGACCCTACCCAGTGACAAAAGCAATAATTGCTTGACCATTGCTAAATTGTCAGCCCTAAAAACATATACAAATGACATTATAATATGGAATATATACATATACATATACATATACATATATATATATATATATATATATGCATATACACAAGCAGTAACAAATGAAGACCATAATTTAGAAGAACAGATGGCCATGTATATAGTAAGATTGAGATAGAGTAAATGAATAAGAAGTTTAAATAAAATACAACATACAAGCACATTTTTATTGGATATTTACATTTCAGATTTTATTCCCTTTCCACAGTTCTTCCCACTCAGAAACCACCTATCCCATCCCTCCTCCTTCTGCTTCTATGAGAATGTGGCCCCACCCACCCACTCCCACCTCCCAGCCCTTGAAACATTTTTTTATAATTTTTTTATTGGATATTTTATTTACATTTCATATGTTGTCCCCTTACCCCATCCCCCACCCACCCGGGAACCCCCTATCCCCTTACCCCTCCTCCTTCCTCTCTGTGGATGTAACCCCTACCTACCCCCCCCACTCCCACTTTCCCACGCTCAAAATCCCCACCCCCTGGGGTGTCCAAGCTTCATGAGGTCAAGGATCTCATCTTCCACCTATGCCCAGCAGGGTCCTCCAGTCTTACGTATTCAGCTGAAGCCCTGGATCCCTCCATAAGTGCTCCCAGGCTGGTGGTTTAGACCCTGGGAGCTGTGGTTGGTTGGTATTGTTGCTCTCCTCATGGTGCCACAAACCCTTTCAGCTCCTTCAGTCCTCACTCTAACTCCTCCATTGAGAACCCCATGATCAGTTCATTGGTTAGTTGTGAGCATCTGCCTCTGAATATGTCAGACTCTTGAAGGCCTCTGAGGAGACATCCATATCAGGCTCTTATCAGCATGCACTTCCTGACTTCCACATCAGCATCTACCTTTGGTGACTGCACATGGGATGGATACTCATGTGGAAAGGTCTTCAAATGGCCCCTCCTTCAGTTTCTGTCCCTCACTTTGTCTCCATATTTGCTCCCTTGAGTATTTTGTTGCTCCTTCTAAGAAGAACTGAATCACCCTCACTTGGTCTTCCTTCTTTATGAGCTTCATGTGGCCTGTGAGTTGCATCTTGGGCATTTCAAGGTTCTGGGCTAATATCCGATAATCAGTGAGTGAATACCATGTGTGTTCTTTTGTGATTGGCTTACTTCACTCAGGATGATGATTTCTAGTTCCATCCATTTACCTAGGAAACTCTTGAATTCATTGTTTTTAATAGCTGAGTAATACTCCATTGTGTAAATATACCACATTTTTTTAATCCATTCCTCAGTTGAAGGACATCTGGGTTCTTTCCAGCTCCAAGAACTTCAAGTCCCTGAAGAAAGAAGTCAAAGAGATACAAATAGGAAAGGAAGAAGTCAAAATATCGCTATTTGCAGATGATATGATAGTATACTTAAGTGACCCCCAAACTTCCACCAGAGAACTCCTAAACCTGATAAACAACTTCAGCAAAGTGGCTGGTTATAAAATCAACTCAAACAAATCAGTAGCCTTCCTCTACATGAAAGATAAACAGAGTGGGAAAGAAATTAGGGAAATGATACCCTTCACAATAGTCGCAAATAATATAAAATACCTTGGTGTGAATCTAACCAAGCAAGTGAAAGACCTGTATGACAAGAACTTCAAGTCCCTGAAGAAAGAAATCGAAGAAGATCTCAGAAGATGGAAAGATCTCCCATGCTCATGGATTGGCAGGATTAACATAATAAAAATGACCATCTTGCCAAAAGCAATCTACAGATTCAATGCAATCCCCATTAAAATCCCAACTCAATTCTTCACAGAGTTAGAAAAAGAAATTCTCAAATTCATATGGAATAACAAAAAACCCAGGATAGCGAAAACTATTCTCAACAATAAAAGAACTTCTGGAGGAATCACCATCCCTGACCTCAAGCTGTACTACAGAGCAATAGTGATAAAAACTACTTGGTATTGGTACAGAGACAGGCAGCAAGATCAATGGAATAGAATTGAAGACCCAGAAATGAACCCACACACCTATGGTCACTTGATCTTTGACAAAGGAGCTAAAACTGTCCAGTGGAAAAAGGACAGCATTTTCAACAAATGGTGCTGGTTCAACTGGAGGACAACATGTAGAAGAATGAAAATTGATCCATTCTTATCTCCTTGTACAAAGCTCAAGTCTAAGTGGATAAAGGACCTCCACATAAAACCAGATACACTGAAACTAATAGAAGAGAAGGTGGGGAAGACCCTCGAATACTTGGGCACAGGGGAAAAGTTCCTGAACAGAACACCAATGGCATATGCTCTAAGATCAAGAATTGACAAATGGGACTTCATGAAATTGCAAAGTTTCTGTAAGGCAAAGGACACTGTCAATAGGACAAAACGACAACCAACAAATTGGAAAAAGATCTTTACCATTCCTACATCTGATAGAGGGCTAATATCCAATATATACAAAGAACTCAAGAAATTAGACTCCAGACAACCAAATAACCCTATTAAAAAAAATGGGGTATAGAGCTTAACAAAGAATTTTCAACAGAAGAAACTCAAATGGCCGAGAAGCACCTAAAGAAATGTTCAGTGTCCTTAGTCATCAGGGAACTGCAAATCAAAACAACCCTGAGATTCCATCTTACACCAGTCAGAATGGCTAAGATTAAAAACTCAGGTGATAGTAGATGCTGGCGAGGGTGTGGAGAAAGAGGAACACTCCTCCATTGTTGGTGGGACTGCAAGATGGTGCAACCACTTTGGAAATCAGTGTGGCTGTTCCTCAGAAAATTGGACATAGCATTACCTGAGGATCCAGCTATACCACTCCTAGGCATATACCCAGAAGATGCTTGAACATATAACAAGGACATATGCTCAACTATGTTCATAGCAGCCTTGAAACTTTTTTAAGAAAAAAAAAATCAAGGAAGAACTGGCATTGTTGAAAAGAGAAAACAAGAACACAGTCCTAGCAGAGAGAAGTCTAAAAAGCACAGCAGGAGCAAAGACCATTCCCACAAGAGAGATCATCATGATAGCAGGGACCAGTCAGACAGACAGGATCATCAGAGAAGCCAGAGTGTAGAGACAGAGAGCCAAGAAAAAGATCATAAAAAATAGATGAGACTGTGTTAAGATTTTGTAAAATTGGATCACATTGAATCCTATAAATGTTGATTGAATTCTGCTTTCTCCACTCCCCAAGTTGAGACTGTGCAGTAGTGATGCACTCTTAGAGCTCCCTGTAGGCTGTGTTTTCTTTTGTGTAGGGAAATGGCTTTGTAATTCCATTAAGCATTGATGTTTCCACCCAGTTGTGTTGACACATGATGCACAGATTGTTCTTGCATTTTTGTTTGTTTTTAAAACATACAGTCTATACATAACATCCTGAAAATGTTTTAATTCCTTTGGTATGTTTGCCATGTTGGTTAAATTTGTATAAGGCAATAAACTGCCACTAATTCTGTTTTTGTTTTGTAGGTGTGAGATTATTATGGTTGTGTACTGAAGTTAGCATGGCTGTGCTTTACATAATAGAATGCTAAAGACTTTGGGAATGGATCTTGGATATTTGTTTTAGGAGAATTATGTGCTTTTCAGTATACACAAAGGCAACAGTTATAGGGTTAACATTCTGGTTCACTGTGTATTACCTTGGGCTCTTGCTAACGTCATTATCCTCCACAGTTAGTGTTAGAATTTATAAGAGGTTAAATTAGGGTATGATTTGATCAGAAGTCCTTTTAGAATTCTACCTCAAAGGAACGCTGTTAGTATGCTTAAAATGTATTTACTTTTCTCTTTATAGTGCGCTTCCCCCTCCCTCTTGAATTCTTTCTCAGATTTTAAAAGTACTATATTAAAATGTGTAAAGCCTGGCAGTGTATCAACACTATATTAACAAGTGATTGGGAGAGGGTGGGACACATGAGTAGAGAAGCATTCAAGCTTCAAGCTTTCAAAGAATTTTCATAAATGGAGAATAATTAAATTATGAAGCAGCTTGATAAAGTATCCTTTTTTAAGAATTCAAAACTTTTTTACTGGTAATGAAGATTGCTGTTTGAGGTTTTTAAGCTTAATCTAGGACAGAAATATTAATAGTAATACAGCGCTGAGTTATTTAAGACTATCAGCAAATTATTTGATAGATTATTCTTATGACTTATATTCTGATTTCAGAAAACCATCATGAGTGTGGAATAGATAGTGGAATAAATCTTCTTAAAAAAGAAAAAATTAAAATGATAGTAACACAATTTAAAAGAAACATATTACTACTTAAGAATTAATGTTCACTTTATGGTTAATATTCAGTTATCAGTGAGAACATACCATGCATGTCCTTTTGGGTTTGGTTTGTCTTACTCAGGATGATATCTTCCAGTTCAATCCATTTTCCTGCAAAATTCTCGATGTCCTTGTTTTTAATAGCTGTGTTGTATTCCAGTAAATGAACCACATTTTCTTTATCCATTCTTAGGTTGAGGGACATTTGTTGTTTTTTTCCCCCCAGTTTCTGGGCTGTTACAAAAAAAGCTACTATGAATATAGTGGGACAGATGTCTTTGTGATATGGTGGAGGATCTTTTTGGTATATACCCATGAGCAGTATAGCTAGATCTTAAGGTAGAACTATTTCCAATTTTTTGAGAAACTGCCAGATTGATACCATGTGAATGTTTAAGTTTGCAATCTCAATCTCATATGCAATGAAGAAGTGTTTCCCCTTCTCTATATCTTCCCCAACATGTGCTGTCACTTAAGTTATACACACACACACACACACACACACACACACACACACACACACAGAATTTATTTTTTTACTTTTCCACTTTACATCCTGCTAATCCAGTTACCTCCTCCATTAACACATGCCCCTTAGCCCCTCCCCTTCTCCTCTGAGCAGGTAGAGGAATTCCCAGGTACCCCCAGAGTATCTCCCAACCCTGTCCCTATAAGTCTCTGGGAAGCAATTCTCCCACAAGTGTTAAGGCTGGACAAGGTAGCCCAGCTAGAAGAACATATCCCACTTACAGGCAACAGCTTTGGGGATAGCCCTTGCTCCAGTTGTTTAGGACTCACATGAAGGCCAAGCTGCATCTGTTACATTTGTGCTGGGAAGCCTAGATCGAGCCCATGAATGTTCTATCATTGATAGTTTCTGAGAGCCCAGAAGCTCCAGGTTAGTTAATTTTGTTGGTCTTCCTGTGTAGTGCCTATCTCCTCAGGGGCTGTAATCCTTCCTCCTATTCTTCCACAAGAGTCCCCAAGCTCTATCCATTGTGTGACTGTGGTTGTATGACTCTGTCTGAGTTAGTTGGTAGGTGGAGCCTCTCAAAGCACTACCATGCTAGACTTCTATCTGGAAGTAAAACAAAGTACTATTAACAGTGTCAGGGATTGGTTCTTGCCAATGGGATATTTCTCAAGTTAGCCCACCTATTGGTTAGTCATTCTCTCAGTCTCTGCTCCATCCCCCATTCCTGCATTTCTGTAGACAGGATAAATTTGGGCTAAAAGTTTTGTAGGTATGTTGGTGCCCGTATGGCTCTTCCTGGGTTCCTGTCTGGCCATAGGAGGTGGCCTCCACAAGCTCCATATCCCCCATGCTCTGAGTCATAGCTAAGGATAACCCCAGTGATTCTCAGGAGCCTCTCCTGTCTCAGATCTCTATCTCTTCCTGGAGATGCCTCTCCATCCCCAACAAATGCAAATTTTTATAATTCACATGGTCATCTGGCCATACAACCCTGCCCCTCCGTAGTTAATCCTCTTTTCCACCTAGTTTCCCCCCCCCCATCTACCTTCCAAGTGAAGCTCAAGTATCCTGTCTTGTGCCCTCCGTCTGTGGAGTATAGCAGAGACATGGTACATTTTAAAGGTAGTATCCACATATAAGTGAATACATATGATACATGTCTTTTTTAGAATTGAATTACTTCACTCAGGATAATATTCTCAAGATCCATCCATTTGCCTGCAACAGTTATAATATATTTGTTTTTCATAGTTGAATATTATGCCATTGTGTAGATGTACCATATTTTCATTAACCAGGCTTAAGTTGAGGGATATATATATAGGAGGATTCCAGTTTCTGGCTATTACAAATAAGGCTGTAATGATCAAAGCTGAGCACGTTTTTGTAGGATGGTGGAACACTTTTTGGGTATATGCCCAAGAGTAGTATAGCTGCATCTTGAGGTAGAACTATTCCCAGTTTTCTAAGAAATTTCCAAGTTGATATTTAAAGTGGTTGTACAAGTTCTTACTCCAACCAGTAATAGAGGTGGGTTATCCTTACTCCATATCCTCACTAGCATGTGCTATCATTTGAGGTTTCAATCTTAGACATTCTTACCAGTGTAAGATAGAATCTCAGTAAGTGCTTCTGGACCATTCAAGATGCCTCTATTGAGAATTCCCTGTTTGGCTATTGAGTTCTTCATAAATTTTGGATATTAGCCCTCTATCAGATGTAGGGTGATGGAGACATTTTTTTTTCTATTTGTAGGATGCTGGTTTTTGCTGTAGACAGTTTCCTTTGCCTTACAGAACCTTCACAGTTTCATGAACTTCCATTTATCAATTGTTGGTCTTAGAGCCTGACCCATTCATTGGTGTTCTGTACAAGAAATTGTTTCCTGTACCAATGACTTCAAGGGTATTTCCCATTTCTCTTCTATAAAATGAGTTCCTTGATCAACTTGGACTTGAATTTTGTATGGGATAATAAATACTGATCTATTAATATTCTTCTATATGTAGACATACACTTAGACCAGCAAGATTTGTTGAAGATGCTTTGTTTTTTAATTGTATGGGTTTAGCTACTTTATCACAAGAAAACTGTTCAGAGGTGTGTGGGATTATTTCTGTGTCTTTGATTTGATTCCATTGATCAACAATTCTGTTTCTGTATGAATATCATGCAGATTTTATCACTATTGCTCTGTAGTACAACTTGACACCTAGGGTCGTGATTGCTCCTGAAATGCTATTATTGTCCAGCTTTGTTTAGGTTATCCTGGGTTTATTAGTTTCTATATGAATTTGAGAATTGCTCATTCAATCTCTATGAAAAACTGCATTGGATTTGATGGAGATTGAATTGAATCTATACATTACTTTTGGTAAGATGGTCACATTCACAATGTTAATTCTATCTACCTATGAACATAGGAGATATCTCTATATTATGATATCTTGTTCAATTATTTTCTTAAGAGAGTTGATGTTTTTGTCATGGAGAACTTTTACTTGTTTGGTTAGAATTAGAGAAAGATATTTGATATTTTTAGTGGTTATTATAAAGGGTAATGTTTCCCTAATTTCTTTCTTTGCAAGTTTATCATTTGTATAAAATAAGGATACTGATTCTCTGAATTAATTTAGTATCCACCCAATTTGCTGAAGCTGTTTATCAGGTATTCTCTGATAGAATTTTGTTGCTTGCCTATGATAGTATACTATCATATCATATTCAAAGCAAAGCAAAAAGGAACACAATCTGGGGGAATCCTGGAGATGAAAACCCTAAGGAAAGAACAAGAACAGCAGACCCAACCATCACAAATAGAAAACAAGAGATGGAAGAAGGAATCTCTGGAGTGGCAGGTACAAGAAAAGAAATTGATACATGAGTCAAAGAAAATGTTAAATCTAAATAACCCCTGTCACAAAATATTCAGGAAAACTGGGATACTCTGCAAAGCTGTAACCTATAAAGAATAGGAATAGAAGAAGGTGAAGACTTCTACATCCAAGGACCAGAAAAATATTTTCAACAGAATCATAGAAGAAAACTTCTCCAACCTAAAAAAAAGATATCTATTAATATATAGTGAGCTTACAGAAAACCAGTTATATTGGACCAGAAAAGAATATTCTCCTACACATTATAATCAAAACAATGGTCCCATAATGGAAGGATGAGTACAGAAAATGTAGTTTATTTACACAGTGGGATACTATTTAGGTACTAAGAAAAAGGACATCATGAGTTTTGCAGGCAAATGGATAGAACTAGAAAATATCATCCTGAGTGAGGTAATTCAGGCTGAACAGGACTTACTTGGTATGTACTCACTAATAAGTAGATATTAACCAAGAACTACAGAATACTCAAGATGCAGTCCACAGAACTTAAGAAGGTTAACAAGACAATGAGTCCAAGTGATGATGCTTCAATCCTACTTGGGAGGGAGAAGAAAGCAGAGGGCAGGAGGAGGAAGGAAGCTGGGTCAGAGAGAGGGAGAGTAGGGGCAGAGTAAAAGGTAAACAAATCAGGTTCTGTGTGTATGAAGGAGGCAAAAGTGAAGCCCTGAGGGCCAGCAAAATGAATGGAAATATATAACTCTGAAGGTGGGAGATGGGGATGCTCTAGAATATACCAGAGATCTGGGAGTTGAAAGAGTCTCAAGATTCAAAGGGAGGGACCTTAGGCAAATGCCCAACACTGGGGAGAGAGAACTTGTAGAATCTACTTCCAGTAGATAGATAAGGCATCAAGTGGATGGATGGGGTTACCATCCCACAGTCAAAAATTCTGACCCAGTATTGTTCCTGTCTAAAAAACTACAGGGACAAAAATGGAGAAGAGACCAAGGAAGAGGAGGTCTAGTGACTAGTGCAACTTGGGATTCATCTCAAGTGGAGGCTCCAAGGCCTGATGTGATGATGCACTTAAAGACAGGAGCCTAGCAGGGCTGCCCTCTGAGAGGCCCAAAAGCAGATGAGTAAGTCATAAGCAGATATGCTGGAAACCAGCCCTGGATTGGTGGGAGGAGAAGAGATCTTTCTTCTCCTCCTTGTTGGTTCTTCTTGAGGCAGCCGAGGGGAATGGAAATTGGAAGAGCATTGTCAGGGGTAAGACTTGGTCTTATGAGATTCGGGGTAAGACTTTGGTCTTACAAGATATTTAGGGTTTCTGTATAATAAGGTTTACTTCTTTACATTACTAAAGTTTACTTACTAGGCTACTGTAGCTGACCTGATATCTGTTTGATCCTCTGAGGCCAGAAACTGCAGTTTCTGGGTGCAGTTTTCACCTCAGCCCAAGGACAGCAGAGGATTATGCAAATAGCCTTTGTACTTTCTCTGCAGGCTCTGCTGGGCTCTAACTTAGGTCTGTTAGTTTGAGGTCACAGGAAGAAAAGACACTTAGAGAAGTTCTTATAGTTTATTATTACGTATAAAATGTTTCCTATGAAAGCTATCTAAGAGCAAAAGTGGAAAGGTCCTAAGTGGGGAAATGAAAAAAAAATTATAACAGAGGAAAAATTCTAAGTGGAGAAATTCTAAGCAGGGAATAAAGTAAGGGGAGAAAGGATGGCTCCTAACGAACTTCTACATCTATGACTAGTCTATTCTTCCACTACCACAACTACTGCTACGACTACCACTTCTTTGTCTTTGTCTTCAGAACTTATACATCATTCAGAGTACATGATCACATGTTGCAAAGTTCATCACAAGTTCACACCAAAAATCAAATCATAAATTGAAATAGAAGTTTACAACAGAGAATGTTTACATGCATATCCATTAGAAGTAATTATCTAGCTAAACATTGATAACTTGTCTAGCTCCACAGGTTCACTGAAGGTTTAAAGCTATAGCTAAGAAATTAGTGAAGTTTTGTATAGGTAAGCTCAGGCAATATTCTCTCTTTTGTCCTAGCACCTATAATAAACTGTGAATTCCCTTTTAGTGACCTTTGGTTAATTGTTTTACAACTTCATTAGAATGTGCTCTGAGCAGGAGAAAGTCTAGTTACTATCTAAGGGCAATTAACTGATGACACTCAGGAGACTGGCAGAGTTTTCTTTGCAGTTTTGAATATCAGAAAGGGACTCAGTACCAGTCCCTCTATAAAAGAGCTTAATAATCATTGACATAATTTTAGGAATTCTTGTAGGATCCCCATTAAGACTTAAGAAGTCATCTATTTGTCTATATCGCATCACTACAAGACAGTACATCTTCATGAGTCTGCAGAATCGGCTCCAAAGGGTTGTGCTATTGCTTAGTGATTGCTAAATATGTTTAATGATGATGATGATGATGATGATGATGATAGTAATAATAATAGGGAAAGCATATTAATAGCAGGAATCCTTCCTAAAATAAGTCTCTCACAGCTTTGCTGGATGAGAGCTCACTCTGCCACAGATTATATAATAATCCGAGGCAAGCATTTCAGGATGATCATCTGCTAATAATTAGCTTGTCCCATTATGGCTCCTGACACAGATACTTACACCAAACCAATGATATGAATTCAGGGCCCTTTGTGCTTGAAGTTGAGGAGCAGGGTTATCCCATAGGGAGACCAGCAGTCTCAACTAACCTGAATCCCTGAGATCTCTCAGAAGCTCAGCCACCAACCAGGCAGTATACAGTAACTGGTCAGAGGACCCCAACACATATACAGCAGGAAACTACCTGATCTGACCTCAATGAGACAGAACTCACCTAACACTTGACAGACAGGGAATGAGGAAGCATCATGGGATATGGTGGTGTGAGGGGGAATGGGGACATCTTCTTGGAGATGGAAGGAGAAAGAATGGAATGGGGAAGTGCTATAGGGCAGAACTGGGGGGGAATGATTGGACTGTAAAAAAAGATTAAAGATAATAATAATAATAATCACCTACAATGGCAAAAAGCCAAGTAACATAAAAATAGCTAGAACTATTAGAATTACACCCAACTTCTCAATGGAGTATAAAATCTAGAAATGTATGGACAGATGTCTTGAAGCCTCTAAGAAACCATTGGTATCAACCTAGACTACTACAACCAACAAAACTCTCAAGCACCATAATTGGAGAAAGGAAGGTATTCCAAATGAAACCAAATTTTGGCGATATCTATCCACAAATCCAGCCCTACAGAAAACAGTTGAAGAATAAGTCAAAACTCATAAAACTCAAAGAGGGTTGAAGAAAAATACACATAGGAAAACTACACATAAGAAAACAGGAAATATATGTCAACAGCCACAAAAACTAAATATGGAAACATACAAAAGTATACACACACCACTGCAACCACCACCATCCCAAGCACTACTACCACAACCACCACCACCACCATCACCACCACCACCAACAACAACAACAACAACAAAAAGAACACCTCTACCACCACCACCACCAACAGCAATTACAACATCAAATAACAGAAATTAACAATTATTGACCAAATAACTAATAATTGAAATTAACAAATAATGTTTCTCAACATCAATGAACTCCATTTTTCCCCAAAAGACACAGAATAACAGAATGGATGCAAATAGAGGATCCATCATTTTGTTGCATACAAGAAACACACTTTAGCAACAAAATTAAAGATTACTTCAAAATAAAGTGCTGGGATTTTTTTTCCAAGCAAACAGACCCCAGAAGCAAGCTGAAGTTGATATTCTATTATCTAATAAAATATAATTTCAGCCATGAGTAATAAAAAAGGTGGGGAATGACACTTCATATTATCAAAAGGAAACTTCATCATGATGACATCTCAATTCTGAACATATATGCTCCAAGTGAAAGGGCACCCACATTTATAAAAACAAAACAAAACAAAAAAAGCAACAAAACATCAAAAGAAACCTTACTAAACTTAAACAATACATTAATCCCCACACATTACTAGTGGATGAAGTCAACAACCCACTTTCATCATTGGACAGCTCATCCAGACAGAAACTGAACAGAGAAATAATGAAGCTAACAGATGTTATGAATCAAATGGACCTAACAGATATTTACACATTTCATCCAAACACAAAAGAATATACCTTCTTCTCTGGACATCACCTTCTACAAAACTGACCATATAGTCAATCATAGAGCAATCCTCAACAAATAAAAGAAAGCTGAAATAACTCTTTGAATCTTATCATATCACTGTGGATTACAGCTGAACTTCAACAACAAGAACTAGAAAATATCATCATGATTGAGGCAACTCAGACTCAAAAGGACATGCATGGTATGCACTCACTAATAAATGGATGTTAGACAAGAAAAGTACAGAATACACAGGATATGAGGCACAGAACTCAAAAATATTAACAAGCTGAAGGGCCCATGTGAGGACCCCTCAATCCTACTTGAGAGGGAGAAGAAAGCAATCACAGGAGCAGGGGAGAGTGGGACTTTGGTGAGAAAGGGGACAGGGAAGGGAAAAGGGGAACATGATCAGGTATTGGGTTGGGGGAACAGGACTGAAGCCCTCCTTGAGGGGCAGCAGAAAGAATAGAAACAGATAACCACGGAAGGTAGGAGGTGAAGGGACCCTTCGGAATGTATCAGAGACCTGGGAGCTGAGAGACTCTCACAACTCAAAGGGAGGGATCATAGAAGAAATGACCTACAGTGGGGAGAGGGGATTTGTAGATAGCACCTCCAGCAGAAAGACATCAAGTGAGTGATGGGGTTGTCATCTTACAATCAAAAACTTGGACCCAGAATTGTTCCTGCCTGAAAGAACTATAGGGACAAAAATGGAGAAGAGTCTGAGGAAAACGAGGTCCAATGACAGGCTCAAATTGGGATGCAGCTAAAGGGAAGGCCCCAAGGCCTGACACTATTACTGAGGCTATGGTGTGTTCACAAAAAGTGGTCTATCATGACTATCCTCCAAAAGACCCAACAAGCAGCTAAAAGAGTCAGATTCAAATATTCACACCCAACCAATGAATGGAAGCTGCTAACCTTTTTTGAATTAGGGAAACTCTGGAAGAAGTTGAGGAGGAGGGTGACCCCATAGAAGACCAGCAGTTTCAACTAACTTGGACCTCTTAGATCTCTAAGACACTGAGCCACCAAACAGGCAACATACACTAGCTTATATGAGGCCCCCAACACATATACAGCAGAGTGTTGCCTGGTTTGGCCTCAGTGACAGAAGAAGCACCTAACCCTTGAGAGACTTGATGCTCCATGGTGTGGGGAGGTCTGGTGGAGTGGGAAGGTAATAACATCCTCTTGGAGATGGAGAAGAAAAACTGGGATGAGAAACAGTCAGAGGATGGACTGGGTAGGGGATAAAGACTTGGCTGTAACAAAAGAACAAATAATAATAATAATAATAATAATAATTTCATTAAAATTATGTATATATTTATACAAAAAATTAGATATCTATTTCAGGTAAATAACATTATAACTCCTTTTATGACCTTTAGGCACTCTTATTTTTGTTTTCCCCTCCTTTTACTTGTTTTGTATTTACTTTCCTCATATCCCTGAAGAGCCTCTCTACCTCATTTTCCTCATAAATCTCTTGTACCCTTTTATTCCCTTCTCTATTGAGCCCAAACACCTGTATCCTGACATTTCTTTCTTTTTTTTTTAACTAATCATTCCATTTGTTTACATCTCAAATGACATTCCATTTCGTGGTTACTCCCTCCACCATCCCCTCATCCCATATCTTCCCTTCCCCTCCCCTTTGCCTGTATGAGAGTACCCATCCAGCTACCCACACTCTCCTATCCTAACTCTTCAGCATCCCCCTGCACTGGGTCATCAAACCTCCCCAGGATCCAGGGCCTTCCTTCCTGTTGCTGTCAGGCAAGGCTATCCTCTGCTACATATGTATCTGGAGCCATGGATCCCTCAAGGTATACCCCTGGGTTGATGGTCTAGACTCTGGGAGAACTGGGTGATCAAGTCAGCCTATGTAGTTCTTCCAATGGGATTGCAATTCCCTTTTGCTCCTCCAGTCCTTCTGCCAGCTCCACTACCAGGTTCCCTGAGTTTAGTCTGATGGTTGGCTCCAATCCCCCACATGTGCATTGCTCATTTGTTGGCCAGATTTCCAAAGGAACCACCACACTAGTTTCCTGTCAGCAAGCACCTCTTGACCACAGCAAGTGTTGGATTTGGTGTCTGCAGACATGATATATCTCCAGGTGGGACTGTCCTTGGTTGGACCTTCCTTCAGTCTCTGTTCCACTTTTTGTACCTGTTCTTCCTTTGGACAGAAATATTTCTGAGTTAAAAAATTTTGAGACGGGTGCGTAGCTCCATCTCTCTACCAGGGCCCATGCCTATCAACTGGAGGTGGTCTCTACAGGTTCTATCTCCTTAATCTCTGAGTATTATGGCTAAAGTCAATTCTGTTGGGTCCTGGGAACCTTTCGTTTCTCTGGTGTCTGGTATCCTCCAGTTGCTATCCCCAGTTCCTCATCCCCCACTGCTACCTATTTTTGTTTGATTTCCTGACCTTCTTTACCTCTCTCAAATCTCCTCTGTTGGGAAAATGGGTGTCCTGTGTCTGCCCTACCATGGGGCTAGGACTGCTCTGGGAGGCAGAGGCATGTGGGAAGTTTGACTACACTTACCCCATGCCAGTACTGGGTGGGAGTCAGGCTATGTGAAGCCACAGGACCCCAATTCAGGGGGTGCAGTCTGAGGTCTCAAGGGCAGCTAGAAATGGCTTGGGGCTCCCCAGCCCAAAAGCTATTCTGGGGACAGGCTAGGTCTCAGGCTTTTAGGCCTCCAGGAGCTACTGGGAGCCCTAGAAGAGCTGAGAACAAAGTGAGGCCCCCCCCAGGCTTTTTGTAGCCTGAGGCTGAAGGATAGAGGGGGAGAAAAACTCTGGCTGTGCCCTGCAGAAGGAGTCTTTGGCATGTCCCAGTGGTTTGTCTTGGCTTGTTCACAGGTAGCTGGCTTGGGTTAGTCGTCACTGTGACTGGGAACACAGAGAGGTAGGTGGGAGATTAAACAGCAGCTCTGAAGGCGAAGGTCTTCTCCATTGCTCCCTATGGTGAATCCCGATGAATCAAGAAGCAGACCATGGTTTTAAAATGTTTATTTTTTTATTGGGTATTTTATTTATTTAAGATGTTTATTGTCATGGTAGAGAGTATATGAGAAATTTTACCGCATTTTTCTCAGGGTGGGCCTGAGGTTAAATACTTATTGCAGTGAGGAGGGTCTGGGAAGGAGAACTTAATTGGCTAAGCCCTTGTAGCCTTTAGGTACCACATTAATATGGAGATCTGTCTTGAGGCCATGTGGCCTGTAGTCATGCCCTCTACCTGTGGAGGGGCTAGGGGATGTTGCCCTATGTGACTGAAGGACACAAATCTAAGGAGGGCTGCAGTCTCCTGTCAGGAGCCTGGAGTCTGGCAAAAAGCCTGCTGTCCCTTAGGGTCACCTGAGGTCCCTCCTGGGGTTCCTCAGTATCACCTGGAACCTCTAGGGGTTTCTAGCCTGTGTTTGACCAGAAACCTGGTTGCCTTTCAAGGTCCTACAACTCCCCCTTTACTTTTTTAAAAGAGAGGAGTCACTGGAGTGACTATCATTTGTAGGGAAAATTTTGGGTGAGGTAGAAGATCAAAAGAAAACACTACACAGGCTGGAGGGGTAGCACAATTAAGTCAGAGGGGTAAGGAGAGGTTGAGAGTGGGGGTTAGGAAGACAAGGGATCAGTGAACCAGTAATTGTTCTTTGGGTTGTACAGTTTGAGGGTAATAACATCAATTTTAAACAACATTTGATTAATCTAGATAGACATCATGTTTTCTTTACTAACATGTAACTTCTCCCAAGTTCAATAGTCATTTGACTTTGGCAAAAAGTTCATCTGTAGCTAGAAGGTTCAAGTCTGCCCTCTGTGGGATTCAGTGCATGTCTCTGGATCTCAGCTTGTATCTTGGGAGTCTTCCTTCAGATGATGTGTCTGGAGGAAGGCAGCTTTGTTGTCTCAGGCAGGTCCTAGGAAATGACATTGTCTCTGCTGGATTCTGTGGGAGCAGCACTGTCCTTTTTCTTTTGGGGATAGCCTGTAGGGTAATCACAGCAGAGAAGCAGAACCCCAGCAGGGGGATGTCTGCATAGGGTGGGTAGCAAAAGTGTTAAGCATGTAATGATTTGTTTGAGAGTACATCATGGCCTGCTGTTATGATCCTAGAAAAGCAAGAGTGTTTGAGGAACTTAGTCCTGGTAGGCATCTTTTAAGTTTGCTTTGGATGGCTGAGGAAGAAAATACCATGTTAAATATGTATCTGGGATAGGCAGCAACAGTTTGTCTGTAAAAGAAAGCTGATTGTTAATTAAGGATTGAATAATGGTGATCAACATAGTTGATTTGACCTGTGGAAGTAGATTAGATGACTTTTGAGACTTTAAAGAAGTCCCAAAGAAATTGAAAAATATTTTGGACATATATCATGAAATCTAGGGAGAAAAGAAACATGACCCCATGAGAATCCCTGCGTCCAATCCTGGGACTTTGCATGTTCTATAAATGTAATGGACAAAGGAAGGCGTCAACCCAAGGTGACACAGTTGAAACCTTTACAAAGAGGATTGGCATCTACAAGGCTTTGAGGGGGCAAAAAGTTTCGTGAGACAGTAATATAATCCCAAGAGGAGGCTGGACTCAATAAACTATCCCAGAGGTCTTACAACTCCAACTGGCACAATAAAAATCAGCTTTGCCATCACACTTATGATGGACAGAGCAGCCACAATGGAGTCCCGGGCAAACATAAAAATCTATACTTAGAAGTAAGGTTTGGCTGACAGAATTATCACAGCCAGGGTCAACTGGTCAAAAAACTGAACCCCAAACATGTTGAGGAGCAATAATCTGAGTATTGGGTGCATTATTCTCTGGGGCACTGTATAAGTCTAGCTGATGTTGAAGACCCCAAGGGGACACTGTTCCCTGTGCCAGTTTATAAAGATTGGAAGTAAGGCGTGTCAGCCACCAAACACTGGTGGAAATTTTGGAAGTGTCCCAGACAGCATCATCCCTTTCTGAGATGACTATCCAAGTATAATTCCAAGGGATGCGTCTATTAGGGGCCTTAGGCGGAGGGAGTTGAGCACTGATGGTCATCATGGTCATCCACAGGACCACAAACATTCTTGCCTGGAGTAGCATCTGTAAAAGGAATGAGATCTGTCTCAGGAGGAGACTGTGGCTCCATTCTTGACATAGGTGGGTTAACAGTTTTCACAAGCCTCTCTGGTAACCATCTTGGGCCAGCATTCTCTTTGTCATATTATGCAGGCAGACCCTAATCCCCAAATAAAGACAGGATCTGGTCCTTTCCATTGTCCAGTACGGGGATCCTTCCAATCACTAGTGCATGAGAATCCTGTGATTTGGGATGCCACAAATGGTCAGCTGCTGACCTGCCTTCATTGTCCAGTGACAAGAAGTTGAGAACAAAGAGAGACTATTGAGTCTGTTTTGAGGTGTCAAGGGAGAGTAAGCATCTGTAACTTCAGTCAGGCTTTGAAATGTATTTTTTAAGGTCTGATGGGCTCTTTCTACAATGCCTTGGCCTTGAGGATTACAGGGAATCCCTGTAATATGTTTCATATCAAACTGGGAACAAAACTGTTGAAACTTTGTTCCTGTATAACTAGGGCCATTGTCAGTTTTAATAATCTGTGGCTTTCCTATGACAGCCATGCATTGTAAAGTATGTGTTATCACATCAAGCAATGCTTCTCCAGAAAGGGGAGACAGATGTATAAAGCCACTATAGGTATCAACTCTAACATGCACATATTTTAGCTTTCCAAAAGAGGGAAAATGAGTAATATTCATCTACCATCGTTCATTAGGGATGAGTCCTCTAGCATTAACTCCCAAGTGGGGAACTGGTAGTAGAGTGAGTGGCACATCCACCACAGGACTTAACAATTTCTCTTACTTGTTCCCTAGAAATTTTAAACATCTTGTGTAAGGTAGAGGCATCTAGATGTTGTAAAGCATGAACCCATTTTGCCAAATCTATGGAATCAAGTAGGGTGGGGAATGCTGCATGAGTGGTCTCATCAGCTATGGCATTTCCATATGACAGAGGACCACCCAGGCCAGAATGAGCTCTCAAGTGTCCTACAAAAAAAAAATGGCACTGTCCTCTTAATGATTAAGGACTGAATTTCTACAAATACTTTGGAAGTAGTAGAAGCAGGCTTAATATATGGGACTGTCTCTAAAACAGGAATAGACTGGGCCACGTAGCCACTATCAGTATACAAATTAAATGGAGTCATTGATAACATTTTAAAAGCCCGAAGGACTGCAAACAACTCCACCAGCTGTGCCGAGGTATATGGGGACCGTACTGAAATAACCTGATCTTGTATAACATAGGCAGCTCTGCCTGTTGAAGCCATCTGTAAATACTAATGTTCCCTCAAGGAGTGGAGTCCTGGAGGTGACTTTGGGGAAAGTCAAGGAATGCATCTTTACAAATTGTATAAGTGGTCATTTGGATAATGATTGTCTACGGTGCCTGCAAAGGAGGCGCAGGCTATGGCCCAATCACCATTAGATTGAAGAAGCCACTCCACATGATCTGATGTGTAAGGAACAAAAATTACAGTAGGATCCTTACCAAAATATTGTCTGGACATTTTTCTTCCTTTGACAATTAGGGTGGCAGAGAAGGAATAATAGGTTGTTTAAACCTTGCTTGGCCTTAAGGGGAGATATATCCATAATAAAGGACATCCCTTTCTTGGAGGAGTCTGGGATTATTGCCAAAAGACCCCCACTGGGGTATGCATTGTAGCACAAACAATATAATAAAGTGTGATAGCGTAATGAATTTGAAATGTGGTTTGGGAAAATATGGCCAGACTTATTTGCTGTAGGGCTGAAATGGCTTGGGGTGTAAGGGTTTGAGGAGACAAAGGATGGGAGTCTCCTGAAAGAAGTTCATTAAGGGGAACTAGATACTCAGGAGGAATCTTCAAATAGGGGTGAACAAACTCAAAAGTTGTTGCTTTTTCCCAAGGTTTCTACTAGAAACCCCTACCTTAAAGACACCAGGACCCTGGGGAGACAGGAATAGCAGAGGCCTTTGGGGCCCAAAAGATTACTTCTTCTCACCCTATGCTTACTTTGAGTCTAAATGGAAAAACTTTTCAAGGGCTCTTAGATTCAGGTGCTGATGCCACTGTTATCTCAGACAGATTTTGACCAGCTGCCTGGCCACTGACTAATTCAGCCACACACTTACAGGGCATTGGACATTCCAAAAACAATCAGGTCAGCATTCAAACCTTTAACTGGGTAGATCAAGAAGGAAATTCAGACACTATAGTCCCCTATATGATTCCAGATTTGCCAGTCAATCTCTGGAGTAGAGATATTCTCTCCCAAATGAATGTTTTCATGTGCAGTCCCAATGACTTGGTGACAAGACAAATGTTGGCTTAGGGATGCCTGAGAGGACAAGGATTAGGAAAACAGGCACAAGACATAAAAGAACCTCTGGTTGTGACAAAGAGACCTGACTGGCAAGGCTTGGGATTCCAGCCTCAGCCTTTTCCCTAATGACCAACAATCATGCCTGCTCCCCAGACTCATGCAGAAAAAAAACTTCTTGGAAAGATACTATCCCCATCTGGGTTTATCAGTGGTCACTAACACAAGAAAAGTTGGCTGCTGCCAGGCAATTGGTTCAGGAACAGTTGGCAGCTGGCCACATTGAGCCATCGTCCTCTCCTTGGGATCTGTTATGCAGGTATGAACAAAGGGCCTTCAGTAGTACTAGCAAGAATCTGAATCTCCTCCTGGTGGTCAGGGTCTATAACTCCAGGTGTAATCTGGAGTCCCTTTAAGGAACACGAAGCTCTTCCCAGGACTATGTCAAAAGTATTTGGGGGTAGAGGGCCATGTACGACAGTAGACATGGCCTGGATGCCCTCCTCTGGGGTCAATACTATTGTGGAGGTGGTACAGGGGTCCAACCCTGGGCTGCCTTTGGTGGTTTTCCAGAGCTGGGTAATGGACAGCTAGAGGCCTGGTTGTTGGATAACGGGCTGAGTGTGTGATATGAAATCTGTTGAGGAACAAACCCTATTGCCATGGGGCTTGTTCTGGGGGCGGGGGCCGCAGGCTGCCTCCTCGAGTAAGTTCCCAGCAACCACGGAGGTAAGGGGCGTCCCTGGTTGCTTGTAATACTTTTACACTCATTGGACCAATCCAGACCCCTGCAGCAGCGGAGGAACACAGAGGTTGGCATCCCCTGTGCCAGGAGCTCGTTGTTCTGGCCCCCAATTGGAGGTCCCCAAAACTGGAGAGGATGGGGACATTCTTGCTGAAAATGACCAGGCTGCTCACAATTATGACAGATTTTTTTGGAAGCCTTTTAAACCCACCCTCTGAAGGGCAGCACCAATCGTCAGGCCTATAGCATGGCTTGTCCCAGTCCCTGCATACAGATGGATGTATTCCGCCAATGACTTAGACCTGTGATGTTTAAGAGTATCTTGACAAGCAAGGTTGGCATTTTCAAAGGCAAACTGTTTGATAAAGGGATTTCCAGGCTAATGCACCCTAAACAGGTGCTCAGCGGTCTCTGTAAGACAGCTAATGAAGGAATTATAGGACTCATCTACTCCCTGTATCACCTTAGTGAGAGCAGCGGAACAGCCCGATTTTGGAGGCAGCTTTTTCCAAGTTGCTAAGCAAGCCTGGCAGACTTGAGCCAGAAGTCTGGACAAGAAACACATTTGGGCTTTCAAGGTGTTATAGGGAGGCTCACCTAAAATCTTTTTCATGGTCCATGATTTAGTGTCTTGGTGCGCACAAATCCTGATTTCAATTTCCTTTGCTGTTTCCGCCACCTCTGCACCAGAAAGTGCAGCCTTAGCAAGCTGGGAAAATTCTCTGAGCGTGAGCCATCCCTCAGTTATGTATTTCAAGAGTGCCAATATGAATGGGTCTATAAGGCCATAAGTAGACACTGCCGCTTTAATTTTCTCTAGAATTTTGAAATCAATCGGTTTATAGCAATAAAGGGGCGATACCTTCTCCTGCTTGATTAAGGATGACACGGGGGCGGGGGATTTCCTGCTTCCTGTGAATCAGGTTGTAGTTCATCATGTATACTTTCCTCCCTGCCCCCGTCCTGTCTGTTCTCCAAATCAGTCCGTGGGGACAGGGGATCTCTAGAAATTATAGTTCTGCTTCTTAGAGAAAGCCAACACTCTCTTTTTCTGAGATTTAGCGGAGATTTGTTGAGAGGAAGGTTCAGAGCTCTCTGCACTGCCACCCACAGGAGCTGAGGCCTCTTTTCCGGCTGCCAAGGAAGGAGGTGTAAGGCTAAGTAGTTCTGCTTCTAGCTGCTGGAGAGCTCTAACTAATTCAGCCACTAAAGGTGGGGCTGAAAGAGGCTTTTCTCTTAAAGGGCACAGAGACAGCATAGGAGTGCAAGTTGCTAGGTTAGCAGAAGGGGAATTGGAGGAAGACTCTTTAAGGGAGCACTCTCCTTCAGAAATCAAATGCTGGAAATCTGGCCATTCTAGGGTGGTTCTAAGAATGTCATTAATGAGAGACCAATAGTTAAAGGCTGTAACTGGCATTTTGTAAGGCCCAAATGCTTCATAATAGTCTTTAAAAAAAAATCACTGACTCAGCACCATCTTTTCTCATCAATAGTCCCTTCTTGGGGAAATCATGGACAAATTTCTGCTACAAAATCTAAGAATTGTATTAAATCTTTTTTCTTAACCTTAGTTCCTTGGGTTCTGAGTGATTCCTTCAATCCTGTCATGAATAGTGACTGCTTAGAAAATGTTTGTCCCATGCTTTGTCTTTAACCCTAATTTCTTGCGTCCTAAGTTGACTCACTCCTTGAGTCCATCACGAATAGTGACTGCTTAAAAAATACCTGTCCTAGTGCTCTCTACCTTACGGTCTCACTGCTCTGATCCTCCCCAGGATTGTCCCAAGTTGGGTGGACTGTGGTATCCTTCTGAATTGAGGCTGCTCTCAGATAGACCTTGGGAGTCATCCTCTTGGGTGCTCCCAAGAAATTCCAGAGCCAAGCCTCTGGGAGTCACTCTAAAAAGTGCTCTGAGATTTGAAGTACCCTCATGCTCTCTGGGAACCCACCCTCAATGCTCCTGAAAAGCTGGTAGGCCTACCTCCCTCTGAAGAGTCAGCATCCTCCCTTTTGCAATCTCCTCAAGCCACTGAATGCTGGGAGATGGAACGTCTCATTTTAAGCCCCACAACGCTGGGCGCCAAAATGTCCTGTCCTGCAGGGCATTAAACAGGGGTCTGGGTAGGTCACCTGAAAGAGAAGAAGGGGGAAAACAGGTGAATGCAAAGAATGGAATCTGTCTATAGTCTGATCAAATCACAATTTTTACTTTTTCACACAGGGGTTATATACACAAAAAAGGCAGGATGTGGGGAAGGGGATGATGCAGGGGAGCATGAGTGTTCAGGGGGAGTACAGATATCTTCCAGAACAGAGTATCAGCTGCATGAAGGTTCAGAGGACATGTCACTTTGACTCTATGATTCACTTGTCCTTATATAAGTTGATACTGTCCACCAAGGTTACCTATCTACAAGGTCTGTGACTATTCAGCCTGGCAATTTTCGACCAAAGCTGCTTGTTTACAATAGCTTCTAGTCATCTGTTTCAGTGTTTTTCCACAGAGACCAAAGACTTTATGTTTAGCAAGCATCTATGTCAGGCCTATTGCTGATTTTAGGCCTATGACTGATTTTAGGCCTTCAATGTATAAGCAGGGCTGCCCCTGACAAGTACATGTGTGTTCTTTTGTGTCTTTGTTACCTCAATCAGGATGATATTCTCTACAGGGTGATTTGCCTGAAAGTGTCATGAAGTCATTGTGTAGTACTCCATTGTGTATATGTACCACATTTTCTGTATCCATTCTTCTATTGAAGGACATCTGGGTTGTTTCCAGTGGCTAGCTATTATAATTAAGGCTGCTATGAACATAGTGGAACATGTGTTCTTGTAGTATGGTGGAACATCTTTTGGGTATATGCCCAGGAGTGGTAGAGCTGGGTCTTCAGGTAGAACTATTTCCAACTTTCTTAGGAACCACAAGACTGATTTCCAAAATGGTTTTACTCACTTGCAGTCCAATCAGAAATGGAGGAGTGCTTCTCTTTCTCCACATCCTTGCCAAGATCTGCTGTCAACTGTGTTTTTGATTTTAGCCATTCTGACTGGTGTGAGGTGGAATCTCAGGGTTGTTTTGATTTGCATTTCCCTAAGGGCTAAGGATGTTGAACACTTCTTAAAGTGTTTCACAGCCATTTGAAATTCCTTGGTTGAGAATTCTCTATTTGGATCTCTGAAATTTACCTTCTTGAATTCTTTGTATATCCCATCATTTCTTTCATTTTACTTTTCTGATTTCTACAGGATCTATACACACATGGGATAATAAATTTTCTGAAAATGCATGTAACAATACTGCAGTGATTGTTTCTCATTCTTTTTGAGTATTAAATTTTATTTTTGTTAAAGATATTTTTTCTTATTATTAATATTATGTCATAGCTTTATTGAATGTTAACTATCCACTTGGTTTAAAGTTCCATTTGTTCAGTGTCCTTTGAAATTTGATTTTGCTATATTTTCTTGGAATATACATTTTCTATCCAGTTACTTTAATCCAGTGCATGTCTTTGACAGTGAGATGCATTTTTTTCAGGAATTACATAAGCATATATTTTTATTTCATTCACTTAGTCTGATAATTTTTACTGAATAGGTAATATCATAAACTGTAGGTTCATTTATGGATTCCATGATTCATGAATGAATCATATTGTCTGATTGTGTGTTTGTGTGTGTGTGTAGAATGTTCACATATGTGGTGGTACACATACTCATAGTACATTTGAAAATTATATCTTATGGAGAAATCAATTAAAACCAAAGAAACCTCTGTCCTCAGTAATTTCATATCCTGCCCAAGTAAGACATTGAACAGATTAACAAACTAGTGCTCTCATATTCCCTCTCACACAACTATAAAAGTAGATTCTTAAGTGGAAGTTTATTTCATTTCTACCTACTTAAATCATGCTTTTAATCATGTATATTTATGGTCATTAATTTCTATCTAAGCCATAATCAGTTTTATTGAGTAATATTTCAAATGTTGAGTAGGAGAAGTGCATTGTCCAACAGTGAAGAGAGGTGACTCAACATTGAGTTTATATAAATTCAGAGGTTTTTAACTATTCCTAAAGTAATTATACAAAAATTTGCATCTACTGTATTGCTATACCCTCAACCTAGAACTGATCTTAATACATGCATGTAATTAAAATGGTATAAAAGCAAAAAGGAGGAGGGGGAATGGGATGGGGGTTCTAGGGAGGGGAAATAGGGAAAGGGGATGACATCTAAAATGTAAATAAATAAAATATCCAATAAAAAATCGATGAACTGGCAACTGGGGAAAAAAGTAATTATACAGGGTAAGACCCTCTTTACATGCTTCTTATTAGAGAATATTAGACAGTCGTGGATCTGAAGCACTTGCCACGCCCTCGTACAACCTTGATGTTTAGATAAGAGACTTAAGCTACATGTTTATCAAAGTAGAAAGCTATACATGTGTATGGATCATTAAGAATTTTATTGCAATGTTTTTAATCTACCAGGTTGGGCTAAGGCATTCAGAGCTTCTGTGGGTCTTATCCTTTGATTTTATAACTAGCGGTTATTTTTTTCACTGCCTGAGTTTATGTTACTACAGGCTGAACAACTTGTCATGTGAAATTTCTTAACATAGCTATCAGTAGAGCTAAATTAACAAATCCATGAACAATGGAAGTTTCTCCTGGATAATGTGCTTGATATTCATTTTGCATAACTCATGTGTTAAAATATAGTGCTCCAATATGACAAATTTACAAACAGAAGTTGAAAAGAGAGTAGAATGAGGTGTTCAAAAAGAAGAAAGTAATAAGAAATGGATGTTAGGGGATAATTTAATCAAATTGTAATATGTATAGTAATTATTAAACATTCTGAATAATTAATACATATTGATTATAAAACTGCATCAAGATCTTGTCTGTTTTAGAATTTCTACTATAGAAAACACATAAATTTTAAAATATTGAAAGAATATCCATTATAAGGAAACTTATGCTTTGAAGACAAAAATATGAATGTATTCACTAGTGATAATATTCTCTTCTCTTCCCATTTCTCTCTTTCTTGCAATACAAATTCAAAATTAAACTACTGTAGGAACCATCCATAACATTCCTGGTTATTATCTGAAAGAAATAAAGTCAACACACAAAGTTATCTGTATAACTATATTCTGACACTCTTCAAAGTAGCAAATATAGAAAATAAATCTAGATTCCCATTAACATGTTAGTGGAAAGAGAGATTATGGTAAATATTTTCATACTGGAGTCCAATCAGATATAAAAGTGAATGGCATGTTGGAAAGTAAATATAATGCTAATGTAAGTAGATATCATGCTTTAAGCAAAATAAAGTAGATGCATGAGCAAGCAAGCATTTGTTCTCTAAACAGAGGATTATAGAATAAGAAAACATAAAAGCAGGGTTATGATTGAAGAGAAACCTGCTAAGGAATAGAGATGAAAGGAAAACAAGAAGTATAGAAGGTAAAATAGACATGACAAGGTAATTGTATATGTAATTATTAATTATTACATATATAAATTAGATATGCAAGAAAAATTACAGTTAATGCATATAATTATTATACATAATTGTTACAATAACTATTATGATTATGTTAAAGTGAAAAGTGTCACTGATTATATATCCAGAAATACATTCATAAACTAATCTGACTGGTAGCTTTTTACAAAGATATTAGGGATTTTTACATTAAAGGATAGTCTAATTAGTAAAGATGATAGGAAAGTAGTAAATTCACATGCAGAAGAATAAGATTAGAATTCCCTACACCATGAAGAAAAGAAAATGGAAATTATTGACTAAGGACTTAAATGTAAGAATAATGAAAACAAACGTGAGAATAGTCTATTATATTGGTTCAAACAACTACTGAATTGCAATATTGTTGTGTAGTGAGTTTAGTGAAAAAATAAGTATTAGAAACACTCAACCCATATATGTATATGTGTTTGTTCCAAAAGCAAAGACATTAAGAGTACTCACAAATTGAGATTGAATAAAAGTATCATTTTCCATTTAAAGATGAACTATGTGCAGAGGGAGAAGACAACCTACATGGTGTGCCTGAAAGCTATGAGTCTCTCCAGTCATATCTGACCACTTCCAGAAAGAAGCTTCACACTTCACAGCTGCATTATTCCATGGGTATCAAATTAGCTGAATAGAAGATAGTTTTTCAGGGACAGAATTCTTATCTAGAAGGAAATTGTCAGCAGTAACTTCTCCACTATTACTTTTCCAGCATTAGAATTCTTTGTCTGTTTCTGTCTCTCTGTCTCTCTCTATCTCTCTGCCTTTATCTCTCTCTCTCTCTCTCTCTCTCTCTCTCTCTCTCTCTCTCTCCGTCTGTCTGTCTTTCAGGTTTATAACATGTCAGGTATGAACATTCAGCTCTAAGTAGAACAACCATAACATACCACCATCTCCATAACTCAGAAACTTTCATAACTTATGGAAGAAGTGGAAGAAAGAAAAAATAAACAGAGAAAACTGAGGAGAGTGAGGGGGAATGCTGTCCTCCAATCACATAGGTCTTGTTCTCTTCAATCCACAGCAGGAAAGATTAGCTACACAGGACCTTTATAAAACAGTTGTTACAGTTGATGGGGAAGAGAAATACATATCAGGAGGATTTCCATTTATAAGTTCCACACATTCCTGTAAAAAATTTAATAAAACTTACCAGGTTCTAAATAATGACATAAATGAAGGAAGATATTTGGAAAGAAGAAAGGGATTAACAGTACTATAGTAAGAAGTTATGGAGGAGTAATGTAACCAAAGTATATTTTGAACATGGATGAAAATTTCATAATGAAACCTGTTTTATCTAGAACTACCATATTCTAATAAACTGACTTAGCACTCTTTGAAATACTACAAATGCCTTTAGGAAAGAAAGGAGAGAAAACTAAGTGAGAGAAAAATATATCTAGAAACCATTTTTAGTTAAAAATTCAATATAAAATACTATAATCTTGCACGATCTACCTGGAATGAAAAAGTAATCTACTTATAATCAGCAAAGGTCCTATTCAGAAAAATTTCAAAAGAAGATAAACAAATAGAATAAATAAGAAACATATTGTTCAATATTACTTATTCAATAATCATAAAGGTAATACAAATTTTAAAATGCAATAGAATATTAGTGTATGCCTCTTAAAGTTATCAAAAACATAGTAGACAACAAATATTTATGAAATATAGAAAATAGTTTCATGTTGTTGGCAACAAAAGAACAAGATATGTTACTCTCATTTATACATGTCCATCTAATGGATATTAAATCAATACATCAAGATTCTGTATATTGTCATTATCTTCACAGAATTATATTCAATTATTTGTAGACTTATATAAATGTCCATTGTAAGATGTATAGATAAATCTGGCATATCTAAGGCATAAAAGATACAGGCGTATTAATAAAATAATATATTTATTACAACACGAATACATTAGTTTGTCATTAGGTCATGTGAAATGACAAACCACTAAAAATACAAATATAACATGCATTTTCTTTCATGTTGATCTTAAGTAGTAAGCCTCATACAGAGTAAAGTGACCATCAGAGTATAAGGGAAGGTGGTAAAATAGGTGTTAATAAAAAGTAACAGATTTTAGTTAAATATCAATAAGTTTAGGAGAACTTTTCTGTTGTACAAGTGTACTTAGCAATACACAATCCCTTTCAAAACAGAAAACTGTCACAGTATTAAAAAACACTTGCAAAGGCATATTTGATAAATATCAAATATGAAAATTACATAATGGATGGCAAGAAAAATTACAATTTGAATAATTGGTAAAACTGCTTGCAAAATGTGAGCTGGAGATTGGATAACAGCTAAAGGAGATGAGATTCTGTAGTGACATAACCTTCTATGAAGGTGCAAATTTCTAAGAAATATATGAATAAACTATATAGCATTTTTAAAACTATAATATTAAAATAACTTACAAATCAACTACATGGAAATTTCCTGTTTAAATATCAGTCATTGAACAAAAGGGCACAGTAATATAAGTATAACGTAATATAAGTATAAAGCTTAAAGTACATTTTACTACAATCTCAGAAAATCCCCTAAAAAATTATAAGACTAAGAAACTATGACCACACTAGCACTATTTGTTTAGCTAGGTTTCCAGTACCAGGTATGGTTTATTTTTGTTTAGCAGCTAAGTGTGAACTCTGATTATCACAAAAGTATATGTGCCATTATTGGACACTTAATGTTATCATGCCATGCTGGTCATCACTGTGGTTGGTGACTCTTATAGGAGTTATAGCTAGAAAGTATTGTTGTTTGCTTACCTCTGTTGTAAGCTTGCATAATACCTTCAGGTACCATGATATTAGAAGAGGATCAATAACCACTAGTTTAATAAATCAGCATAATGCCTAATAACAATCTGTAAATAATTTTTCCTTCTGCCTACAGATAAGGGTTGTCTTCACTTCTCATCAAGGAAATGTCTCTTTGCAATGAACAGAGACCATTACAGAACATCTCAGTCAACCAAATATCAGTTTTGAAACCCAGGCCCAATGTGTAGATATGTAAAACATTCCTCACTCTAAGGTTCAGGAAACGTTGTGAAAGAAGAGAAGGAAATATTATGAAAGAAAAAGTATCAGGTACTGTGAGATTATGTCTCCAGGTAATATCACAAGCTACACTCATAAAGTCACTCTAACATGACTGCCCAAGTATTTGATGAAAACAGATAACAGGAGTGAACATGGAATCACATATAATAAATGATAATAACACAACTGAAACATTTACAACATTGATGTTAATAACATATTAAGATGATGTTTTCATAACATATCCTTTAGGGAAAACAAGAATACAGTCAAATTAAGGGGAAGAGCATTAACCTCCAAAATAATGTAAGATTATTGAAGTAATTATTTAAAATCAGCAGCACTCAATCTGCTTGTGTTACAGAGCTGCCATGTTCCCGAGTAGGCTAGGGCTGAGGTGGTATGTTCTTGCTGCTGCTGCTGCTGCTGCTGCTGCTGCTGCTGCTGCTGCTGCTGCTCCTGCTGCTGATGCAGCTCAGGCCACTGGCTCAGGTATGCCAGAACACTGGCCCTGCCACCCAGGAGATGCCAGTATGGGAGATGGCTCTGCCAATCTTCCATGCTGTCTCCTCAAGCCTGGGCTGAGCCCAAACCATCCTGCCATCCATGAGGCATCCGGTAGAAATGAAACTGTAATGGTTAAAGATTATCCAATAGCTTTATATATTTGGTAATGCTCAAATATCAAGAGGTCCACACAATTAGAAGTGTTAACCAATTAACTAACTTACATATAAGTTGTTACCCAAGACTGCTCTTGATCCATGTGTAGTCATCCATGGCGCTCTCTCTCTCTCTCTCTCTCTCTCTCTCTCTCTCTCTCTCTCTCTTTCTCTCTCTCTCTCTCTCCTTAGCTCCTCCTCTTCCTTCCCCTCTTCCTCTCCTTCCTCTTCCTTTTCCTTTCCTTACTCCTCTCACCTTAGCTCCTCCTAACTGGGGGAAAAAATATGGTATTGCATGGGATTAATTCCTCTGAACTCATAATCCATAACTCACATCAAATTTTTAATGTCAAAAAAATCTCACAAGAGCAACTGTACATTGTAAATGCTGTGTATAGGGAATTAAAATATTTTTGCAAAAAATAAAGTATAGAAGTGAAGTTATATGTGCTATCAGAATAGTATAAATTAGATGTGATTTATGATCTAAAGTGACTAAGGAGGGGCCTGTTTATAATATTTGCCCTACAGTTCTCAGTATGGATTTAGTTCTGATGCTATTTATCCATGATGGGCAATAGGCAACTCTATTAAAAAGTTTTCCAAGGGAACCTTTTACATCACTGTTTCTCAGGCTATAGATGAAAGGATTCAACATGGGGCTAATCACAGCATATATCAATGAAGCAATCATTCTTCTCTTGGAAGACTGTTCCACAGAAGAGCTGAAGTAAACTGATCCATAGAACAAAAAGACCACACAGAGGTGAGACCCACAAGTAGAAAAGGCTTTGTACTTATTCAAAGTAGAGGACATCCTTAATAAGGATGAAACAATCTGTGAGGCATTCTATGTAGGAGATATCTTTCCTCTGTAACTGCATATTCACGAGCATCTTTGGCATTGTGGTTGAGATGAAACAGATGTCAATAAAGGACAGATTGGAGAGGAAGAAGTAAGTACATGGGGTTATGGAGATATGAGTCAGAGCTGACAGCCAGGATGATGAGCAAGTTTCCCAGCACTGTGACCAGGTACATGGACAGGAACAGTCCAAGGAGAAGGGATTGCAGTTCAGGATCATCTGAGAGACCCAGGATGAGAAATTCTGATATCAGTGTGTTGTTCTCTGGTTCCATTTAACTTTTATGTGTACTAAAGATAAAATAAGAATAATTTTCAAATAATGTTCACTGCCATGGCACAAAATAATCCTTGAAAACATATACTTCATTCTGACAATGACTGTTATTTACTTAAACAAGTGATTCTTTTTACCATTTTTAAATGTATACAATTATTCTTATTTTTATTGCAGCTATCTCTCTCTCCTTTATCATTTATAACTGCTGCTAATAGAATTTTTCTATATGAATTTATATAAATATCCTTTAATAAACTTTCTAAAACATTTGAAGTAAATTAATTCCTTTTTCTTTATAACTGTAGTACTTTATTTCTAATAGCTTAATAATAATCACTAAATGAGATTTTCTACTATAATCTCCAGGAATGTTTTTCTCTTAGCCCTTAACAGTTTTTTAACTTCATCATGGTTGCTTTTATTATGTTTAATGTTTAAAAATATCTTCTGAACAGTATATTTCTATAGGTGTTGGTTCTCACTATTAGACTACCATTGTTCATATTAATCTACTCCCTTATAATACTTATTTTGGGTACACAAAATTCAAAAGTAAATACTAACTGAACTGTTTTCTCATGTTTCTGTAACATAATTTTGATTCATTCATCAACATCTTTCTAAACTTGAGAAAATTATGAGAATTCTTATATTTGTGAGATACAATTACATTTAAGAATACTCTGGGATGCACATGCTATAATACATAGACCCAAGGAGGCAGAAAATGAAGAAGGGCACAAGAGTGGATGATTGAGTCTCACTTAGAAGAGGTCATGGAATTGTAGTGGAAGGCAGATGGAGGGAGGGTCCTAGGTGAGAGAGGGGATAAGAAGAGGAATGGGGTTCAGTGTCAGGTATGTGCAGGGGCACATCAGATGGCCAGATGGCTATGAGAATGAATGGAAATCTGCAACTGACAGGAGGTGGGTAGGAGCCATCTCCAGAAAGAGACAGATCTAGGATAGGGGAGGCCCCAAAGAATCTATGGGAATGTCCTTAGCAGTGACTCACAGCATTAGAGATATGGAACCTGAAGAGGCCACCTCTTGTCACTAGGAAGAAACCCCAGTGGAGCAATAGAGACATCAACCCACCCACAAAATTTTCCACTAAAAAATTACCATGCCCACAAGAAATGCAGGGATTGAAGATGGAGCAGAGACTGTGGAAATTTCCAAACAATAAGCAGGTGAACTTGAGATCCATCCTATGGGTAAGCGTCAATCCCTGACTCTGTTAATGATACTCTGTTATGCTTGCAGACAGGAGTCTAGCATCTGACTCAGATAATGTAGACACCCACATCAAAAAAATGGATAGAGCTTGTGGACTCTGACAGAAGAAGAGGAAGGATTGCAGCCCCTAAGAGGATAGGTACTCTACAACAAGAATAACAAAATCAACTAACCTGAACCCTTGGGGCACCCAGAGACAGATATAGCAGTTGTACATTGTGGTCATTATGTGGGTCTCAAAACACAGGGGATGGGGTATCCCAAAAGCAGTTACTTATATGTGGAATATGTTCTTCTAGATAGGCTGCCTGTTCTGGCCTCAGTGGGAGGCCTAGTTTCAAGGAGACTTGATGTACCAGGGTGCTGGGATACCCAGAGGTGCCCTCACCAACTCAAAGGAGAAGAGGACAGGATGATGTAGGAGGGACTGTGGAAGGGAATTACTGGGAGGTGAGCAGGATGTAAAGTGAATAAGTAAAATAGTAGTAGTAGTAGTAGTAGTAGTAGTAGTAGTAGTAGTAAGAATTAAAAGAAAAGAATAATAATACTCTGTTTGAGTTTCCCTGAAAAATGCCATGTTACTATGTCACCAGAGACCACATGTAAAGTCACAGTTCAGTGTCAGCAAATGTAAACTATACATTAATCTTTAGCTCTTGGAAAAACACCTCCAAATTACATGTCTTCTGGGCATGAACTTATAGTTACAGTATTAGCATGAAAACAGAAAGGTGTTAACAGTTCAGGATAATGTTAATATCCTTAGCTTGTCTATAATTGAAGAATCTCTTTCTGTGGTTTACTGTACTCATGAGAACATCTATTTCTACAGTGCTTTTCAAACATTGTTCCAGATGCAACATTAATTCTGATTGCACATTCCCTCAAGGATCCTTTACAAGCCCAAATTCTATCACTTAAAAGTGTTACTGTAAATTTCTTAGGCAGGTTATTTCAGGGAATGAATATATATATATATACACACACACACACACACACACACACATATATATATATATATATATATATATGTATATGTATATGTATATGTATGTATATGTATATGTATATGTATATATGTATATATATATATACATTCCAGTTTTCCCGTATAATATTTTCGGATGAAACTTTCTACACACAGACACAAAAGATTATACCATCTTCTCAGCACTTCATGGATCATTCTACAAAACTGACCATATAGTCAATCACAAAGCAAGCCTCCATAGATACAAGAAAATTGGAAATAACACTGTGCATCTTATCAGAGCAGCATGGATTAAAACTAGACTTCAGCAACAAGAAAAAACAGCAGAAAGCGACATACTCTTGGAAGTTGAACTACTTTCTACTCAATGATCTCTGGGTCAGTGAGGAAATAAAGAAAAATGAAAGATGTTCTATAATTGAATGAAAAAGTAGGCAGAACATACCCAAATATATAGCATACAATGAAAGCAGTGCTAAGAGAAAAATATATGGCAATAAGTGGCTCCATAAAGAAATAAGAACTTTCCCATACTAGCAATTTAAAAGTACACCTGAAATCTCTAGACAAAAATTAAACAGGAACACCAAGTAGGAGTAGAAGGCAAGAAATAATCAAAATCATGGCTGAAATCAATAAGTAAAAATATAAATCGATACAAAGAATAAATGTGGGGAAACTTTAGAGACCACCTCAGCGGTGGGGGCCCGGAGGGGCTTCCACGCTATGGCAGGTCCCACATTCGGGAGGAATCCTACGGTTCCAGCGGCCTGGAGGCATTGGTGGTGGCAGGCCCCAATGACATGAGGAAGTCCTTGGTTCCAGAAAGGTTTATTTTCATGGTGGATGGTGGATGGATCTAGGCGTACCCCCCAGAACTCAGGGCAGTTCCGAGTTATATAGGGAGGGAGAAAGGGGGAGGATTGGGGGAGGATCTGGAGGAGGTATGCTTAATTTGCTCTGCCCTCTGGCCTTCATTAGTATGTAAATCCCTAAGGCATGAGGCCTATAGTCTGCACTAGGTGACCGAACAATGTAATTCTATGAAGACATGACTGCTTTTTAGGACCCTGGATTCTGGAGGGTACCAAACTCCTGCTCGTATTCACGCAGAGTCTCAGGGTTCTAGGCACCTGCTCGACCATGACCCAGGATACCCTCACGCAGCCCCACATCTCCTCCACTTTACTTTTTTAAAAAAGGGAGGTCACTGTGAAAATTTTGGATGAAGAAGCCGAAAGAAAGCACTATGTAGGCCAGAGTGATTAGCACAATCAAGTCACAGCGTAAGGGGAGTTGGGGGGTGTAGGGAAGGTAAGGGATCATTGAATCAATTAAATACATATTGTACAATTTGAGAGTAATGACATCTGATTAATCTAAATAGGCATTATGATTTCTTCACTAACATGTCACTTCAGCTATGTGACTTTGGCAAGAGTTCATCTGCAGTTGGTAGCGAGTATCTCTGGGTCTTCAGTCAGATGAGATGACTGGGAGAAGGCAGCTTGTCAGGTTTCAGGAGATGGCACTGTCTTGGCATCAGCTTGTCTCTGGAGTCTGTGGTCTGACGAGATGTAGGCAGCTTGTCTCTGTTGGATCTGTGGATATAATCACAGGGAAGCAGTATTTCTGGTGGGGAGGTATCTGGAAATCTTGGATATTAAGTATGAAATTGCTCCTGGAAAGCCAAAGGTGTTTGAGGAAATTGGATGGCTGAAGGAGAAAACATTGTGTTAATTATATCTGGGGTAATCATCCACAGTTTGTCTGTGAAGGAAAATTAGTTGTTAATTAAAAGTTGAAAGGTGGTGGTCAGCGTGTTGATTTAACCTGTGGAAGTAAATTTAGATGATTTTCAAACCTTGAAGAAAAAAATTTTTTGAAAGAGTTGATGAAAATGTTGGACATATATTACGAGTATTAGAGAGAAGAGGAAATACTAAAACAAAAGGTGAAAATTTTTTGGTTGAAAAACGCAAACGTTACTGTAGGTATTCCTGTTTGGGAAAAAAAACTATTAGCGAAGGGTTTAAAATCAGTGGGGGAGGGGGCTTGTTAGAAGCCAGGGCATTCCTCCCTTTGTTTTTCTTAGAGAAAAGAAAGGGTAACTTTTTTTTTTTTTATGAGTTGCTATTTCTGTGACAGTCATTTTTATTTTTATTATTATTTTTTAATTTATTTTTCTCAAATTGTAATTCATTCACAGAGGAGTTATAAACACAGAAAGGCAGGATGTGGGGAAGGGAATGACACTGGAGTGTGGGAGTTCAGGGGGAATACAGATATCTTCAGAACCGGGTATCGGCTGGGTGAAGGTTCAGGGGACAAGTCACTATGAATCTGCCTATGACTCGCTTGTCCTTATCTAAGTTGGTATTGTCTGCCAAGGCTAACTATTTACAAGGTCTATGACTACTCAGGCTGGTAAATTTCCACAAAAGCTGCCTGTTTACATTAGCTTATAGCCATCTGTTTCAATGTTTTTCCACAGAGACCCAAGACTTGGTGTTAGTATACATGTATGACAGGCCTACTGCTGATTTTAGGCCTATGGCTGATTTTAGGCCTTCAGTGTATAAGCAGGGCTGCCCCTGACATCTCCTCCCTTCTCTAAGTATAGAAGGGCTGTGGCAATTCTAAACTTGCAAAGGCAGGGATAGAGGCCTGACCTCCAGTATTTGAAGGGGACCTTGTAATGGCTCCAGTCCCCCTGTCGTTGTCCAGTGAGGTATGAGGGCCATACCCTCCCGATGTCTTTTTCCTGGAGAGGGGATACTTTTGATATCAACCCCTATGCAGTCAGGCTTGTCCCTCAGGGAACCCAGAGAAATATTTTTATCTTTTATTGATATTCTCTTGCAGTGCTTAGCCTCGCAGCCTAAGCAAGAATTCAGATCGCCTGACACAGGGGTTCTGGGTGGCCCCTCTCTGCTTGGTCTAGGGGCAGAAGTTCCCCCTTTTAGGTTGGGTGGAGATGGGTTTTGGGAACACCCTGTATAAAGTAACATCCTCATCTTGAATCTTGTGGTCCTCCATAGCTAACTTATGATAATGTATCTGTGTAGGTTTTGCTACCAAATTATTTATCTGTTGTATCACAGAGTTAGTCCAGAAAGGCTAACTTTGAAGAAAAGTTCAAAGCGAGAAACATAGAAGTTTGATAACAGAGTCAGAAGGAGTAAAAGGCTGTGTAAGACTGAGCCATGGCAGCAGTTCTCAGTCAGTGCGGGAGAGGAAAACTTCTGCCAGCAGGCAGTGTGTAGCAGTTCTCAGGGAAGAAGTTTCATTGTTCTTGAGAAGCCAGCAGGTAGAGCGGGAAAGGCTGACCTCTGGGGGGGTAAATCTTTTGACAGGCAGAACGTGAGAGATTTTTGGGGGGAGGGGTATAGAATGGAGATCCGCCATCTTGTAGGGAACACGTGGAGAAGAGGGAGAGAGAGATAGGCCTAGTCTTTTGAGCCAGGTAGGAGCTAGTGGTAGCTAAGATTCAGAGAGAAAACATTGGCCTGAAACACATGGAGAAAGAAAGAGGGAGAAAGGATAGAGAGAGACCCACCTAGTCTTGGGGACTAGGCTGGGGTTACTCACGGTTCCATGGAGAGGGTTTTGGCAGGCACGAGTGGGGGGTACTCTTGGAGCTGGCATTGTCCAAATCCTCTACCACCTGTAGGGATGATGTAGGCCCATGCGTGGGCACGCGAGGGTGTGAATATCTGTTGCGTTGTGGGTCCAGTATGTCTGTCATGACGCAGTAGGCTGGGATTGTAGCTCAGCATGGCAGGAGCACACGGGATCTTGGCTGAGTTTATTCCCTGCAACACTGGGCGAGCGTGGTGGGGCCCCACCCAGCATTGGGAATTTTCACTCTGTTTCCACAGGGATGCAGAGCTCTTGGACTGGGGATCTCCGGGCCAGAAGTTGGCCAGAGACTGACTGGTCTCAAGTCCTTGGTTCTCAGGACTGAGACAGGGGCATGTGGGCTCACGCTGGACAACCCACTGCCAAGAAAAATGAGAGGCATTGGGGATCCCTGTGCTCTGAGGCAGCCAGAAACCAACTGGTCTCAAGCCCTTGACTCTCAGGACTGAGACGGGGGCATGTGGGTTTAACACCGGATAACCCACAGCTGAGAAAAGGAGAGGGATAGGGGAAGAAGAAAGAGACCCTAGCAGCACCTGTGGGAGAGACTGTACTTGCTTAGCAGACTCGGCAACCTGGCCAGGTTGCTTGAAGATGTGGGTCCTCATGGCTGGAACGCAGAGATACTCCAAGTGAGAGATTAAGCAGATGCAGCTTTAGTCAGCATGGGAGAAGCACAGACTCTTCACTGAGTCGATTCCTCACAGCACTGGACAAGCATGGCAGGAAGCTTGGCTGCGTTCTGTAGCAGACTGGGGTTGCCTGGTTCTTGAAGTCCGTGGGTGTGTGTGCCCCACGTTGGATGCGCCAAAATGTGGGGAAAATTTAGAGACCACCTCAGCGGTGGGGGCCCGGAGGGGCTTTCACGTTGCGGCAGGTCCCACATTCGGGAGGAATCCTATGGTTCCAGCGACCTGGAGGCATTGGCGGTGGCAGGCCCCAATGACACGAGGAAGTCCTTGGTTCCAGAAAGGTTTATTGTCATGGCGGATGGTGGATGGATCTAGGCGTACCCCCCAGAACTCAAGGCAGTCCCGAGTTATATAGGGAGGGAGAAAGGGGGAGGATTGGGGGAGGATCTGGGGGGAGGTATGCTTAATTTGCTCTGCCCTCTGGCCTTCATTAGTATGTAAATCCCTAAGGCCTGAGGCCTATAGTCTGCACTAGGTGACCGAACAATGTAATTCTATGAAGACATGACTGCTTTTTAGGACCCTGGATTCTGGAGGGTGCCAAACTCCTGCTGGTATTCACGCAGAGTCTCGGGGTTCTAGGCACCTGCTCAACCATGACGCAAGATACCCTCACGCAGTCCCACAAATCAACAGAATCAAGAGATGGTTCTTTGAGAAAATCAACAAAATAGACAAATCTTTACCCAAACTAACCAAAATAAAAAGAAACAATATCCAAATAAACAAAATAAGAAATAAATAGGTAGACATGACAATAGGTTGAGGAAATTCAAAGAATCATTAGATCTTACTTCAAAAGACTATACTACACAAAATTGGAAAATCATAAGGAAATACATGACTTTCTAGACAGATACACTTACCAAAGACAAATCAAGATCAGGTAAAGTATTTTAGAAGTCTTATAACACCTAAATAAATAGACACAGACATCAAAGTCTCCCAACCAAACCAAACCAAACCAAAACAAAATAAAAAAAATAAAACAAAATAATAAACAAAAGCAGAAAGCAAACAAAAAACTAATAAAAAAAAACAAAAAAATGAAAAAAATGAAAAACAAAAAACAAAAACAAACAAAAACAGCAACAACAAAACCCACAAGGACCAAATGGTTTTAGTGCAGAAGTCTTCCAAAATTTCAAAGAAGAGCTAATACCTATCCTGCTCAAATTATTCCACAAAAGAGAAACAGAAAGAACATTGCCAATCACATTCTATGGAGCCACATTCACTCTGATATCTGAACCACATAACAACACACCAAATAAAGACAACTTCAGACTGATCTATCTTGTGAACATTGATGCTAAAATACTCAATAAAATATTTGAAAACCAAATCCAGGAACAGATAAAAAAACATCAACCATGAGTACGTAAACTTCAACCCAGGAATGCGGAGATGGTTCAATATAAGAAAGTCCATCAATGTAATCCACCATATAAACAAACTCAAAAATATCACATGATCATCACATTAGATGATGAAAAAGCATTTTTCAAAATCCAACACCAGTTAATGTTAAAAGTAGTGGAAAGATCAGGGATACAGGGCACAGAAGTAAACATAAACCAAGCAGTATACAGCAAGGCAGTAGCCAATATCAAGTTAAAGGTAAAGAAACTTAAAGAAATTCCACTAAATTCTGCAGCAAGACAAGGCTGCACACTCTCTCACTATCTATATAGTACTTGAAGTTCTAGACACAGCAATAAATAACTAAAGGAGATCACGGGGATACAAATTGGAAAGGAAGAAATCAAAGTATCATTATTTGTAAATGATATGATAGCACACATAAGTGACCCCAAAAATTCTACCAGAGAATTCCCACAGCTGATAAACACCTTCAACAAAGTAGCCAAATACAAAATTAGCTCAAAGAAATCATCTGAAATGTAAATAAATAAAATATCGAACTCATTAGTCCATCTTCAAACAAATGATAAACAGTCCAAGGAAATAATTAGAGAAATAAATATCCTTTACAATAGCCATGAATAATATAGAATTTCTTGTTGTAACTCTAAACAAGCAAGTGAAAGTTCTGTGTGACAAGAACTTCAAGTTCATGAAGAAAGAAAGTAAAGAAACTATCAAAATATAGAAAGATCTCCCATGCTGATGCATAGGTAGGATTAACATAATGAAAACTGCCATCTTACCAAAAGAAATCTATATATTCAACACAATCTCCATCAAAAGTCTAACACACTTTTATAGACCTTGAAAGAACAATTCTCACCTTCATATAAAAAAAGAAAAAAACCCAGATAGCCAAAAGAATACTAAACAATAATAGAACTTCAGCAGAAATCACCATCCCTGACCTCAAGCTATACTACAGAGCAATAGTAATAAAAACTCCATGGTATTGGTACAGAAACAGTCATGTTGATAAATTGAATCAAATCAAAGTCCCAGAAATAAACTCACACACATGTGGATACTTGACATTTGATAAAGAAGCCAAAACCATACAATGGAAAAAAGAAAACATATTCAGCAAATCATGCTAATCAAACTGAATGTTTACATGTAGAAGAATGTAAATACATCCATTTCTATAACCCTGCAAAATATTCAAGTCCAAGTGGATCAAGGACTTCAGTAGAAAACCTAATATAGTAAACTTCATAGAAGTGAAAGTACAAAATATTCTTGAACTCATTCGTACAGGAGAAAATTTCTTGAACTCCACATATACGGCTCAGGCTCTAAGATCAAGTATTGATAAATGGGACCTCATGAAACTTCACAACTTCTGTACTACAAAGTACACTGTCAATAAGACTTATCAGCAGTCTACAGATTGGGAAAGAAGTTTTACTATCCTACAACCTGAATAACCTAATTAAAAACAGGTAGAAAGATAAACAGAATTCTAAACAGGAATTTCAAATGGCTGAGAAGCACTTAAAGAAATGATCGAAGTCCTTATCAGGAAAACACAAATAAAACAATTCTGAGATTCCATCTTACACTGGTCAGAATGGCTACAACCAAAATCTCCAGTGTTATCACATGCTAGAGATGATGTGGGAAACACTTCTTCATTGCTAGTGGGAATGCTGACTTGTAAAACCCCTTTAGAAATAAATTTGGCAGTTTCTCATAAAACTAGGGAAAGTTTTACCTTAAGATCCAGGCATACCACTCCTGGCCATATATATAAAATATGCTCCACCATACCCCAAATACACTTGCTCAACTATGTTAATAGCAGCTTTATTTGTAATAGCCATAAACTGGAAACAACCTAGATGTCTGTCAACTGACGAATGAAGAAAGAAATGTGGTACATCCACACAGTAGAATAAGATTCAGCTATTAAAAACAAAGACACCTTGAATTTTTTAGGCAAATTAATAGAACTGGAGGATATCATCCTGAGTGAGGTAACATATTCCCAAAAGGACGCTCATAGTATGTAATCACTTATAAATAGATATTAGACATAAAATACAGGATACCCATGGTACACTCCACAGACCCAAATAAGCTAAACAAGAAGGAAAGCTCAGGAAAGAATGCTTGAATCTCACTTTGATGGGAGAATAAAATAGTAATAAGAAGCAAATGGAGAGAGGGAACTGGATGGGAAAGGGGATGAGAATGAGAATGGAAGGTTAAGGATTAGGTATGGGGATGGACAGGAGACATGAGAATAAATGGAAATTTGCAATTGATGAGGGTGAGGATATGCGGGGCATTTCCAGAACATGACAGAATCCTGGGATAAGGGTGGTACCAAAGAATCACTGGGTGTGACCTTAACTATGAGTCACAGCTTTGTGAATATGGAACCTGAAGAGGATACCTCCTGTAGCCAGGCAGCAATACCAGTGGGGTGATAGGGACAGCAACCCACCCACAAAACTTTTGACCCCAAATTTAACCTGTTTATAATAGATTCAGGCACATGGGTACAGAGTATATTCTAATGCAATTGCCAACCAATATCTGGCCCAAGTTGAGAACCATCCCATGGGCAAGCACCAGTGTCTTACTATTAATGATACTGTGTCATGCTTGCAGACAAGAGTCTAACATCGCTGTCCTCTGATAGGCTCCACCCAGCAAATGTCTCAAATAGATGCAGATAGACAAAGCAAAACAGTAGATGGAGCTTGGGGCTTTTCTGGAAAAATAGATGGAAGAATTTCAGGTCTCGGGGATAAGATTTCCACAGGAAAACCAACAGAGTCAACTAATCTGTACCCTTGGGTTTCTCAGTGATTGAATCACCAAGAAAAAAACCATACATGAGGGGGACCTAGACCTCCCTGCACTTATGTAGTAGATGTGCATCTTGGTCCTCATATGGGTCCTGAACAAGTGGAGTGGGTACTATCCCAAAAGCTGTTGCCTGTTCATGGGACATGTTCTTCTACCTAGGCTGCCTTATATGTCCTCAGTGGTAGAGGATGTGCCTAGCACTTGATATGCCAGGCTGGGAGGGTATCCTGGAGTCCCCTGTGGGCTTAAAAAGCAGAGGGGCCAAAGGGAGGAAGAATTTTGGGAAGGTGTGACTGGAGTGGGGACAGGGATCAGGATGTAAAGTGGATAAATAAATAAATAAATAAATAATAAAACTATGTTACCTGGAGCAGCAGCTGATCATAAACAATTGATAATATAAATATAATATAAAAACAAAAATATATAAAATGCAATATAAATACAGTAGATGTGTTTCCTATTTGAATTCCATGAATAATTTATAATTACTGAGAATCCCTAAAGCTACTACTTTTGAAAAATTACTTAGAAGTCAATAACTTTGGGAAGAGAAAGGAGTATATAGACTATAGCAATGAAAGTAGGAAACAAAAAACAGACACCCTTAGTATACAAAGCAGGCAGAATGTATTTTGCTATATGATTATATGTCCATAGATATGAGTGGGAAAAATTGTTGTGTAATCAGAAGAACTAATGGTCAAAATACATGATCAATGAATCTAATTACAATTATTGAAAGACAAAGTAAGTCAAGTCATCATAGAAAAAGAAGAGAAAACTGTATGTCATATACCTAACCATACTTTCAATGATAGCAAGTGTTGGTATTATGAATGCTTGAGAATGTTATTTAATAGGAGAAAATTCCTGCGAAGTAATGAATTAATTTACTCTGTGAGAGTGAGAGAATGAATCATAGCATTTTCTTAGAAATAGAAATATTTGAGAAGAGACCAAAACAGCAATAGAAACAAAGGAAAGAGATGGAGAACCATCCAATGCTGAGAGAAAAGTATGTATTTACTGTGTGACATGGTGACATGGTGATTGGGCATTGGTAGGAATTTCAAAGGCCAGTGAAATAAGAAGCAGTGGATTGTAGCATCAGGGACCAAGTATAAGATTCATGCACTGTTTTCTGTATATTCTTTATGTCACTCTAACATTGATTAATTCACATTCATTATTAATCTGAGATGTTGCCTATTTCGTCTTATTGTTTGCATTTTTAGAGAATCTTAATTTGCCTATTAAATTTTAAGGTATAAATAAATACAAATATTGGAAGTGAAATAAATATTGGGGAGAAATCACATATAAAAGAGTAAGCTTGCAGTGTTTTTATAGATGAATAAAAGTACGTGGAATAATAGTGAATCTAAGTAAAACTACATTAACATTTATTTAAAAGGAATAACTTATAATGATCATAGTTCTAGAAATATATATTGGATAGTTATGAAATATGAAACTTGGCAAAAGAAGTCTTATAGAGCTCTTCAAGTTACATAAGGAGTAGACAAGAAATAGGCTCTTTTCAGAAAATGAAATTGGAAAAATAATATTTCAAAGATGGAGGGAGAGATGGAACTAGGGTAAGGTCCAGAAAAAAAGACTCATTGAAAACTGAAGAGCCTTCGAAGTGTGGTGTCTATATAATAAGACTAAACAGGCACTTTCCAGAGTACACTCTTCTAAGGGTCTAGCCTACTACAAGCATCCTCTCTGCTTTCCATATCTACTCCAGCAGCCTTGACAGGAACACATAAGCTTTTCCAATATTTGGTACTGAATATTTTTCCTCTCACCTGGTCACGGAAGAATGAGGTGAATTTTCACAGCACAAATATCGGAGGTAGAGAAATAAGGATAAGAATGAATATTATTAAATTGTCACATATCACAGGGTTTGAATTCTCAAAGCTCCTCATTAGTTTAGTTTTTCTGATGTTTCTGCACTCTCCAAACTATATTCCCTGGAGCACAGTGAAACAAAAAACAGAAAATTTAAAACTGTTAATCAATTGTTTGTTTATGTATTTAATAGCAAAGGGAGCTTGGTTTTCTTCAAAGAAGAACTGTTTACTGAGGTTTGTTTAAAAATTATTCTATGCCCCCAAAGAAAATGTTAATCCTACAATAATCAATCCAATGAAATTTGTGACATATCTCTTTTATCAATATTAATATGTTCTGGAAAAACTATACCTACAACATTACAAAGGAAAGTTTTGTTTTTATTTAATAATCTTCTCTGGTTTATTTTTCAATATTAAATTTTATGAATAGTAAATTTCAATCTTAGATCATGTAGTTGTAAATTGTAAAATGCTGCTGTATGTTCCTGGTAGGTGTGCACGCAGATCTGTACCCTCCCAAGAGTTCTGGATTCATGAATGAAAGACACACACATGCAATCTATATATTTAATCTGCCTGAATTAGTTCAATGGTTGAGTCCTTCCAAGCCTCTCTGCAGATAGCACACTCTCCCCTCTAGTATTCCTGAGTTAAAATGTTCTAAATTTGTGTTTTATCTCTGCTGCCCTGTTTCCTTCTGGGCAGCCCTCCAATGAGGTTGATTTCCCTTTGCACCTACATTGCTTGATGACTTCTCTCCTGCAGCTCTTAAGTTTGATCTCCTTGATTCCCTTTTTTGGAGATTCTGCTCCTTCCTCTTCTCTTTATCCCTTGTCCTAAAAATCTAAAAGTCCTACCTCTGTCTCCCTGCCCAGCTATTGGCTGTTCACAATTTTATTTCCCAATCATAGTAAACTGGGGGCAGGCTTCCTTTAGCCTACACGCCAGATACTGCGAACAGGTATTTTGGGTAACACAAAACATGAAACACAAGCCACTGCATTTCTCCCCTTTTTGTCCACTAAAAGGCCTTTTATTTCCAATACACATTGAATATAATTAAAACAGTCATGTAAACTATAAGGTATGGTACAATCTAGCAATTTTCTCAATTTAGATTAAATACTCTATCATCTATCCTAACTTAAAAAGTTTACAATTCTATACCTGAGCTATGTTCTGATTTTTAAAAGGATGAAAACCATCCTTTTAAATCAATATCATCTTCCTCAGTGTTAAACAATTTAAGTTTGACTATGAGACTATAGCTAGTCTTTAATTCTATCAGAAATCTGAGAATGAATTAAGTATTATCTGAATATATAGGAAGAACAAAGATATAGCTTCTAAAACTTAAAAAGATTTGTAGAGAAAGCTGAGTGCATGGACAGCTCCCTACTCCTTTACCTTTCTGGCCGAGAACCCTCTGACAGATCTTGGTATGTAAAACTATCTGTAAATCAACTCTTTGATGTTTTTAAGTACACAAAGTTCATTTTCATGGGCTTTTCAGTGAAGAAAAATAGCTTTGGGGATATGTCAGGAGCCATAATGGGACAAACTAACAATTAGCAGGTGATCATCCTGAAATGGCTTGCCTTGGATTTTTATGTAATCTGTGACAAGTGAGTTTTTATTCAACAAGGCTGTAAGGGACTTATTTTAGGAAAGATTACTGCTATTAATAATTTTTCCTATTATTACTATTAAACATATGTAACAATCTCTAAGCAATAGCACACCACTTTGGAGCAGATCTCTGCAGATACATGAAGATGTATTGTCTTGTAGTTATGCTATATAGACAAATAGATGACTTCTTAAGTCTTAATGATGATCCTATAAGAATTCCTAAAATTATATCAATGATAATTAAGCTCTTTTATAGTGGGACTACTATTAGGAGCAGCACAGCATGCTGTTCAGTCACGCGGGGCAGGGCCGACGTAGCCTCTCGAACCGTAGTTACAGCAGCCTTGGACGGCTTGGCCCGAGAGGGCAGGAGCAGACTGGAGGGTCTGCTTCTGCTCCAGCCTCCAAAGGTGGGCGAGTGTTACAACTCCTTTGGTTTCCTCTCTCCGAGGGCAGCCTGGGAGTGCCTTGTCGGTGGAGAGGGAGAAGTGTTACAGCTCGTTGTTGCTCTGCCCAAACCGCTCCAAACAGTTTCTCAGCATCTCAGAGGCGGAGCGGGGTGGGGAGAAGTGTTGTAGCTCTTTGAAGTGCACAGGCTAGCCGGCGATGGGGGAGGAACCGTGACAAAGTTCTCTGACAGCGGGAAAGATCTCACATCCACTTTACTTTTGAGCTTTGGGCAATATATACAGTTTTTGGGGGAAGAGCAGATAACCCCTATTGGCTTGATTTGAGAGTTTGGGAATGCCTTATTTGCATGAAGGTGCTATTCCTATGTGATCAAAGGCCATGGACCTCTCCATGGGAGGGGCTGTGGGGAGCGGAAGCTAAGAGAGCCAGATGACTTTGGGAAAGTTCTAAGTGGCCTCCCGTCCTACTGGCCTTCTTCAGACCAAGGTTTCCAGGGCTTCCAGAGCTTTCTACCAAACTTTCTTGCCTTTTTTCATAGCCCACTGCCCCACAAACTTGAATAAACTTAATAACAAATATTCAAAAGCTAATATATAGACTTTATTAAAAGAACTAATTTGATCTTTCCATGTATTATAAAGAGAACATCAATTCCAGAGGTACCAAGTTTTTATACTGATGCAAACAGGATGGGAGTGGCAGGTTATAAGTTAGATAAAATAAGCAATGTGGTCAAAGTCATTCTACATCAGTTCAAAAGTCTGAATTATATGCTATCCTTATGGTATTATTAGATTATCCTGAACATTTTAACATAATTACTGATTATCTATATGCAGACAGGGTCATTTTACATATAGAGACTGCTGAATTTATATCTGATAACTCAGAATTAACTTTGTTATTTATCCAATAGCAACAGGCCATCAAAAGTTGAAATTCACTATATATTACTCCTATTCAGCCTCATACACATCTGTCAGGTCCATTACCTCAAGGAAATGATGAAACTGAACAATTACTGATAGGAAATGTGTTAGAAGCCTCAAACTTTCATTAAAAAACTCATATTAATGGGAGGGGTTGAAAGAAAAAATTTTCATTATTTGACAACAAGCCAAAGAAATGATTTTAAAATGTCCTATGCATTCTTAATACAACCAAATTCTATTACTTTCTGGTAGAAGGCCTAGGGATACCAAAAAAAGTGACATCTGTCAGATGGCTGTTTTCCATTTTTGAAAATTTGGAAAACAACAGTATATACACCATACCTTTGATGTATACTCAGGATTTCAACAGCAACTCTTTTAAGTTCTGAAAAGGCTGATTATGTAATTAATTATACATGTATTGGAAATAATGGCAATTTTTGTTTGATACCAACAAAAATTAAAACTGATAATTCTCCCACATATGTATCCAATAAGATGAATCACTTCTTTGCATATTATAATCTCAAATTACTAAAGGTAAACCACATAATCCCACAGGACAAGCATTTGTAGAAAGAAACAACTGTATGTTAAAAGAGATGCTTATATTTTCTATTGTATGTAGATTGTTAATGTTAGAGAAAAGGTCAATTCTGAAACAGGAAGGGGGATATGAAGAGGAAACTTCTTGTTTCTTTGGAAAATCAGTTATGTCAAATGATGGTTTCCTGGGGCACACAGATGAAAGGATGTTTTGGTAAAGCAGACACATGAAAGAATGTTTTCTTGATGCAGACACAAGTGAAATGATATTTTGCTATATCAAACATGTGAAAGGATGCATGCTATTCAGATGGAATATAAACATGACCTCACAGAGAGTGGGAGCTTGAACATTGGTTTACTTTGTTCTGCCTCACTATTCTTTGCTAACTACACACATGTATTGGTTCGCCTTATATTGTGTTGCTGGGCTCTGCTTGTGGTGATGACATGGAGAAAAACTCACTTGCCAAAAAACATTTCATGAAGTTCCTGCAGCCTCTTGCCACTTCCATGGCCTTTGGCCAGTTGGTAAGCCTTGTGCTTTATTCTGGATTGAACTGCCCTTGCTGGTTCATATGTGGTAACTACGAAGTGGACTGGACTACTAGTTGCTGATTCCTGTGTGGTGTCTGCTGAGAGGAGTGGACTGCAGCTGCTGATTCATATTTGCTGTTTGTTACCAAACTGAACTACTGATATCCTGACAATGAATATTGAACTCACCCCCAAAGAATTATTTCTAAACAGGTCTACTTTCCCTGTGTCCTAATACATTTCTTTTCCACTACCTCTGATAGGTGGTGGGCTAGTGGGAATGTTGAACACTTAATAAAGTGAGTTGAGAAAATATTATGCCTACAAACTCCCATTAGTAAGAAACTGTCAAAATTACCTTCTGTAGAAGTGAGGCCAAAGGTGCCTGAAGAATTCTAACTCAAATGTATGCTGCTAACATTAGCCAGTATTAAAAGCAATTGATAGAAAATCTCCACATAAGTTTTACTTATAGTCTCAAATAATATGTACATTTTATGCAAAATATACCTGGAATTTACTGATGTTGAGAGTCATATGTTTAATTCTCAACGTCTCAAATATTTATTAAAAAGAGAGCTATGCATTTATTCTTTTTTAAAATTTATTTTATTTGATGTTTTATTTACATTTCATATGTTGTCCCCTTACCCCTTCCCCCACCCACCCAGGAACCCCCAATCCCCTCACCCCTCCTCCTTCTTCTCTGTGGATGTAACCTCTATCTACCCCCCCAACTCCCACCTCCCCACCATCAAAATTCCCACCCCCTGGGGCATCCAGCCTTCATGAGGTCAAGGTTCTCTTCTTCCACCTATGCCCAGCAGGGCCCTCCACCCTTACATATTCAGCTAAAGCCCTGGATCCCTCCCTAAGTGCTCCCAGGCTGGTGGTTTAGACCCTGGGAGCTGTGGTTGGTTGGTATTGTTGCTGTCCTCATGGTGCCGCAAATCCTTTCAGCTCCTTCAGTCTTGACTCTAACTCCTCCATTGAGAACCCCATGATCAGTTCAATGGCTAGTTGTGAGCATCTGCCTCTGAATATGTCTGACTCTTGAAGACCTCTGAGGAGACATCCATATCAGGCTCTTAACAGCATGCACTTCCTGACTTCCACATCAGCATCTACCTTTGGTGACTGCACTTGGGACAGATACTCAGGTGGAGTGGTCTTCAGACGGCCCCTCCTTCAGTTTCTGTCCCTCACTTTGTCTCCATATTTGCTCCCTTGAGTATTTTGTTGCTCATTCTAAGAAAGACTGAATCACCCCCACTTGGTCTTCCTTCTTTATGAGCTTCATGTGGCCTGTGAGTTGCATCTTGGGCATTTCAAGGTTCTGGGCTAATATCCAATAATCTTAGTGTCAATCTCATAAATAAGAAAAATAAAATTTTCTATGTATTGTAAGACTCAACTTTGTAGTGTTCTTTATATTTTGCTTTGGATTTGGTTTTTTTTTTCTGTTTTTATTTCCATTTTGATCTAAAACACTGTTATATAGCTCTGGCTGCTCTAGAACTTACTACGTAGACTTAGTTGTTACTGAATTAATAGAGAACATCCTGCCTCTGCCTTCTAGGCACTATGAATAAAATCATATATCACTATGTCTAGTTATGTAGTGATTTTTGACACAAATTGGGTCTCAAATTTCTCCAAAATTGTATTAAAGTTCTCTCAATGCACAGGGATGTTGGTTCAGCTTGAAAGTGTTTGTTTAGCTTGCACAAGATCATAGAGCCATCTTTATCAACCTACAAACTGGACATATAAGAGAACATCTATAATTCTAGCACTAGGAAGGTGGAGATGGGAGGATTAAAACTTCAAGATCATCCTTTGGTATGTACAGTTCGAACCCTTTAAGGTAAAGGAACCCCTTCACCTCAAAAACTAATGAACAAACAAACAAACAAGTAAGGTGTGCCTGTTTGTGGCCCCATCATTGTTATAATATTATTGAGGTAAACAACATGTAAGGAAGAAAAACTTAATTTGGTTCATGGTTGTAATAGTTTCAATTCATAATTAGGATGGTATTTTTGTAAATTTTTATTAATCATTCCATTTGTTTACATCTGAAATGATACCTCACTTCTTGGTTACCCCCTCTACCAACCCACCATCCTATGATATACCACTTCCTGGTTACCTTTCTGTCATCCCCAATCCCACATATGCCCTCTCCCCTCCTTTTTGCCGGTATGAGAATGTTCCCCCACCCATTCCCACTCTCCCACTCCACCATTCCAGCATTCCCCTACTCTGGGGTATCAAACCTCCCCAGAACCAAGAGCCCCCCTTCTTGTTGCTGCTGGGCATGGCCATCCTTTGTTAAACATGTAACTGGAGCCAAAGATTCATTTTAATACACTCCTAGGTTGGTGGTCTAGTCTCTGGGAAAACTGGGTGTCCAGGACAGCCTATGTTGTTCCTCCAATGAGGTTGCAATTCTCCTCCACCCCTCTAGTTCTTCTGACAGATCCCTTACTAGGTTCCCTGAGTTCAGCCTGATGGTTGACTCCAAGCATTGATCAGTTGCTGGCTGGACCTCCCCAGGAACTGCCACACTTGGTTCCTGTTCTCAAATGCCTCTTGACCATAGCAACAGTGTTGGTTTTCGTATCTGCAGACATATGTATCCCCAGGTAGGAGCATTTTTCCAGTTGGCTCTTCCTTCAGTCTCTGTTCCATTTTATTTTATTTTTTGTCTCTGTTCTTCCTTTGGACAGAAACATTTCTGGGTTAAAAAAACTGAGATGAGTGGGTGGCTTCATCCCTTGACCAGGGCCGTGCCTATCTACTGGAGATGATCTCAACAGGTTCAGTCTCCCCCTTCTCTGTGCATTACAGCTAAAGTCAATCCCATTGGGTCCTGGGAGCCTCATGTTTGCATGATGTCTGGAATGCTCCAATGGCAATCTCCAGTTCCTCATCCCCCCTGCTACCAATTTTTATTCCATTTCCTGACCCTCTGTATCTCTCTCAATTGTCCTTCAGATTCTGATACTTCCACCCTTATTTTGCCCTCCTCCTTTCTCCCTGCCTTGTCCCCCTCTCCTTCCACCTCCCCAAATCACCCTGCTCCCACTTCAGTACAGGACTGAGGCATCCACCCCCGACCTTCCTTCCTTCTATGCTTCAAATGGTCTGTAAATTATATCATACGCATTGTGTTCTTTTGGGTTAGTATCCACTTAGTGAGTACATATCGTGTGATTTTTGTTTGTGACTGAATTACCTCACTCAGGATGACATTTTCTAGTTCCATCCATTAGCCTGCAAATTTCATGAAGTCATTGTTTTTAATGGTTGTGTAGTACCCCACTGAGTGTATGTACCATATTTTCTGTGTCCATTCTTTCACAGAGAGACATCTGGGTTGTTTCCAGCTTCTGGATATTATAAATAAGGCTGCTATGAACATAGTGGACCATGTGTCCTTGTTATAAGTTGGAGCATCTTTTGGGTATATGCCCAGGAGTGGTATAGCTGGGTCCACAGGTAATACTATGTCCAATTTTTCTGAGGAACCTTCAGACTGATTTCCAGAGTGGTTGTACCAGCTTGCAATCCCACCAGCAATAGAAGACTGTTCCTCTTTCTCCACATCCTTGCCAACATCTGCTGTTACCTGTATTTTTGATCTTAGTCATTTTGACTGGTGTGACGTGGAATCTCAGGGTCATTATGATTTTCATTTCCCTGATGACTAAAGCTGTTCAACATTTCTTTAAGTGTTTCTCAGCCAGTCAAGATTCCTGGGTTGAGAATTCTCTATTTAGCTATGTGCTCCACTTTTTTAATAGGATTATTTGAATCTGTGGAGTCTACCTTCTTGAGTTATTTGTATATTTTGGATAAGCTGAACAGCTATCTACTCGATAATTAGGCTGTTCTGCTGATTATCTTCCAAATGGCTTGTTTGGTGTCTTTTCTAATCAGAGTTTGATTGCTGTGAAAAAACAATACAACCACAACAATTCTTTGTAAAAGAAAGCATTTAATTGGGCCAGGCTTTTTTTTTTCCTTTTTATTTTATGTATTTACATTTCAAATGTTGTTCCCCTTCCTTGTCTACCCTCCACACACTCCCCCATTCCACACACATCCTCTTCCCTCTAAGAGGTTACTTCCCCACCCACCAACCCACTCCTGCTTTACTACTCTAGAATGCCCCTTTGTTGGGACAACTTTAGAGATTTAGCCCATTATCATAGTGGGAAGCAAGGTGGCATGCAGACATACATGATACTAGAGAAGTTGCTTGAAAATTCTCCAACCAAATCAGAAGGTGGCAGGAAGAAAAAGTAACACTGAGCTTGGCTTGAGAATTTGAAGCCCCAAAGCCCACATCTAGTGACATACTTCCTTCAGAAAATATACCTCTTATAACGTGTCAAGTAACATCACTCCCAATTGACCAAGTATTTAATATATGAGCCTATGGGTCCTATTCCTAGTCAAACTACTGTAACATTTCATGAAAAATTTTCAAATGTATAATTTATCTTGTGTTGTTGTTTCTTAGTTTTACTCTTTGGATATTCAGTATATTATGTATTCTGGATAATAATATTCTTGGGTCAGATATATAGTTAGCAAAGATTCTTTCCCATTCCATTGGCTTTGTCTTCATCTTGTTGACATATATTTATTTGTGCAAAAGTGGTTTTAGGTTTATGAAGTGCACTATGTCAATTTTTGGCCTTAATTTGTAGGAAAATGGAGACCTAGTCAGAAATTCACATATATAATTGAGGTTATTGACTATTTTTTTTCTAGCAGTTGAGTGTTTTAGGGTTGGTTCTTGGATCCACTTGTAGTTATTTTATCAAGATAGAAGTACAGATATAATCTATTATTCTGCTCGTGGGTATCCAATATTTCCATCACCATTTGTTGAAGATGCTTTATCCTCTTGAGCTCATGATTTTGGCATGTATTTCAACATTCCTGGATCAATATATATGTACTTGTATTTTATTCTTTAATTTTGTATTGTAGTTCTACATGTCTGTTTTTGGCAATATCATACTGATTTTATTATTCTGGCTGTATAATGTATCCCAGGATGTAGAATAGTAATCCCTCCATTTGTCTCCATCCCAGACATTTTGTGTATCTGGAATCTTTTGTGATCATGTCTCTCTCTCTCTCTCTCTCTCTCTCTCTCTCTCTCTCTCTCTCTCTCTCTCTCTGTCTCTCTCCCTCTCTCTCCCTCTCTCTCTCTCTCTCTCTCTCTCTCTGTGTGTGTGTGTGTGTGTGTGTGTTTAAACTTAAGATAGATGTTATGTATTTCTGTAAAGAATGAGGTAGGAGTTTTGATTAAGATTCCATTGTATATACCAATATATTTGGGTAAAATAGTAATTTTCATAATGCTAAGTACACCACTGGATGTGAAGCCTGGGCTAGATATGACAGCTTATGTCATATATGTATGTCAGAAAATAGAAATAGATTTAAAAAAAATTTAAAATACTGCCAAAAAACATCTAGGAAACATGAGGCTCTATAAGAAGACAAAAATGTAAATAATAGAAACAGAAGAAAGAAAATAACTCTTAAATGCACAGAAAAGATTTTTAAGAAAAATTTACACAATAATATCCTATCCTAAATACAAAGATGCTTATCAAATTACAAGAAGCATATAGAACACCAAACAGATTAGGCCAATGTAGAAATTACCAATGTTACATAATAATACAAACAAAAAATTTACAGAATAAAGAAAGGGTATTAAAAACTACAATGAAACATGAGCAAGTAACATATAAATTCAGGCCAATTATCATAACATCTGACTTGCCAGTGGAAACACTTAATAAAACAAAACGTCCTGGACATATGTTCTACAAACTCCAAGAGACTTTAGATGTCATCCATGACTACTAGGTCCAGCAAAAACTTCAATCACAATGTATGGAGAAAGAAAGACCTTCTGTGATAAAAACCAAGTATAATCAGTATCTATCTATAAATACAACCCTACAGAAGATGTGAGAAGAAAAACTTCAACCTGAAGAGGTTAACCACATCCAAGAAAATACAAGGAATATATAATTCCACACAAGCAAATCAAAAGAGAGCAAACATACATAATAACAACAAAATAAAAGGAATCAACAAACACTGCTCATTGATAAGTAACATCAACAATGGTTTCAGTCCTCCTTGCAAAAGATGCAATATAACATACTTGATTTAAGACACAAAGTAACACACTGGATTTGAAAATAAAATCTACCCTTTTACTACATCCAAGAAACACAGTAATATCAAGGCTAGATATTACCTCAATTAAAATGATCAAAAAGATATTCTCTGCCAATAATACAATAGTTCTAAGAAGAAAACTTTTATTTTCAGATATTAAAATGTATAAAATAGTCATTTTAATATCTGAAAAAATACAATACAAACCAAAACTGATTAGAAGTGATAAGGAAGGATACTACTTATCCATCAAAGGAAATATCCACTTGGTGGCTATTGCAATTCTTTTATCTAGGTACCCAGAGAAAGACACCCAAGTTCATACAAGAAACACTATTACAGCCTAAATGACTTATTCACTTTCACACAGGAATAGTGGGTGACTTCACCAATAAACCGGTCATCCAGACAAAAGCTAAACATATAAGTATTAGAGTTCACTGAAATTAGAAACCTCATGAATCTAGCTGATGTTTATAGAACATTTTACCCAAACACAAAGCTGTATACCCTGTTCTCAGTAGCTCATAGAATCTTCTTCAAAATTGGCCATGTACTAGGATATGAAGCAAGCCTCAAGCAAGATTCAAGAAAATTGAAACAATAGCCTGCATCTTATGTGACTAGCACAGAAAAAGTAGCACACTACAGAATGGTAAAACATCTTTACAAACTACACATCTAATAGAGACCTACTATCCAAAACATATAAAGGACCAAAATTTGTTTATCATGAAAACATGTAACCAAATTTAAAAATTAGATATAGACAAAAAGAGGTAACTCTCAAAAGATGAAACTCAAATGGCTAAGAAGCACATAAGAAAATTTCCAAAACCTCTAGTCATCAGGGCAAATCAATATTACTTTGAGATTTCATCATGCAGTACTCAGAAGGGCCACTATCAATAAAACAAATCATTGATCATTCTGGTGATGGTGCAAAGTGAGTGAAAATTTTACTTTTGGGGAGATTGCAAAATTTTACAGCCATTATAAAAATCAGTTTGTGGATTGCTGCCTATATTCAGGGGAGGGAAGGCACAAGACAAGGCTAGAGCCTGTGATTGGGCAGTGGATAAAGAAGGCAGGATGAGACTTTGAGTGATGGGGCAGATGGGGACACACAGTGAGAAGGAAGGACATGGAAGAAGAATAGGATGAACCTGATCCACATGGCTTTAAATAGCCACAGGTAGCTATGAATATTATAGAAGAAATGGAATAATACAGGAAATTTTATCCAATCTACGTGGACAGTTTGACTTTATCAATGTCAATTGGCTCTGAGTTCATTGTGTGGGCATTTTGTTGATTGAGAATTTACTGATATAAATCTGTTGATAAATTACAAACCTCTAGAGTTTGATTTTACTGGGTTACGGGAATTTGTGACAGCCAACCACAAGGGACAGATGGCTGCAAATTCAAGCAGGATCCACAGCAAGAGAACCTCAAGTTGGGTGATCTTGGAGGCAAGGAGACCAAGTAACTAGAGCATAGTCAGCTCTAGCATGGATTGTTTTTAAAAATTTGTGCGACAGATCCACAGGAATATGGACTTGGTTTACCATAAAATCCAGCTATACTATTCATGGGGATATGCCCATCCTACTACAAAGACATCTGCTCAATTATATTCATTGTTCTTCTATTCGTAATAGCTCAAAATTGGAAGTGTCCTGCATATCTATCAACAGATGGAAAAAGAAAATATGGTGCAATTACACAGATGAATATTACTCAGACAATAAAAGAAAATGAAATCTTTTAACTTCTAGTAAGGTAGAACTAGTACTTAAAAGTCTCCCAACCAAAAAGTCTCAGGACAAGGTGAATTCAGTGCAGAATTTTACCAAGAGAAAATAACATTAATACTCTTCAAATTACTTCACAAAATAGAAATTGAAGGGACATTTTCTAATTTGTTTTATTATACCATGATTACCTTAAAGACAAAAGTACACAAATACCCAACCCAAAAGAAAATTATAGACTAATATCTTTTGTGAAAATAGATTCACATATTTTACATAACATTCTTCCAAACATATCCTAGAATATATCAAAAAGATCATCCACCATCATCACGTAGGTGTCATTCCAGATATTCAAGAATGTTTTGAGGAGATTAGCTCAGGATCTTTGGAAAGGTCATGGGACACTAGCCCAATGGGAGAGGCTAATTAACATTTCTCAGTCAGAGGATACTTGCTCTCCTGGAAGGGAGAGGCTGATTAACATTCCTCAGACCACAAGGGAGGGAACCCACCTGCAGTTGGGGAAGGCCCAGAACACATAGACACTTTCCACAGGACAGACCAACCCTTGCCACCTACAGACAAGGGAAGTCTTTGCCACCTCATTCCTTAAAGACCAATCAGTTTAAAAAGACACACTGTTCTGCCAATCGCATTGTGCCTAATGGCTCTGCCCTAAAAACTGTATAAAAGCTGGCCAAATGAGCTGCCCATTCTGCCTGTCCTTCAGGTGCAGGATGACCCTAGTGGGTTGGAACAATAAATTTCTCTTGCTTTTTGCATTGATTCCTGGCTCCATGTGGTTCACTCAAGGGATCCTCCATAAGCTAAGGCTTGCCAGAGTCTTACAGTTTCAACATACAAAAATTGGTAAGTCTAATCTACCATACAAGCAGAGTAAAAGATAAATCCATGATTATTTTATTAAATGCAAAAGGACATTGACAACATTCTTTCATGATAAAAGTCCTGGAGAGTCTAATGATACAAAATGCTTATTTTTCTTTATAATAACACAATTACAGCAAGAGTACAGCAAACATCAACCTAAAGGAACAGAAGCTCAAAGCATTCTACTAAATCAGGAACAAAAGAAGGATACCTTTTCTCTTCATGTCTATTCAGTTTAGTACTTGAAATGTTAGGGAGAGCACTAAAACAATTGAAATAAATCAAAATTGGAAACACACAGGAATGGAACTGTAAGGGTTCATAATTCACTGAAGAATAATACTCAGCACTGAAATAGTATGTAAATTCAAAGAGTGATTTATTCTGCAGAAGTCCAGCATTGTAGAGTGAAAAATTATAGATACTGGGTATATAGAATTCTTTTTAGACATATAAAGTATTCTTTAGGCTTTCTTTATAAAGACATAGACAAACCGAGGCATGAAGCAAGTTAAGAATGTGGAAACACCAGTCACCATTACTGGAACAGGCCTAACTGCAAAGAGTTAGGAAAGAATGTAAGTAAACTAGGTGGAACCAAGCTGAGAACCAAGTTGAGAACCAAGCTGGGAACCACAGTGACAGGGCAAGGCCGAAGTAACAGGGCAGGACCACATTCTTGAGAAAGATAAGTGTACAGAGAGTTTTCACCTGACCCTGACTCCCGTAGGTTGGGTTCCTTTGGAATGTTCCACTATTTTTATGTTACACCACCCTAACAACCCCTCACCCCTTCCCCATTCCTTGGTTTGTGGTTTTTCCCTTTAAAACCCCTTTCAAACTGGCTGTCGGGGTCAATTCAGCTCCTGCGTGGGCATACAAATTGACCGGCAGCTAGTTGTCACACCCTAATAAACAACCTCGCAATTGCTCCGGTACATGGTGTCTCGAGCAGATTACTGGGTGGTTGCGACTTTCTGAGACTTGAGAGAGGGTCTCCCCTCTGCGGAGGTCTTCAGCATGATGGGGTCTCCCATTACTAGATCAGAGAGACACCCAAGTGAGCTTGCAGGCCTGATTTAAAGCATATTAGGGAATTCTTGGGTAGGTGACATCTGTTAATCTGTTGGGTCCATCTCTATTCCACTATCAGGGTGTGGTGGCTAGAAACTCGCTGAGGAGGTCTGGGAACTGTTAGTGAGGAAGTAGTTGAGGAAGTCTGGAAACTGCTGCTGTTCCATTGTCCTTGCTTAAAGCCAAGTCCTGAGATATTCCAGTACTTGAGCATAAAGGCTAGAACCTGTGATTTTTTTCTGTTAGTAATTGACTTTCCTGGACTAGCCCAGACTTGCCCAGTTCTTAGGACTAGTCTCCTTAACTGGCAATTTGAAGTCTGTCATGGAATTAACCTAGCCTTCTCAGAACTTGGAAATCAATTTATTTGTAGGTGACATAATTTTATACACAATTGCTCTTAAAACCTCTACTAGCAAACTTCTTTAGCTGTGAAACACATTCAGAAAATTAACAGGATATAGAATTAACAAACAAAAATCAGTGCATTTGCTACATATAATCGAACTGTGATGTTTGAATCAGAATGACACCCACTGGCTCAAATACTTGAATTTTTAGTTACCAGGGAGTGGAACAGCTACCTGATAAGGATTACAAGGCTCAAGAGGTTGGGAGGTAGGTGTGGTCTTGTTGGAGGAATTTTGCACATTGTTATTGGGTTTTGTGGTTTCAAATGCTCATGCTAGGATCTTTCTCTGACTTTATTTCAGTCTCTGTCTCTTTTGTCTGCCTCTGTGTTTCCTTTTCTCTCTCCTTCTCCTCCAGACTTCCCCTCCCCCTTCCTGCTTCCCCTCCTCTCTCTTCCCTCTGCCTACAGACAAGAATATAAAGCTCTCAGCTATGCATCCATCCATATGTGACTGATTCCTCTCAAGATGATCATAGACAAATCCTCTGAAACTGTAAGAGAGACCTGCTTACCTGTTTTTCTTCATAACATTTGCCTCAGTCATGGTGATATATTCAAGGATCTCTTCATAGCAATCAAAATGTAACTAAGATACAGAATCAGAAAGAAATCAAGGAGATAGTAGCTTTAAAATGAGTATATTACTCACACTCCTGGCTAGGCTCTTTGCCCAGGAGTAGTTGACCAACATAAAATGAACTAAATAATGTTTTACTAGACTAATTGTCTCACTTTTCTTTGAACATTTTTATTTCTACAATCTTTTGACTTTATAAATTTGGATTTGTTTTTGTGTTTTTGAGGATTTTAAAAATGTATTTCTAATCTGCTCCTCTGAACACCCCACATTCTGAAGGGCTCCCAGGAGGTCTGCTGCAGACAGGGTAACATTTAAGGTATCCTCCCAAACAACCATTGCAGCTAGGAACTCCAAGGAACCCAGCAGACAGGGGACCCATCTGATGTGTTTATAAAAAGATAAAAAGAAGGGAGACATGTTTTGATGGATAAGTGGTGATGAGGGTCCTAGGGGGTTTTGCCAGCCTTACACCTACCTGCCTTGGGTCAAGGCTAGGCCAGGTTCCAGCTTCCTGCCTCTGGTCAAGGCTAGGTCAAGTTCCATTCTCCACCCACAGAATCATTCTTGAGTAAAAAATTCTTAGGATGTACTGACTAATAGTCACCTGACACTCTAGAAAGTTCTGGGTAGAGTTCAAATGCATGTCATGCTTGCTAGTCAATAGATTTAAAGGTCAATATGCATAGTCAATAAGTTTGAACTGTTACCTTGCTGATGTAACCTGTGCCGCTAAAAAGTATAACAGCTGCTTGTAATAGCCATTCGAGGTCACCTTCTCATCACTCGCCTAAAGGGACTGATTAAGGGTTGACCCCCAATGTGTGGGAAAGTAAACTTCTTGCTTTTGCATTGTGTCACTCTGGGGTATCTTGAAGTAAATACCACTGATGGAGGGTCAGGGGAAGGGGGAGGAGGGTGTCTCAGTAGGCCCATGCCACTGCATCCCCTTCCCCCTACAGGACTAGCCACAGGACAGTATAGTGTAGAGCTTATTCATGGCATAGGGAGAGGAGTTAAGAGAGTAGTAGAGGCAGAGAAAGGCAGAGAGTAGAGAAGTAGAGGAATAGAGGCTGGCCATGAAGATGTAGAGAGAGATAAAGGGGGGAAGGCAAGGAAGGGAGGGGCAAGGGGACAGAGCAGGAGCATGATGGCAAGAGACCAAGAGAAAAACAAGAGACAGAGTATGGGGCAAGCAGCCCCTTTTATAGTGGGTCAGGCCTACCAGGTTATTTCCAGGTAACTGTGGGGTGGAGCTTAGACAGAAGGCTTCCCCACCACCACCTCCTAGGTAAATTCCAACCTCCTTTCTGACCTACATCTTCTGCCTGGTGAGATCATCATCTTGTTTGCTCCCCTAGCCCTCCCAGGAGGCCTGCTACAGCCAGGGCCACAAGCTCAATAATAGGTATAGAAGAGAGCAAATATACCCACCTCAAAGTCTCACTAAACATTTTCAATAAAATTATAGAAGAAAACTACCCTAACCTAAAGAAATAGATGCTTAAAACATACATGAAGCCTATAGAACACCAAATAGATTAGACCAGAAAAGAATTTTGTCCCATCACATAATAATTAAAATACCAAATGCACAGAACAAAGAATATTGAAAGCCATAAGGAGAAATGTTCAAGTAACATAGAAAGGCAGAACTATCAAAATTGCATTAGACATCTCAACAGGGACTCTAAAAGCCGGAAGATATTGAGATGTCATACAGACCATAAGAGAACAAAATGCTACTATATTTAGCAAAACTCTCAAACTACATAGATGGAGAAACCAAGATATTCCATAAAAATTTAAACAATATCTTTCCATTAATCCAGTCCTACAGAGGATCCTAGAGGGAAAACTTCTAAACAAGGAAGGAAACTACACCCAAGAAAAGCAAGAAATTAGTCTTCTAACAACAAACCAAAGAGAACAACACAAGCATAATTTCACCTCTAACAACAAAAATAACAGGAAGCAATAATCATTGGTCCTTAATATCTCTCAACATCAGTGGACTCAATTTCCCAATAAAAATTTATAGACTAACAGGCTGGATATGTAAACAAAACCATGAATCTTGCTGCATACAGGAAACACCCCTCAGTGTCAAAGATAGACACTACCTCAGAAGAAAAGGCTGGAAAAATTTTTCCAGGCAAATGGTCCCAAGAAACAAGCTGAAGTAGCAATTCTAGTATTCAATAAAAATAGACTTTCAACCAAAAGTTATGAAAAAAGATAAGGAAGGATACTATATACTCATCAAAGAAAAAACACACCAAGAAAAACTCTCAATTTTGAACATCTATGCCCCAAATGCAAGGGCACACACATTTGTAAAAGAAACATTGGTGAAGCTCAAAGCACACATTGAACCTCACACAATAATAGTAGGAGACTATAACACTCCACTCTTCCCAATGGACAGATCATGGAAACAGAAACTAAATAGAGACACAGTGAAAGTAACAGATATTATGGACCAAATGGACCTAACAGATATCTACAGAACATTTCACCCTAAAACAAAAGAATACATATTTTTCTCAGTACCTCATGGTACCTTCTCCAAAACTGACCATAAAATTGGCCAAAAAACAAGCCTCAACCAAGACAAGAAGATTGAAATAATTCCATTAAGGCTAGTCTTAAAAACAAAACAAACAAAACAAAATAAAATAAACAAACAAACATCCAACAGAAAGCCCACATACTCATGGAAGCTGAACAACTCTCTATTCAATGTGCTAACTTACTCAGGGAAGTATTAATGAAAGAAATTAAAGACTTTTTAGAATTTAATGAAAATGATGGCATAACATATCCAAACTTATGGGACACAATGAAAGCAGTGCTAAGAGGAAAACTCATAGTTTTGAGTGCTTTCAAAATAAACTGAAGAGAACATACACAGTAGCAGCTTAACAGCACATCTGAAAGCACTAAAACAAAAAGAAGCAAATACACTCAAGAATAGTAGATGGCAAGAAATAATCAAACTCAGAGCTGATATCAACCAAGCAGAAAAAAGAACTATACAAAGAATCAACAAAGCAAGGAGCTGGTTCTTTGAGAAAATCAACAAGATAGATAAAACACTAGCCAGACTAGCCAGAGGGCACAGAGATAGTATCCAAATTAACAAAACCAGAAATGAAAGTGGAGACATAACAACAAAAACTGAAGAAATTCAAAAAATTATCAGATCGCAGTGCAAAAGCCTATACTCAACAAAATTGGAATATTCAGATGAAATGGTTGATTTTCTAGGTAGATACCAGGTACCCAAGTTAAATCAGGATCAAATAAACTATCTAAACAGTCCCATAACCCCTATGGAAAAAGAAGCAATTATAAAAAAATCTTCCAACCAAATCTCCCCAGGACCAGATGGTTTTAGTCCTGAATTCTATCAGACCTTCTAGGAAGACCAAATGCAAATACTTCTCAAATTATTTCATAAAATAGAAACAGAAGGAACACAACACAATTCGTTCTATGTAGCCACAGTTACAATTATGCCTAAATCACACAAAGACTCAACAAAGAAAGAGCACTTCAGACCAGTTTCCTGTAGGACCATGAAATGACAGCATGGTTTCTGGTTGAAAACTGGCTAGAAATGGCCAGAGACCCAGCAGGTTGGAGACCTCACAGGTTTCTGTACAAAGGATGGCATGCATTTTGCCATGCTCCCAGACTTCAGGCTCCTGACATGAGACCAAAGACCTCCATTAATCTGTGCCTTTCAGGCACATAGGACAGCCATCTACAGCCCCTCCCAAAGAAATCATTCCTTCCCAGACCCTCATCCTCCTTGCAAAAGGTATTTAACCTCAGGCCTGTCCTGAGAATATGGGATATAGCTTCATTCACTTTCTGCCATGACAATAAGACCTGGACTTCCTCTCATCTTTGGAGCCCACTCTGAGGAAACATGGAGAAGGTCTTCAACTACAGAGCCACCATCTAATCTCCTGCCTAGGACCTCTCTAGGTTCCAGACACATAGACCCAGCCATGACCCAGCCAAGCTAGTCATCAAGACCAAGAGTCTCTCTTCCTCCATGGGATGCCACTGGACTTCTCCCCCTCATCCCTAGAGCTGTGGAATGATCCAACCAGTATGCCCCCATCTTGGCCTTTCTGCAGCCTCTCAGCAGCTCCTGAGAGCCCAAGGGCTTGAGTCCAGTCAGTCCCTGTCCACCTCCTAGCCCAAGAGCTCCGGCCCCCATGGGGTCTCAGACTGTGTTCTTTCCATCCCTGAGTGGAGTCATGCCATATCAGCACTGCATGGAGTGAGCACAGTTGAATTCCCACGCCTCTGCCTCTCTGACCCAAGGCTCCAGACACCTGGGGCAGCAGACATGCGAGATCCACAACCAGCCCAACAGGACCCATGCCCACTGAAGCTACAACCCAACAGTTTCCCTCATGAATATTGATGAAAAAGTATTCAATAAAATTCTTGCAAACTGAATCCAAGAATACATCAAAATGATCATTCACCATAATCAAGTAGGCTTCATCCTAGGAATGCAGAGATGGTTCAATATATGGAAATCCATCAATGTAATCCACTATATAAACAAACTCAAAGGATAAAAAAAATATATTATCATCTCATTAGATGCTGAAAAAGCATTTGATAAGTTACAATACCTCTTCATGCTAAAAGTATTGGAGAGATCAGGAATTCAAGGTCCATACCTAAATATGATAAAAGCTCTATATTGCAAACCTATAGCTAACATCAAACTAAATGGAGAGAAACTTGAAGCAATTCCATTAAAATCAGGGACAAGAAAAGGGTGCCTACTCCCCTTGATATCTATTCAATATAATAGTTGCTGTTCTAGCCAAGGCAATTAGGCAAGAAAAGGCAATCAAAGGGATACAAATTGTAAAGGAGGGGGTCAAGATATCACTATTGGAGGATGATATTATAGTATACATAAGTAACCCAAAAAAATCCATGAGAGAACTCCTACAGCTGATAAACAACGTCAACAAAGTGGCTGGATACAAAATTAACTCATACAAATCAGTTACTTTACTCAAAGGATAAACTTGCTGAGAATGAAATTAATAAAATGACATCCTTTACAATAGTCATAAATGATATAAAATATCTTGGAATGACAATAACCAAGCAAGTAAAAGGTCTGTATGACAAGAACTCCAAGTCGCTGAAGAACAAAATTGCAGAAGTATTCAGAAGATGGAAAGATCTCCCATGCTCATGGATCAACAGAATAAACATAGTAAAAATGGCCGTCTTACCAAAAGCAATCTACATAATCAATGCAATCCTCATCAAAATTCCAATTCAATTCTTCACAGAAATAGAAAGAGCAATTCTGAAATTTATCTGGAATAAAAAAAAAAAAAAGCCCAGTATAGCAAAAACCATTTTCAAAAGTAAAAGATCTTCTGGGGGAATCACCATCCTTGACCTCAACCTATACTACAGAGCATTAGTGATTTTAAAAAGCACATGCTATTGGTACAGAAAAAGGCAAGTAGATCAAAGGAATAGAATTGAAGGCCAAAAATGAACCCACACAGCTTTGGTTACTAGATCTTTGAAAAAGGAGCCAAAATCATCCAGTGGAAAAGAAGACAGCATTTTCAACAAACGGTGTTGTAGAAGAATGAAAATTGGCTCAAGGACCTCCATATAAAACCAGATATGCTGAATCTAATATAAGAGAAAGTGGAATAGAACCTCAAACACATTAGCAGGGGAAAACTTTCTCAATAGAACACCAATGGCTTATGCACTAAGATCAACAGTTGACAAATGGTACCTCACAATATTTAAAAAGATGTAAGGCAAAGGATACTATAAATAGGACAAAATGGCAACTGACAGATTGGGAAAAGTTCTTTACCAACCCTACATCCAATAGAGGGTTAACATCCAAAATATACAAAGAATTCAAAAAATTAGACTCCAGAGAACAAAATAACACTATTAATATATGAGGTACAAAGCTAAACAGAATTCTTAACTGAGGAATCTCAAATGGCTGAGAAACACTTAAAGAAATGTTCAACATCCTTAGTCATCAGGGAAATGAAAATCAAAACAACCCTTAGATTCTACATCACACTAGTCAGAATGGGTAAGATCATAAACTCAGGTGACAGCAGATACTGGTGAGGATGTGGAGAAAGAGGAATACTACTCCATTGCTGGTGAGACTGCAAACTGGCACAAACATTCTAGAGATTAGTCTGGTGGTTCCTCAGAAATTTGGAAATAGTTCTACCTGAGGACCTAGTTATACCACTCCTAGGCATATACCCAGAAGATGCTCCAACTTATAACAAGGGCACATCCTCCACTATGTTCATAGCAGCTTTATTTATAATAGCTAGAAGCTGGAAACAACCCAGATGTCCTTCAAGAGAGGAATGGATACAGAAAGTGTAGTACATTTACACAATGGAGTACTACTCAGCTATTAAAAAAAAATGACTTCATGAAATTCTCAGACAAATGGAGGACACTGAAAAATACCATCTTTTGTGTGGTAATCCAATCACAAAAGACCACACATGGTATGTAGTCATGGATAAGTGGATATTAGCCAAAAAGAATCTTGGAATACCCACAATACAATTCACAGACCATATAAAACCTAATTAGAAAGACCACACCAAAGTGTGGATGCTACAGTCCTACTCAGAAGAGGGAATACAATAATCTCAGAAGTTAAAGGGAGAGGAGGATCTGCAAGGAAGAGGGAAGGGGAAGAAAAAGAGGAGGGCAGTTCAGATTTGGGAGGAGATGGGGTAGAAGTACAGAGGTTCAGGATTTTGAAAGGAGTTGTGCAGCATTTGGGGAGGAGGAACTGGAGGTAGCCACTAGAAAGTCCTAGATGCCAGAGACCCAAGAGTTTCTCAGGACCCAATAAGGAGGACATTGGCTGAAATACACAACAAAGGGGAGAATGAATCAGTAGAGACCATATCAAGAAGATAGGCACAGCCCCTGTTCGAGGGATGGGCCCTCCCACCCACCTCAAAAATATTAATCCAGAATTTCTCCTGTCAAAATGAAATGCAGGGAAAAATTGTGGAGCAGAGACTGAAGGAAAGGGCATCGAGAGACTGCCCCCACCTAGGGATCTATCCCATCTGCATATACTAAACCCAGACACTATTGCTCATGCCAAGAAATGCTTGCTGACAGGAGCCTGATAAAGCTGTCCTTTGAAAGACTCTGCCAGAACCTGACCAATTTAGATGCAAATGCACGAAGTCAAACATCAGACTGAGCAGGGGACCCCAATGAAGAAGTTAGTACAAGGACTGAAGGAGTTGAAGGGTTTGCAACCCCATAGGAAGAACAACAATATCAACCAACCAGAACCCCCAAGCTCCCAAGGACTGAACCACCAACCAAAGAGTAAATATGGGGGAACCCACTGCTCCAGCTTGATATGTAGCAGAAGATTGCCTTATTGGGCATCACTGGGAGTAGAGCCCCTTGGTCCTGTGGAGGCTCAATGACCCAGGGTGGGGGAATGCAATGGTGCTGAGGCTGGAGTGGATGGGCAGGACAGGAAGCACCCTCATAGAGGCAGGGGGATGAGGGAAGGGATAGGGGAGTTGTGGAGGGGAAACTGGGAAGGGGGATAACATTTGAAATGTAAATAAGCTAACTCCAGGGTATCTGACTTCCTTCTTTGGACTCTGATAACAATAATCATACATTAACACATACATATGGTTCAAAATAAAAATTAATCTTTTTTTCAAGGAAAGCTTTTGCATGCTAACAAATCATGCTTGTATGTTTATGAAATCAGGATTTCATTGCTTGTAATGCAATGCAATAATTCTTAGGAAAAAATAATAAAAGGGAATGTATTAAAATGTAAAAAGAAAAATGAAACATCATTTTGGCCTTTGCCGAATGTGAAGTAGTATTGGTTAATATTTTGTGAGTTATTGGACAATTTTATCACATAAACCCACAAGGTTTATAGGCTATTGTTAATAATCTTAGTTACCCTCCAGAACTTGATAATAACACGCCGTTTCTGAAGTTGCCAAATACTAGACTCATAAAACATGAAGATATCAGCTGGTCTTTATCTGAAATTATCATTCCTACTGGCTAGATTTTATAGTCATAGAATCTGACATCTATATCACTAGAGACAAGGTAACACATCAACCTCATTCAGCTATGAGCTCTTCAAGCTTCAATGTGAATAGTTTGACAAAATTGCTCATTGGTGAAATAACATGGGTATGAGAGTACCCAACCATATTCTTGTAGGACCTAATTCCTAGTCAGTGAGATTACATGAATTCCTGGCACTGATAATGAGGCCAAAAACCTAAGCATACATCATATGTCCAAGTGGAGAACCTAAATAATCCTGCAAAATGAGAATATCATATTTAAACTATTCATACTTAAGTCTTTCTATACTAACAAACAAATGTATCTTTCACCCTTCTTCAAAGAAGATTCTTTTTGCAATAGATAACAACTAACATATATAAGAACAAAGTTTTTGTTCTGTTTTGTTTTGTTTTTATGACTCCCATTCTGTTTTTATGAATTTACCCTATAGGTTAGCTGGAAATCTAGGATGTGATATCTCCAACAGTTTTGTTTTAGTAGGTGTTGTTCAGGATTCTTTTGTTATCTCAGATCTTCCATTTTTCCATGTAGAAGTTAAGATTATTCTTTAAACATCTGTAATGAACTGCATTGGAATTTTGATAAAGATTGAATTGAATCTGTAGACTGCTTTTGTTAAGCTAGCCATTTTCACAATTTAATACTTCTTAGCCATGAGAATGGCAGTCTTTGAATCTTCTGGTATCTTCTTCAAATTCATTTTCAGTATCTTTATGTTTTCATTATATGATATTGTCACTTGCTTAGGTTTACTCACAAATTCTTTAACACTGCTTTGAGTAGTGCTATTTTTCAAATTTCTTTTTTGGTGTGTTTTTACATAGAAAGGTTAATACTTTGTATTTTAATTTTGTATTCTACAATTTTGCTTAATGTATGTATAAGCTGCATGAACTTTCTGGTAGAGTCCATATGGTCTTTTATGTATAAAGTCATATTACCTTCAAAGAAAGGTATTTTGAATTCTTCCTTTCTTATTTCTTTGCCCTTTTCTTCAGTTTTCTTACTTTTCTAATTATATATCAAGTACTGTATTAAAGAGGTATTAATAGAGTAGCCATACTAGTCTTGTTTCGATTTTAGTGAAAATGCTTTGAGTTCCTTTTCAATTACATTGATGTTGGTTTTGAGATTATAGTAATTTGCTTTTACTATTTTCAGGCATTATTTTAGTGAACCTGTCTTTATGTTAACTTATAATTTTTTCCTCCTAATCTTTAATATCTTCTCTCTGTTATATATGCTTCACATGTTGATTATTAGGTGCTGTGGAGAATTTTTTCTATTTAATATTGTAATTGCATTACATTGCATTATATTCATGTCTATTTGATATTCTGCATACCTCTTAGCTCTTGATAGATATCTCTTCTCTTAAATTAGGCATTATTTTCTATCTGATTTTTGTTGAAGATACCTTTTGTGTCTGCCTTTGATATGGCTCTCTTATTCTATAAACCCAAAGGCTTAATTCTTTTTTAAAGGGAGAGGCCAAACCTACTCCATCTTCAGACTGGACTCCATCTTAAAAGTAAAAGAGTCTGAGAACTTGACCTGCAGCTGAACCCAAGCTACACCCAAGTACCAGGAAGGACCTCAGGGCTTTTCCACTGAGCATATTTCAGATTTACTCCCTAGCTACTTCTGAGCATTGACCAATCAAGATAAGTCTGATTGTTTCAGATGCACTTTCAGACCATTTGTGATTGTTTATAGTTTTGCTTCTAAGTATCCACTTGTTGACCTACAATAGTCATTCGGTTAGATTCTTTCCAGGCTGGACACCCCTTTGTTTGCTTGCCATTTCCTATAAAACCTTGTCCTCCTGAGGCTTCAGGACTGCTTCACCAAACTGTCCTGATATGTCAAGGTTAGCTGTAAGTAAGACTAAGCTTGAGCATCTAATAAAGAGACCCTAGTGCAATTTCATCAGAGTTGGCTCCTGAGTTGTTTTTTTAGGGCTAAAAACAATGCACAACAATAGAATTCAAGAATTTCCACATACTTTCTACACTTGAGGGTTTTTTTGGGGGGGGGGCATGGATATTTTTTGTGATTGAGTAATTCAAATACTCTACCTTATCTTTAAGCCTGGGTAGTTTCACTTCCTGCTTACCCAATCTCTTGTTGAGCCTTTGTTTCAATTTTTTTACTTGAATTATACACTTCAAATCAGTATAATTAACTGTATAAGAGACATCATATAAGTAACTCTTAAACAACTAAATCTAAATGTATACTAACTACATTATTTTTAAGCATTTATCCAGAGGACTCCATCTTGATATATCATGGAAATATTTGTACAACTGTGATTTTGCAGCACTGTTCATATCTAAACTATGAAACCAACCTAGGTCTCCAATAGAGGAATGGATAAAGCATATATTGCATACACACACACACACACACACACACACACACACACACACACAGTGAAACTGCTTTTTTAATCTATTAAGCACAATGTTATTTTGTAGAAGACCAAAAAAAAAAAAATTAGTGGGAAGATGACGGGAAAATGGGAAATGATATTAAAGTCTAAGGAGTCATTTTCAAAGTACCTAAAATGTTATTATGTAATCCAATATCAAGTACAATGCATATATTGCTAGAGAATAACAATAACAATATTTACCATGCATACAATTTTAGCATTTATTAAAGATAATGCAATTCACATTTTTATTATTTAGATATAAGGGTTTTAGTTTTCATGAAGATTAAACCATGACTGAATATATTATATATCAAAACATGTAAGTTCAATGTTTTCTTAGATTATTTAATATTTTGTGGTAATACAAATCACTGCAGAGTAGGACGAGTTACATAAATACATAGTACAAAATGGTCAGAGTTTATGCAAGACCATTTCAGATATTCTTACAAATTCAATCTTAATATGAAGTTAAAATTCTTTTAGTGATTTAAATATTTCCTAAATATTTAAGAAGTTCATACATGTATATAATTAAATATAAGCATATTAATCACTCATTCCCTCTTTATCCCCAAAAATTCTCCCTATATCCTTCATTACATGTTCTTCCCCCAATTCCATGTCTTCTTCGCACATTTCCCATTGTGTCCAAATTCTGTTGCCCATATGTCCTCAAGTTTAGGGCAAACACTATATCTGAGAAATGCTATCAATGGCACCATAATCAAAGTGGAGTGAGTCTCCCATATCATGAAGTTATGTACCACAAATAGCTGCTGTATGAATCTCAAGTCAACAACACAAGTATCAATTTTTAAAATTAAACATTTTTACACAAAAGTCTAACATATATTAATTTCATTTTCACATGCTGGTAAATTATATTAAGAAAAATTTTGAAATCCTTACTTCTGTAATTAAATCATTATGTTTTCATTTTACATATGGTAAAAGTATAGCAATTCAAAATGGGCAAATCCATACCAATTTATACTATTTCTGGACACATTCTTTGGTGTGTAAAAACACGTGCAGTGCCAATGTATAATGTTATATGTTCAGTCATTAGGCTGCAGTGAAACTACAACATGTATCTTGGACAAGCACAGCAAGATAGACCTTGATTTACTACATTTACAAATTAATTTTTGATCACTTATGAACAGAAATATTTAGAAGTGCTTCATTTTAAATGCCACCACAATCAGTTATGTGACTCAGTTTAAAAATCTACATATTAAAGGATCATGCAGGTAGGTAACTTATGTTATTTGACTGACAATTTTCTGGAGGGCTTTCTTGATGTCCCTGTTCCTCAGGCTGTAGATGAAGGGGTTCATCATGGGAACCACCATGGTATACATTATCGAAGCCACCACACTTTCCCTGGAAGAACTAGAAACTGTTGAACTAAGGTACACTCCTATACCTGTTCCATAAAATAGGCAAACAACTGACAGGTGAGATCCACAGGTAGAAAAGGCTTTATATTTCCCTAACAGTGATGGAACTTTAAAAACAGAGGAAGTAATTTTATAGTAGGAATAAAATATTCCTGAGGCAGGGAGGAAACCAACAATGATACTTAAAAGAAACATGATTATGTCATTGATAGTAGTGTCAGAACAGGCAAGTTTTACAAGTTCTGGAACATCACAAAAGAAATGATGGATTTCTATGTTAGTGCAAAATGTTAGTTGTGACACCAACAAGCAGTGTACCTGTGAACTCACAAGACTAATGAAAAATGACACTATGACCAAACATCTACAGAGATGAGGGCTCAGAATGACTTGGTAGTGTAGAGGGTGACAAATGGCTACCCACCGGTCATAGGCCATCACAGCCAGCAATAAGCTGTCCATACCTCCAAAAAGAAAGAAGAAAGAAACCTGAGTTAGGCAGGCTGTGTAAGTTATGGATTTGTTATGAGTCTGCATGTTTATCAGCATTTTGGGGACTGTGGTGCTGCTAAAGCCCATGTCAGACAATGAAAGATTGTAGAGAAAGAAGTACATGGGGCTGTGGAGGTGGGGATCAGAGCTGATGGCCAAAATAATGAGAACATTTCCAAGCACAGTGAGCAGGTATATGAGTAGGAATAGTACAAATAAGATGGGCTGCAGTTCAGGGTCTTCTGAGAGTCCAAGGAGAAGGAATTCCAAGGTTCCTGTTAAATTATATGGTTCCATGAGGCTAGGACATTTCTTGAAAAGAAAAAATAAAAGACCATTGTAGTGAATTAAGCACTATAGATGCAAGTGGCTACATGGCTATATGTTTATAATCCTGCAATTCATAAGAAACCATTCATACATGAGAACTGTTAAAGTTTAGAAATCACCTATTTACTCAGAAAAAATTGTTCTGGGGCTAAGAGCTTTGTTTTCTGTTTGTTAGATACTTGAAACATTGAAGAAAGGAAATTCTTGATTTGAATAGAGATATGTGGTACAGTCTTTATCTATTACATGCAAGAATCTAAATATATTTCCAATGGAAAACATGGTAGAGAAAGGTAGGAAAAATATTTTAAAAAGAAAAGAAATTAAGGAAGGAAGGAAGGAAGGATGGGAAATGAAGGGAGAGGAAGGGAAGGGAAGAGAGAGGAGAGGAGAGGAAAGGAGACCAAAGTTTTCTTCCCACCATTCACATCAGGGGTAATTAACAATAGCCTGTGACCCCAACACCAGGGGAGCCTACACCCTCTTTGTATATATTTTGAGATATGATTAGAAATTTTAAAGTTAATTTGGACATTTTTTAATTTGGTGATGAAAGTGTGTGTGTGTGTGCACATGAGCACACACATATGCATGTGAAAAATTTGAGTTGGTAAGAGGTCAACTTTTGTTACTCTCCATCTTATGTTATAAGACATATACTGATTCTGGACTTACTGATTCTGAATCTTACTTGGATTACATTGGCTGGTAGTCAAACCCTACTCACACTATTTGAAGGTTACAGAAACACCTGACCATACTTATGGGTGCTGGTAATTAAACTCAATCCTATTGTGTACAGTAAATATCTCACCCAGTAAGTCATCTCTCTTCACATCCCTCTAACAGTTTCCTATTTTCTCAGTATGGAACACCAAACTGTGATTTTATAGTTTCCCTAGGATGGAAGTTTGTGTGTGTACATTGGAGAGAGTGTCAAGAATAAATGCTGCAATAAACAGTGGAGGTAAATTAATAAATGAGGACAAATTACAGATTTGGTTTGTGTTACTCTAACACTCTGAGTCCCTGCTCCTTTACTCCATGTTAGGGCCATTTTTATTGTAGTTGAGAGGACAAAGGCACCTACAGCTATACTACATATTATATTAGTGACACAGAGTGGAAAACAAAATGGCTAGAAATTTTGCCAGGGGTTAGAAAGAAGAGAAATTTAAGGTTGAATTGGTAGACTAGGTGCCTCTTAGAGATACAGGAGAAGAAGTTTGACTATCTCTATTCAAACTGCTATCACCCTGTTAGAATGTGAGGCATGGTTAAAAACCACAAAAAGAATAATCAACCATAAAACCAGTCATACAAATAACATTATAAAAAAGTGAACAGGAAATATTTAGGAATACACACATTCCTAAATATTTCATATATATATATATATATATATATATATATATATATATATATATATATTCATTAATGAAAAAGGTGATTTCTAACTTGAAGGAGAATTAGGAGGGCTTTTGTGAGTGTTTGGAGGAAAGAAAAATAAGGGAGTAATATGGGAATTAAATTTAAATCTCAAAAATTAAAAAATCACAATAAGGTACATAAAATATACTTTTTGTCTCAGCATGATTATAACACATATATATTTTATAGAGAAATAATTTGACATATATAAAGGTACAAGCTCAGTGAAATACATAGTTTGATATTGTGGAAGCTCTAGGTAAAACTTTCTCTATTCACTCATTTTTTGTCTTATATTTTTCTATAATTCCTGGATATATAGTAGCTTTGCCTTCAAACTGCAGTATACTAGACTGACCTGAAACTCTAAATCTTCCTATCTCAGTTTGATAAATAATATAATCACATGTGTTGCACAATGCCCCATTCATTGGTTCTTGATATTTGGTTCTTATGATCATTTTCATCTCTACCTTCATCACCAAGCTCATGATATTTTTAATCAATAGCAGAGAGTTTAGAGAGATATTAATTTCATTTTCTGGTTGAAAATATTCTTAATAAGTTAAAATCCAAATGGGTAAAAAACTAAACAGTATATGATGGCTCTCATATTAACTAATTAATAAACATAAATTTAACTAATAAAATAAACTTATTTGTACTATGAGATAAAACTTTGCTCATTCATGCATTTTGTCTTCATTACCCCACCCCATATATGTTTACCTTTCTGGTGCCAACAATAAAAACACTGCTGTTTCTCATTTGTTTCTTGCATAGATTACCCCTTACTAAGTTGTAAATTATTTCCATTCAAGAATGACCAAAAGTGATTTATACACTTTTCTACTTTTTCTGGGTGTGTGGTAATGGCCCAGGTGTTCATGACTGGCAGAAAGACAATAAATCATGACACTTCTTAAGCAGCTGAAGAATTTGAGAGGAGAAGAAATATGCATGTAAGTTAATCTGGATCAGATCTGCTAAAGTCTTGAGCTGGAATACAGAGTATTTATGAGTTTGAGGCTCAATTCACAGAGCCAATAATTATACATCAAGCTATTCAAATCTCTAAGGATCTATTAATAGTCATGTAGAAGAGAAAGGGAAAAGTGAATATGCTTGGAAAAGTATAAGTCTTCCTATCTCAGGAAGAATCTTAATTGTATTATTTTGACTTCCAAGTTGTAGAGCTATTAAAAAACTAGAACACATACTTTCAAATAAATGAAGCAGCATGGGATTTAATATATGCAATTTTAATAAATGTTTAATGTAATTTATAGGGAATCAAGTTTTCCATATGAAGTATCTGATACAATTTCTACTTATTTCAGTTAATATCAGTGAGAAGAAATTTGGTTTGATACTTTCTTTTTTTTTTTATAAATAATTTATTTATTTTTGAACATGAAATGCTTTTTTATAGCATGTTTCACAAGGGGAGGGGGTAACAGGGGCCAGATGGTGGAAAAGTACAAAATCTTCTTGGCCTGTGCCTTGAAACATGTCATGGTCTATACGGTACACTGCCTTGAATTATGATCTACCTGCAGTTCTTCAGAAGATATGGTACACTGCTTGAGTTATGGTCTCCCTGCTATTCTTAAGATGATATGGTACACTGCTTTGAGTCTATCTGCAGTTGCTAAGCAGGATCTTGCAGTTGCCAAGCTTCAGAGGACATTGTGCAGGTGGGGAAAGGTGGGGGGTGAGGGTAAGGGCGAGGGTCCTGGCTTCTGGCATCTCCCCCTTCTCTGTTTAGTTAGAGAAGGCATCTTATGATCAATCCCAACTATGTGAATTTTGAATTTGGATGTCTAATTATGGGGGGTCTTAGACAAGTTCACAACCCCAAAACACTGATGTGAGACGAGTCACATCGATGGTCGAAGGTTTTAGGCTGTCGACGATGGGCAACGTCAAGGGACTCCGATGTGGGTGAAAGGAGGGTGAGAGCCCTGTCTTAGGCCATGTAGGCTGCACCCACTCCCAGCACCACGCACTCCTTTTCGGCTGCATTGGGTGGGCCCCTGGGAAGTGGACCTACAATAATCCCGTCATTGGGCTAACTCACAGCCATCCTAGTCTCTTGTAAATGTTCAAGTTACCAACCATTTGTCAGTTTGGGGTGTAATATTGTCATAAAGGAAGGCTCCCCAATGTTAGCGGCCATATCAAGGGTGGCCTTGGTTTAGGAAAAAGCCAATTTTTGTTGTGGTGATCAAGAGGCCAAGCTCTCTATCGAGAGAAACGGGGGCAAAGCCAGGCATACCAGGAACCCTTCTGGAGGGCGTGGAAGTCTAGCGGTCGACCGTAGGGGGGAGGCAGGGGAGCTGGCAGCTGTGTCAGTCTCCTGCAGAGTCACTTCTGGATCCTCTTCAATTTTCGGCTGATGGTAATGAACTTCAACCGTCTTCTTGATGGCAGCATCAACCTGGTTCCGTGGATGATATTCATGTACTTGAGTTTCTAATTTTATGTTATAAAGATGAATGTTTTTTAATTATTTTGCATGTATTTTACAGACATCCCAGGTTCTACTTTTATTTCAAATCATATATGTTTATACTTTAGGCAGTGACTTATTTTTTCTTTCATTTTTGTGATTATAATACAATTATATTATTTCTACCTTCTCTTTGTTTTCTCCAAACCTTCCTTATACCCTTCATTTCTCTCTTTCAAATTCATTGCTTCTTTTTTATTAATAGTTGTTAGATGCATGTTTGTATAGATATATATTTCAAAGCATACTTACACATGGAGGCCAAATAACCTGTATAAACATATCATTGAGTCTTTAAAGTTGTTGGAATACAAAAGTGTAGATGGTTGTAACCACCACAATCATTGCCTAGAAGTATTACAAAGTAGTTTGCTTGATATTACAAAGATTCATTTTTATAAGGATCAAACAATTTTCTTGGTTTCTTGAGACATGGGTTTTTCTATTAAGCACCTGACAGTATGGCAGATGCTTTCATTGACCAGGTTAACATTGGCAAAAAGAATCTTAGTATTTTATTCTGTCATTATTGGGAATGAAATCCTAATTGTTTTTACTGGAAGCAAGAAATTAAACTCACACTCACCAATATCAGAATTTACCAGTTTATGAAAAATACAGAAATGAATCATTGGAGTATCTTTGAAATTAACCACCATTTCCTTTCCAATATCTCAGGTATAAAATAAAAAAAACATTGCCCATAAAAAAATTCTTAAGAATTATCTCATTTGTGTCCTAAGGAATTCTCTAATCATTCTTACCATCATAATCTCAACAAATTTAATTGAAAAAGAATTGGAACATGTAAGAATTTAGCAGATTTTGAATCTTTGCAGGTTCCATCGTGATGCCTTGTATTTTCTCTTCAACCATCATATTTTCTTCATTATTGTCAAGACAAAGTGATTTTCTCTACTTAGATTCAAATGGTGATGTGGAATTCTGAATCCTATTCAATCATTCCGTATTTTTAACACTTTCCCATATAGTAGTATGGGAAAGCATTCTAATAACTATGTCATATTCCACATTAGCCTCTGGGGAAACAAAATTTCCAGCACCTTCTTCTTTGTCTTCTGTAAATATCAATTTTGAAATTTTTTTATCTTTTCATTCCCTCTTTTCTTGTTTTGCTTTTTAAAATATTAAATAATTTCATTTTGTTAATTCTGGTGATCTTTAACTTTTCAGATAATATTCAAGGGACATGAATCCATCCTATTGAAGACACATTTTGACAGGAAAAATAAAACTATTCTTTTTTTCCTACCAGGGGTTTATAAAACACACAGTGGAAAGTCTACTAGCTCTGTTCTAAGGATATTCTATCCTCTGTGAGAAATGACTCCATGCACTCAGAAAAAATAAGAAAAAACTCTTTAGTGAGCTCTTTGTGCTCAAGCTAATGCCCTGAATATAAGATATTATTTATTTACTTATGTAAGCAAGAGCACAGTTCAACCACTGACTTGGACCCATCTATTGGTAGAAATAAAGTGTTACTGGGAATCAAACTGCGTTGGATAGCTCTCAGGGGACTGAGAGAAGCACAACAGTGAAAGAGAAATAGTAATTATATGACAGAATGAAGGGTGGAAGTTTTAAAGTTGATAAAAAGCTCTTCAATTGACTGAAACTAGATGCACTTGACTGAGATAGATGACTTTGGGGAACATACTAAGGAAGGTGCTGGTAAAAAAGGAACCCACATTATGATATCAGCTTTATTAGCAAACAGATACTAACTGTATGAGAGTTTTGAAGACTGCTGAACTTGGTCTTCTGTTTACCCAACAACAGTCCTTTTGTTTACCTGGTCCTAGTTCTTTTTAGTACATTAGTACCAGCATTGCCATTTTGGGGATCCAACATCTCCCCTAAAAATATATATCTTAGGCTGATGCGTTCCACACCATCATAAATCTGATAAGTATAAATTAGAGGGAGAAGTATAATTCAAATGACCTATGTGTCAATAAGAATGCCAAGATGCAGATGTTTGTTCACCAGGATTGACTGTCCATTAAATCCCATTTCAATGACAAAGTCTTATACTTAACCTGTAGACTCTGACTCCATAACAAATGGAAACAGCTTTGACTTATGGATAGACTTTAGGCCCATTTCTATATCAGAGAACATTTCTCATATGAATAACTCAAGTAGGCAACAAAGGCTAACAATCATCATTAAGTCATGGCTTTCCATAAAGTCTGACATAAAGTTCTCTTCATAAGCAAAGCATAATTCTGCTAGGTGGTCATAATGACCCTAGGTTATAACAATTCAAAAATGAACAACCCTAGTTATTAAAAATTATTCTAGAAAAATGGAGTATCTTTGCTGTTTTCTCTTCCATGCCTATGCACCAGAGATGCATTTTCCTGTCCTGTCTGTTTCACTTTTCCAAAGTGTAACCTGAGTCTAGGATGGCAAAAGGATTTAAGGATGACAGTGTAGGATGTATAAGCCTAATGTAGATATTTTAAGCACTGTGATTTAAAATTAAAATGTAATGTAGGATTCCTAATGGCACAGAGATGTTTAAGACTACAAGGGTATATAGAATAACCTGAAATGGGACTTTTCATTTCATGATTGATGGACTCTCTTTTCACATACTTGCTATTCTTATTGCAACATAATCCATGAGCTAACCATCACAGCAAAGAAATATCTTAGAAGGGAGTTCATATTTAGAGCAACAAATGAGTGAAAATGAGACATAAACACTCCTTGGTAAGGTTGAGGGGAAGGATTTTATTGTAGATATGAGGGAGAATTCAGTCACAGGCAATCTAGAAAGGTACAGACTGAACCAGGCTGTTAGAAAAGAGACTGATAAGAGAGTGAGTGAGAAATGAACAGAAAGTAGGACCAAGGGAGGGAACAAAGGGAGAGCTGAGAAAAGAGGCCAAGAGCAAGCCAGGAGGTAAGAGAGTACAAAGCCAAAATCAACAGTTTCTATAAGAATAAGAAACTAGGGATAGGAAAACAAAGCCCAGCTAGTGGGATGGAGAGGTTTAGGGAAGGGAGCAAGGTGGCAAGTGCTGGGCAGAACCACAAGTATTAACTGAATCTAGTCCATAGTTTCTGTGGGACCTGGAAGTAAAGTGATTACGTATCAATTCAGCAGTACAGTGAGTAAAGATATATCAAAGTTTTGCATTTAGTACATTAGAACTTGAGTATAAAAATGGTTCCTGACCTTATATGTAAATAATTAAATAAATATTTACTTACTTACTTTATTTGTGGTTTTATGTGTCTCCATGTATATTTTGTTTACCTGTTTCTTTGTTTTTCTTGTTAAATGCTATTCAGACATATTCATATCATAAAACAACATGCCAAAGTGTATTCTCTCCTTTTACCATTTGGGTTCCAGGGTTTGAGTACAAGTTTTAAATCTCAGTAGTGTCACATTTACTTAATAATCTATCTTATCTAATCAATTTTCTGAGGCAGCATAAAGAGACAAGAAGAATTAAGAAACTACAGTCTGACCTCAACAGATTACAGTATTTATTTGCACATGCAATGCAAGGAAGCCTCTCTATGATGGGAAATATGGAAGCCTCCAAAAGGAAAAGTTGGCTTAGACACTCTATAGGGGTAGTAGAAAGATGAAGTTGAAGAAGTTGTGAAGGCTATGTGAGGATGTGTGGTCTCTTTGTCCTGGAGATATTTACTTCAGGGCAGACAGATAATCTGTGGCCAGATTGTCATCTGAACGGTTGGGCAAGGTCAGCTGAAATATTATAAGTATCCTGTTTAACAACTGAAGCACTCTATCAATGACAGCTCTGGTTCCTGATATTTGATGTTACAGATCATTTCTTTCTCAATGATGGTTTTGATAGCTAGACACACATTAATAGCCTTGGTGAACATTGGTGGATGAATCCATACCTGATTGTTTCTGACTCCATCTCCTGTTTTTCATGTAACACCAAAAAGAGATATACAACTTGGGTATTGAAATTACAATATGAAAAGTTGAAGGTATGGGGACAATGTTGAGGCACATTAGGGGAAACCTACTTTTTTAGCCCTGGGTAGAAACTAGATATTCTAAACTACCCCAAAGCATAACATATTAGTGTTTGTTCTTTTTAAGACTTAATTCAAATGGCCCTGTCAAATACTTCACATGAAATCCATAACTACTCTCCCTACACCAAAGAAATATGTTCAACTGAAGATATGCTAAGTAGGGGAGAGGACTAATTCTTTCACATATAATTAAATCAGATTTTTCCACCATTCCATTAAAGTTCAGACTATGGACTGGAATAATAATGTTTTGCTTAGCATACATAAGACTCTAGATTCTTCTGTAACAACATAGGAACCAGCTAGGTTAGAGAACATCTATAAATCTAGCACTTGGAAGGTGGAGACAGGATGATTAGAAGTTCTCTTGGGTATGGAGAGTTCAAGTTCTTTATGGTATAGAGAACTCAACATATACCCCCAAACCCAAGGTGATTCTGTTTGGGGTTCCCGTCATTGTGATAAAACAACTTGTAAGGCAGAAAACACTTCATTTTTGCTTATAGTTTTAGAGGTCTCAGCCCATATTTAGTTGGTCAGATGCCTTGTGACCTATAGATGAATTGCCTATCATTGGCAAAGAGTTTGTATCATCAAGGCCTGTTGACATCACTGCAGCTGAGGAGCAGACGGAAAAAGAAAAAGAGTTGAAGACATCAAAATGACCAAATTTTCTCTCAATAGGCTTTACTACCTGAAGGTCGCATTACTTTTGCTAGAGCCACACTTTGCATATTACCCTTTAAGAAATAAAATATTGGAGAATATTCAAGATAAAATATAGTGTGGTCAAATGAATCAATGTTGAGATATGGAACATTAAAAGTTTTAAACCTATACAAACTATACAAGTATCAGTCCAAAAAATAGTGTTTTTATACCTTTGTTTAATTTTCAGTATTTTCTCATATTTTTCAAAATTTATATTTTATTCACATTACATCCCAATTGCAGCTCCCCTCCCACCTCTCCTCTCAGTACAACCACTACAAAACCCTCACCCCATTACTCCTTCTCCTTTTCATAAGAGAAGAGGAACATCCACCCCTGCTTTGGTCTGTCCCCACCCTGGAACATCTACTCCCAGCAGGACTAAACACCTACTCTCTTCTACTGAGCCTGAACCAGACAGTTCAGGTACAGGAAGGGCATTCAGTGGCAGCTAATGAAGTCACAGACACCTCATGCTCCACTTGTTAGGGAAACCACATGAAGCCCAAGCTGCATATCTGTTACAAATATTTGGGGAGCCTAGGTACAAAGCTCTGCATACATTGTGATTGGTAGGTAGTTCGGTCTCTGTGAACACCCATGAACCCAGGTTTTTTGACTTTGTAGGTCATGTTGTGGTGTCCTTGACCCTTCCTGTTTGCTCAATTCTATTCCTTAACTACCACTAGACTCCCTGTGCTCTGACTGATGTTTGACTATACGGATCTCTGCATTTGTTTTCATCCAAGATGGATCAAGGCACTTAGGAGACAGTTATGCTAGGTTACTGTCTGCAAACATAGCAGAGTATCAATTTGAATGTCAAGGGTTGGCTTTCTCCCTTGGGATGGGTCTCAAGTTGGGCCAGTCATTGTTTGGTTATTCCCTCAGTCTCTGCTCCAAATTTATCCCTGTACATTTCCCAGGCAGTACAGATTTTGGGTTGAAGGTTTTGTGGGTGGGTTGATATCCCCCTCTCTTACATTGAAAGTCTTGCTTGACTACAAATGGTTTCCAATTTAGTCTCTAACCTCGCTGTCAGCAATTTCAGATAGAGTAACTCCTATAAACTCACAGTAATCTCCCCATCTCAGGTCTCAAGCTAGTCTTAGAGAAACTCCCCACTGATTTCTATTCTCATTCCCAGCCCTTTCCTCAATACCTAATCTCTGTTCCCATACCCTTTCTCACTACATCTCCCACCTAGTTCCCTCTCTGTCCACCTGATGACTCTTTTTACCCTCTGAATGAAATACACATACCATTTCTTAGGCCCTCCTTAATATCCTTTTTCTTTGGATCTCTGGCTTGTAGCATGGTTATTCTGCACTTAATGTCTAATTATAAGTGAGTACATACAATATGTATCTTTACCTTATTTAGGATAATATTCTCAAGTTCTGTTCATTTGTCTGCAAATTTCATTATGTCTTTGTTTTTAATATTTGAGTAGCATCTCATTGTGTAGATATATCACATTTTTAATTATCCATTATTCAGTTGCGGCAACATATAGGTTGTTTCTAGTTTCTAGCTATTATGAATAAAACTGCTATAAACATGGTTGAGCAAGTGCACCTGCTGTATAGTGGGTTGTCTTTTGGATATATACCCAGGGGTGGTAGAGTTGGGTCTTATGGTAGAACTATTGCAAATTTCCTAAAAAAAAAAAACAGACCAAAAATCAAAAACCAACCAAACAAAAAAACCCTGCCAATTTGATTTCAAAACAGATTGTACAAGTTTGGACCCTTATAAATGCGGAGTAGTGTTCCCCTTGCTCTACATCCTCACCAGTAAAGTGGAAATTTCTACCTTCTTTGGAGACTCAGATTTGTCATGTGATATTTTTCTGGAAACTATATTATGAGAGAATGTTTTTGCTGAAGCAGACACGTGGGAAGATGTTTTTCTAAGAATAGATGAGTGGTGCTTTTCTGGAGGCATGCTGAAAAAGGGATATGTGATGTTTTGCTGGAGCAGATGCTTAAGAAAACATGTTATGTTTGGAAAGGATATAAATATAGCCCAATGGACAGTGGACAATGATGAATGGTATTGGTACATCTTATCATTTTTTTGTTGGTCATCATTTGCTGTACACAGAGAAATACACCAAATATCCTCTGGTGGTATTTTGGTGTTTTTTTGCCACTTTCATGGACTTGGGTGATTTGTAGAGACTTGCAGTTTTTTCAGGATCCACCTACTATTGCTGATTCATGAATGGTGTTTGAGTCTTGCAGTCGCTTCTTCATTATTAGTGTTTGGCAGTGGATCGAACTACCATTGCTGATTCATGTAAACTGAACTGCTAATATTGACAAAACAGTTTGGATTTGCTCCAAAGAAGTCTAAAAATGTTCACATCCTCCTTTACTTTCCTCAATGTTTGGTGGGTGGTGCACTAGTAAAGTATGTAAGGATACTTATTAAAAGAAGGTTTTGAAAAATCGAAACTGACACACCAGCATGTAATAGCACTTGGGTATTTTATCTTAGCCATTCTCATGCGATGTAGGATGGAATCTCAAAGTCATTTTGATTTGCTTTTCCTGATAACTAATAACATTGAATATTTGTATTAATTATTTCACTACACGGCAAATGTTGCACCCCTTCCTGGTCCCCCTCCAAAAGTTCTTCACCACATCCCTCCTCCACTTAACTTCAGAGAAGGTGTTCCCCATCCACTCAGCCACTCCTACCTCACACTGCTAGCATCCCCCTTCCCTAGGGCATTAAGTGCATCCTTTCCAACTGAGACCAGAGAGGGCTGTTCTCTACTACATTTGTAGCAGGGGCAACTGACCAGCTCATATATGCTCTTTGCTTTGTGGCTTAGTCTCTGGAAGCTCTGAGGGGGTCTGGGTTAATAGATAATATGGGGTTGCAATCCTCTTTAGCTCCTTTAGATCTTCCCCAAACTCTTCCACACAAGTCCCCAACCTCATTCCATTGATTGGCTGCAATTATCTGCAACTGCTAAGCTCCTGTCTACTGTCTACAAGCAGAACATGGTATCAGCAATAGTGTTGGGGTTTGGTGCCTGGGCATGGAATGGATCTCAAGTTGGACCAGTCAATGGATGTCCTTTTCTTCAGTCTCTGCTCCATTTTTGTCCTTGCATTTCCTTTAGAGAGAAACATTTCTGTGTCAAAAATTTTGAAGGTGGGTGGGTGGCCTCATGCTTCAAATTGGGGCCATGTCTATCCACTGGTTCTATCTTCCCAGTGTTTGGCATTTCAGCTAAGGTCATCACCGTTAGATCCTGGTTGCCTCTCAGATCTCTGGTGTCTGGGACTTTCTAGAAGTTTGTATATTTTGGATATTAACTCTCTATATAATGAAGAGATAGAGAAGACCTTTTCACCATCTGTAGGTTGCCATTTTGTCTTACTGACAGTGTCTTTTGCTTTACAGAAGCTTTTCAGTTTCGTGAGATCTCATTTGACAATTGTTGTTCTTACAGCCTGAGCCATTAGTAATCTGTTCAGGAAATTTTCTCCTGTGCCAATTTGTTTGAGGCTATCCCCCCTTTCTCTTCTCTTTCTAGTTTTATGTGGAAGTCCTTGATCTGCTTGGAATTGGTCTTTGTACAAGGTGATCAATATGGGTCAACTTGCATTCTGCTACATGCAGACTACCAGTTTGAGCAGCACCATTTGTTGAAGATGTTTTTTTCTCACAGTACAGTTCTGGCTTCTTTGTCAAAGATCAAGAGTCCATAGGAGTTAGGGCTTATTTCTCTGTCTTTAATTCTATTCCATTTATCGCTATACAAATACAATGAAGATATTGTCATTACTCTGTAGTACAGCTTGAGGTCAGGGATGATGATTCTTCCAGATGTTCTTTTATGGTTGAGAATAGTTTTCCCTAACCTGGGTCTTTTGTTATTCCATAGAAAGTTGAGAATTTCCCTATCCATATCTATGAAAAATGAGTTGGAATTTTGATGGAGATTGCATTGCATATGTCGATTGCTTTTGATAAGATGGCCATTTTTACTATGTTAATCCTACCAATTCATGGGCATGGGAGATCTTTCCATCTTCTGTGGTCTTCTTTGATTTCTTTCTTCAGAAACTTGAAGTTCTTGTCATATGGATCTTTCAGTTGCTTGGCTAGGGTTACATTAAGATATTTTATATTATCTGTGACTATTGTGAAATGTGTTTTTTCCCCTAATTTCTTTCTCTGCTCCTTTGTATAAAGTAAGGCTTACTTTGTATAAAGTAAGTAAAGTAGATTTGTTTGAGTTAATTTTATATCCAGCCACATTACTAAAGTTGTTTATCAGCTGTAGGAGTTGTCTGGAATAATTTTTGTGCTTGCTTATATATATGATCATATCATTCACAAATAGTGATATCTTGACTTCTTTTTTCCCCAGTGTGTATCCCTTTGTTGTCTAATTCCTTTATATAGAACTTCTAGTACTATATTGAAAAAATAGGGAGAGAGTGGGCAGCTTGTCTAGTCCCTGATTTTAGTGTAATACCTTCAAGTTTCTTTCCATTTAAATTGATGTTGGATGTGCTCAGGTATTCAAGATTCCTGTTAATAATTCTCAGTTTATGCTCTGTATCCCATTTTTAATTAGGTCATTCAGAATGTTGATGTCTAGTTTCTCTCTCAATAATTTTGATATTAGTCCTCTGTTGGATATAGGGTTGATGAAGATATATTTCCATTTTCTAGGCAGCTATTTTTTTCTGTTGATGGTGTTCTTAGGCTTGTGAATAAGCATTTTAGTTTCTTTTATAAATTAATTTCATTTTTTACTTACTTTTTTGAATCTCACTCACTGCCCCCAATACAATTTTCCCTCCCACAATCCTTCCATTATTCCAGGCCCTCTACTTCTCAGAGAAGTTGCTCCACTGCTGGGTATTACCTCACCCTGGCACTTCAAGTCTCTGAAAAGCTAGGTGCTTCTTCTCATACTGATGCCAGATAAGGTGTTCCAACTAGAAGAACATATCCTATATACAGGCAACAGCTTTAAGAATAGCTCCCATGCCAGGTGATTGGAACCCACGTGAGGACTTAGCTGCCCATTTCCTATACATGTGCAGGGAGGCCTAGGTACAGTTGGTGTATATTCTTTGTTTGGTGGTTTAGACTCTGAGAGTCCCAAGTGTCCAGGTTAGTTGACTCTGTTAGTCTTTCTGTGAAGTTTCTACCCCCTTCAGGGCAGGCAATCCTTCCTTCTGTTCTTCTGTAAGAGTCTCCAAGCTCAATCCACTGTTTGGCTGTGTGTGTCTGTATCTGTCTGTGTAAGCTACTGAGTGGAGACTCTCAGAGGACAAAATATTCCTGTCTGCAAGCATAACAGAGTATCAATAATAGTTACTATGAATTGGTGCTTGCCCATGGGATGGGTATCAAGTTGAGCTGGTTATTGGTTACCCATTCACCCAGTCTCTGCTCCATCCCACCAATCTGCATTTCTAGACTAGATAAATTTTAGTTTGAAAGTTTTGTGGATGTGCTAGTGTCTCTATTGCTTCACTGGAGTTCCTGCCAGCCTACAGGAGGTAACCTCTTTCGTCAATGAATTGAGTCACACCTAAGATCACCCCTAATGGATCTTGGGTGCCTCCCATATTGTAGGTATTTGTCTCATCCAGGAGATACCCGCACCTACTCACCTCTGTCAGCTGTAGATTTCAATTCATTTTCATGGCCATCTACCCATCTCTCCTGTCCTTCCCATCATCTGATACTGAACCCCTTCCCCCTTGCCCTCCTACCCATCATACTTCCTTCTATCTGCTGTTATGAATATTTTATCCCTGCTTCTAAGTGAAATTCAAACTTCTTCTCTTGAGATTCAAACTTCTTATTTAGCTTCTTTGTATCTGTGTCCTTTTAGGGACAGGTTACTTAACTCAGGATGCTATTCTCAAGTTCTCATAATTTTCATGCAAAATTCATGATGTCTTTGTTTTTAATTAATTAATTTTAATTAATTAATTTTAATTAATTTGCTTTAAATTGCTGAATAGTATTCCATTGTGTAGGTGTACAATATTTTCTTCATCCATTTTTTTTTAAGTTGAGGGACATCTAAATTGTTTCCAGAACCTGGATATTAAGAATAAAGCAGCTATGAACATAGTTGGGCAAGTGTCTTTGTGGGTTGTTGGAGCATCATTTGAAGATATGCCCAGAAGTGGTATATCTAGGTCATGAGGTAGACCTATTCCTAGTTTTGTTAGAAACCACCAAATTGATTTCCAAAATGGTTGTATAAGTCTTCACTTCCAACGGCAATAAAGAAGTCTTCTGCTTGATCCACATCTTTGACAGACTGTACTATCTCTTGAGTTTTTATCATAGCCATTGTGATGTGTATAAGATGGGAAGTCAGGTTTCCATTTCTTGGATGGCTAAGCATTTTAAACATTTCCTTAATTGCTTTTCCACCATTCAGATTCCTCTACTGAGAATTCTCCATTTAGTTCTGTATCTCATTTTTTTTTGAGGTTATTTGGGTTGTTGATGTTCATCTTCTAGACATCTTTGTAAATTTTAGATATTAGCCCTCTGTCAGATGTAAGGTTGGTGAAGATCCTTTCTCAGTCAGTACACTGCTGATTTGTCCTATTGTCAGTGTCCTTTACCTTGCAGAAGCTTTGAAGTTTCATGAGGTCCCATTTATCAATTGTTGTTTTTAAAGCCTGAGCCATTGGTGCTCTGTTCAGGAAGTTGACTCATGTACCAATGCCTTCATAGCTATTTTCCAGTTACTCTTGTATGATATTTAGGGGATTTTCTTTTATGTTGAGGTCATGAATTCACTTGGATTTTAGTTTTGTTCAGGTGATAAACATGGATCTATTTGCATTCTTCTACATTTAGATACTGAGTTAGTCCATCACCATTTGCTGAAGATGGTTTCATTGTTTTCATTGTATGGTTTCGGCTTCTTCATCAAAATTCAAGTGTCCATGGGTGTGTGGGTTTATTTCTGGGTCTTAAATTCTATTACATTGATCCACCTGCCTGTCTTGTACAATTATCACATACTTTTTTAAAATCACTATTGCTCTTTACTACACAGTTCAGGGACAATGATTCCTCCTGAAGTTTGCTTGTTGTTCAAGACTGTTTTGGCTATCCTGGGTTCTTTTGTTTTTCCCATATGAAGATGATAATTACTCTTTCAAGGACTATATAAAATTGTGTTGAAATTTTGATGGCGATTGCATTGAATCTATATATTGATTTTGGTAAGATAGCCATTTTCACTGTTTGTCTCACCTATTTATGAGCATTGGAGATCTGTCCATCTTCTTCTATTGTCTTCAATTTCTTTCTTTAGTGACTTGAAGCTCTTTTTGTACAAATTTTTCACTTGCTTGGTTAGAATTACATCAAAATACTTTATATTATTCATTGCTAATGCAAAGTTGTTATTTCCCTAATATCTATCTCTGCTCACTTATCATCTGTATGAAGGAGGGCTACTGATTTCTGAGTTGATTTTGTTCCAACCACTTACCTAAAGGTGTTTATCAGTTGTAGTTCTCTAGTTCTTTTTGGGTTTGCTTATATTTACTATCATATCATCCACAAATGACAATACTTTGATTTCTTCCTTTCCATTTTGTATCTACTTGGTCTCCTTTAGCTGTCTTATTGCTCTAGATAAAAGTTCAAGTACTATATTGGCTAGATACTGAGAGTGTTTGAAGTCTTGTCTTGTCCTTGATTTTTAAGTTTCTCTCCATTTAGTTTGATGTTGGTTATTGGCTTGCTGTACACTGCTGTAAACTGTGTTTATGCATTCTTTATCTTATTTCTCTAATACCTTTGTTTTGAAAACTTTTTTCCAGCCTTTTACTCTGAAATAACATGTGTCTTTGTTGCTGAGGTGCATTATTGGTAGGCAATAGAATGATGGATCCTGTTTTTGCATCCACGCAGGTAGTCTGCATCTTTTTATTGGGAAATTGAGTCCATTGATATTGAGAGATATTAATGATCAATGAATATTATTTCCTGCTATTTTGATGTTAATGGTTTTGTGTGTGTGTGTGTGTGTGTGTGTGTGTGTGTGTGTGTGCTTTCATTGTTTTTGCTGATATGGAGTTATTTATTTTCTGTGTTTTGTTGGATATAGTAATTCTCCTTGGGCTGGAGTTTTCTTTCTAGTATTTTTTTGTAAGGATGGATTTGTGGATAGATATTGCTTGAATTTGAATTTGTCTTGAAATATCTTGTTTTCTCCATACATGATGATTGAGAGTTTTGCTAGGTATAGTTATCGAAGATGGCATCTGTGGTATTTTAGAGGCTTCAAGATATCTATCCAGGCCATTCTAGCATTTAGAGTCTCTGTTGAGAAGTCATATGTGATACTGATTGGTCTGCCTTTGCTTACTACCTTGCCTTTTCCCCTGGTCACATTTAATATTCATTCTTTGTTCTGTAGATTTTGTGTTTTGATTATTTTTAGGTGGAAGGATTTTTTTGTGGTCCAATCTAATTAATGTTCTATAATCTTTTTGTATCTTTATAGGCATCTCTTTCTTTAGGTTGGGAAAGATTTCTTCTATGATTTTTTTGAGAATATTTTCTGGGAATTTGAGTTGGACTCTTCACCTTCTTATATTGCTATTATTCTTAGGTTAGTTCTTTTCATATTACCCAGACTTCCTTAATGTTTTATGTCAGGAAGTTTTTATATTGATCATTTTCTTTGACTGATGTATGAATTTCATCTATTGTATCTTCTATGCCTGAAATTCTCCCTTCAATCGCCTATATTCTGTTGGTGATGCTTGCTTCTACTTTTCCTGTTCTTGTTCCTCATTTTTCCATCTCCAGGGTTTCCTCAGTTTGTGTTTTCTTTATTGCTTCTATTTCCACTTTCAGGTCTTGAACAGTTTTATTTAGTTAGTTTCTTTAACTGTTTAATTGTATTTTCTTGTATGTCTTTAAGGGATTTATTTATTTCCTCTTTACAGGCTTCTATCATTTTTATAAGATTGTGTTTAAGCTCATTTTCTTGTGTTTTGATTGTGTTAGAATATCCAGGGCTTGATGTAGTGGCATTAACTATGCTTTGGATGTGTCATATTGCTGTTGCTTTTGTTGATTTCATTCTTTTGAAGGCCTTTAGCTATCTGGATGGATTTGGTCCCTGTGTGTTATTGTTGCTGTAGGCATTGGGAGGAGGTGAACCTCCATGATCTTGGTGTGGGAGGCCTTTGATAGCTATTCCAGAACTGCAGGGTCACTTAAGTATATTATCATATCTTCAGCAACATCAATTCTTTAGCCTGATGTTATTTGTATTCTAACGTTAATACTGCTTCCTTGAGAGGAGTTTCCTGATATAGGCAGTCCATTATGTACTCAAGTGATATCATGTGAGCCTTCTCCATATTCTAATTAGTCAATAAAAGGCTAGAGCCTGTGATTGGACGGTGGAGAGCAAAGATGGGATTGGAGGTTCTAGAGTGGGAGGATGAGAATGGCAGAGAGAGAATGAGAAAGAGAGGGGAAGAAGAAGAAGAAGAGGAAGAGGAAGAAGAAGAAGAAGAAGAAGAAGAAGAAGAAGAAGAAGAAGAAGA